>NC_058520.1:203330370-203640280 GCF_904849725.1 Hordeum vulgare subsp. vulgare | reverse complement strand
TGCCGCTCGGGAGTTATTCTCCAGAATAGATATTTTGCAATGTCTCAGTTAGCATGATGACACTCAATTATTAATACTAGTTTATAATGAAACTCACCGTGCCAATCAAAGAGAAGACGGGCATCGGCGGAGGGACTTGACCGCTCTTCTCGCACACACCCTGAAGAGTGGGTCGTATTAGTTAGTAATGAAACAGACATTACACACATGATTTGGCTAATGTGAAAAAAAGCTTACCACAAAAAGCTCGTACAGGGCCCGTTGACCTGCCTCATTCCGGGACCTCTCCTCCTCAATCAATCGTGTCGTGGTCTGGTCCCTCTCATCAAGAGCAGCCTGACTTGCCAATCTCTCTTTCTCAAGAGCAGCCTGGCTTGCCAATCTCTCTTTCTCAAGAGCAGCCTGGTTTGCCAATCTCTCTTTCTGAAGAGCAGCCTGAAACACCATTCTTTGTTACCACAGTAATGATCTAAGATGACACACATAATGAAATGGATGAAAGTGTTCTTAGTCCGTAAAACTAACCTCGATGGAAAGTTTGACTGGCCGTGGACGACGCATTATGTCAGGACAGCTGCTCGACTGGCGCGCCTTGATCTCCGGGAGAGTGAGTGGACAACGTATTATCCCATCTCCAATGGCTATTGAGCCATGGGACCTCCTGCCACCAGATATCATCACCAGCTTTGGATCCACAGGTTCCTGGCTAGGGTTAAAGTCATCCCCTTTCGTAGCCTTCCCCGCGTCCCTGTATGCCACGAGCTTTTGGTGGGATGATATGTTGGTGAAGTTATTGGGATCATCCAGGTCAGACTCAGAGAATGCCTTCACCTTCTTGTACGAGGCAGTATGGGCCATGCCATAAAGGTCGTACAAGTGTGGCATCTCCGTTTTATTGTGATGCGCCTAAAATAGAGGAACAAAATATTAGCATCAAGAATGAATTGCATGAATCATGGAGCAAATCACATACCCAGTTTCGTCCAAACTGAAGTAAGTTGGCGCTGTCTTGATGGTGTGGCACACCAACCATTTGGCTACGCCGATCCTTCGCATTCTCGTGGACGGCTCGCGAGCTGCCTGTGCACCACTCATCAACCAACGCGTCCCAACAATCCATCTTATCCGCACCCCATTATCCCAAGCTTCTTCCAATTCATCCTTAAGCGGTTGTAGGTACACATTCATATTCTTCCCCGGATAATTGGGCCCTGGAATTATCAACGTCAGAAATATGTTCTTTCCTTGCATAATCTGCCGGGGGGGGGGGGGAGATTGAGTGGAATGACAAATACACGCCAAAAACTGTATTGGGTTGCCGTCATGCCGAAGGGATTAAAACCATCTGTGGCGGCGCAGACTCAAGGATTCCTTGGATCTGCCGCTTTATCCTGATGCAATCCATCGAAATGTTTCCACGCTTCCCCATCCGATGTGTGTACCATCATCTTATTCCCATCCACATCTAGTTCGGTTCTTTTGCCCAATTTGTGCCATGTCATCTGTCTCGCTGTCTCTTCGACCATGAAATGATGTTGAAGTCTTGGTACGATTGGCATATACTGAAAAACACTAACTACGATTTTATTCTGCCTCTTCTCACCCATACCATTGTCTACCACAAGATATCTGCAAGACTCGCAATTGGGACAATAGTATAAGTGTGCATACTCCTTCCTAAATAAGACACATCCTTTCTCACATGCATCTATCTTCTCATAGGGCATCTTAAGTACACGAAGTATTTTGTCCGACTGGTACATGTTTGCAGGCATGACATGGCCTTTGGGTAGGAAGCGTTCGAATAGTGTCATCATCGCGTCGTAGCATTCTCTTCCCAAGTTGAACTGAGCCTTCAGAGCCATTACTTGTGCAATTGCATCCAGCTGACAGAGCTCAGTGTGCTCATGGAGAGGACGTTTTGAAGACTCCAACATTTCATAGAAGTCCTTTGCAGATTCCTCCATCTCATGTTCCGAATCCCAAGCATCATCAAAGTCTTGCACCATGTCTTCGATCCCGGTACCATGCTCGTCCGTGCGACGACGGATCACCTCAGCTCTTGTGCGTTGTATAGACTCACCATGAAATGTCCACACCGTATAATTAGGCTTAAAACCCCTCCTCTGCAGGTGTTTAATCATTACAGCCTCTGTCGTCTTTTTATAGTTGTTGCATCCATGACAGGGGCAATAGTTTCTTTCGTGGCCATTTGCGAATGCGGCTTTCACAAATTCCTTTGTTTTTACAAACCATTCTTTCGTTATCTCTTTCTGACTAGGCTGACCAGTATACATCCACGCACGATCACTCATCTTGCGTAGCTACTAAAGACAAAAGAAATATATTTATATATAATTTAGCATTTATATTCATCGGTTAATCAGGTTCGCCATTTTTATTACGTCCACGCAACCTACACGCTAATAGGTAAAGATAGGTCCTAATACCACCCGAGTATGTGTAGATTAGGTTCGTTTTCCTATGCTCTGCTCCGGATCCAACGCAAAATTTCGACAGCACCTCCCCGCTGTTCTCTTTATAAACATCTCCGCAATAAACAGAGAGGATGTGCATGCAGAGAACAACAAGGAGGCACTAACGAAATTCCGCATCGGATCCAGAGCATAGCATACGGGAAAACGAACCTAATCTACACATACTCGGGTTGTCCATGGATAATGTTGGACTATTCGAAAGGATGGCGGTTATAAATATGCAAAGACATGCATATTTATAGATGTCCCCCTTTCGAACGGGAGACGCATACTGGTCACGCATACTCATGATTGAAGAAACCTATATATAGCTAGCAAGTTTCATCGGCACGAAGACCGGGACAGAGCAAATTAAGTGGGTAGGAGGAGAAGTCATTTGTGCTCACCAACAAACGTAGGGGCATTGCTCGTCCAACGCACGTGGAGGTCGTCGAACAACTGCACATTGAAATTCACCCGATCAACACAAATATGATGTTTTTATAAGATAATCAAAAAATATGTGACCTAACTCTTATTTTCTTTTTTCTTTTTCCCTCTTCTTCTTCTTCTTCTTCTTCTTCTTCTTCTTCTTCTTCTTCTTCTTATTTTCTTTTTTCCTCTTATTCTTCTTCTCCTTCTTCTTCTTCTTTTCTTCTCTTCTTCTTCTTCTTCTTCTTCTTCTTATTTTCTTTTTTCTTTTTCTTTTTTCCTCTTATTCTTCTTCTCCTTCTTCTTATTTTCTTCTTCTCTTCTTCTTCTTATTCTTCTTCTTCTTCTTCTTCTTCTTATTCTTCTTCTTCTTATTTTCTTTTTTCTTTTTTCCTCTTATTCTTCTTCTCCTTCTTCTTGTTTTCTTCTTCTCTTCTTCTTCTTCTTCTTCTTATTCTTCTTCTTATTTTATTTTTTCCTCTTATTCTTCTCTTCCTCTCCTATTTTTCTTCTTCTTCTTCTTCTTCTTGTTTCTTCTCCTTCCCTTCCTTTTCCTTCTTCTTCTTTTCCTTCTTCTTCTTATTTTTTTCTTCTCCTTTCTCCTTCTTCTTCTTCTCCTTTCTCCTTCTTCTTCTTCTCCTTTCTCCTTCTTCTTCTTCTCCTTTTCTCCTTTACTATAGAAGAAACTAAACTAACTAAACCTAAACTAAACCTGAACCTAAACTAAACTAAAACTAAGCCAAAACCTCAGTAAAACATATAACTAATTAAACAAAAACTATTAAAAGAAGAAGAAAGAAAACTAACCGGGGGGAGGAGGGCCGCAGGGGGAGGAGAGGCCGCAGGGGGAGGAGGGCAGCAGGGGGAGGAGGGGCACGGTGAGGGGCGCGAGGAGGGCGACAGCGGTGGGGTGGGGCGCTGGGGTGGGGGTGGCGGCGGCGGTGGGGCAGGGAGGCGGGAGGAGGGCGCGGCGGCAGTGGTGGTGTCGGGGGTGAGAGAGAGGGGTGTCAGGGTGGAGGAAGGGGCGCAGGGCGGCGGTGGAGGAGGGCGCAGGGCAGCCGGGGAAGAGGAGGGGGCGCCGGGCGGCGGTGGAGGAGGGTGCAGGGCAGCCGGGGTGGAGGAGGGGGCGCAGGGCCGCAGTGGAGAGGGTGCAGGGCGGCCGGGGAGGAGGAGGGCGCAGGGCGGCCGGGGAGGAGGAGGGCGCAAGGCGGCCGGGGACGAGGAGGGCGCAGGGCGGCGCAGGGAGGCCGGAGGAGGGCGCGGCGGCGGTGGTGGTGTCAGGGGTGAGAGAGAGGGGAGTCGGGGTGGCCGTTAGGGGGAGAGAGAGGCGCGTGGGAGTGGGGCTAATGGCCGTTAGGAGGGGCACCCTCTTTGCCATCCGCCTCCCGGCCATGCTCTTTGCCGTCTGCCTGCATGCTCTTTGCCGTGAGCTGGCAGACGACAAAGAGCTGGCTGATGGCAAATAGTACCTTTGGCATCAGCCTGCTCTTTGTCGTCTGGTTTCTGGCAGCTGATGGCAAAGAGGGTCTTTGCCATCAGCCAACAGACATCAAAGAAGCAGCAGATGGCAAATAACTGTTTTCCAATAGTGATGGGGAGGAGGAGCGTGTGACGGTGGAGGAGAGGGCGGTGGTGTCGGAGGGGGAGGTGGTGGAGAAGGGCAAGCTCCGGCGGCGATGGTGGACGAGGAGGTCCCGGGGAGGAGGAGGGGGCGTGGTGGAGGAGGGGCGCAGGGAGGAGGAAGGCGCGATGATGGCGCAGGGAGGAAGAGGGTGCGGCGCCGCAGGGACGAGGAGGGCGTGGCGGTGCAGGGAGGAGGAGGGCGCGGTGGCGGCGGTGGTTTCAGGTATGAGAGAGAGGGGTGTGGGGTGGGGCATGACGACCGTTAGGGGAGATAGTGGTGTGGGGGTGGGGGCGACGGCCGCTAGGGCGCATCCTCTTTGCCGTCTGCCCCTGATACATCTCCAACGTATCTATAATTTTTGATAGTTTCATGCTATTATCTTGTCAAACTTTGGATGTTTTGCATGCCTTTTATATATTTTTTGGGACTAACTTATTAACTCAGTGCCAAGTGCCAGTTCCTGTTTTTTCCATGTTTTTGACCCCTTTCGGAGGAGATTTTGAAACAGAGTCCAAACGGAAGAAAATCCCCGAAAAGATTTTTTTTTGTAACAGAAGAAGATCGGGAAGCTTGAGAGCCAAGGTAGGGGAGCCTAAGGGGCCCCACAAGCCCCCACCCCGTGGCCAGGGGGGAGGCCGCGGCCCACAGGCTTGTGGGCCCCCTGGGCACCCTCTGCCCTAGGGGTTGCGCCTATATATTCCCTAAAAATCCCAAAAAAATCATGAGATCATCGAAAATACTTTTCCGCCACCGCAAGCTTCTATTTCCGCAAGATCCCATCTGGGACACGTTCTGGTGCCCTGCCGGAGGGGGGATTCGGACACGGAGGGCTTCTTCATCAACACCATGACCTCTCCGATGATGCGTGAGTAGTTCACCATAGACCTACGGGTCCATAGCTAGTAACTAGATGGCTTCTTCTCTCTCTTGGATCTTCAATACAAAGTTCTCCATGATCTTCATGGAGATCTATCCGATGTAATCTTCTTTTGCGGTGTGTTTGTCGAGATCCGATGAATTGTGGTTTATGATCAGATTATCTATGAATCTTATTTGAGTTTCTTCTGATCTCTCTTATGCATGATACATATCCTTGTAGTTCTCTTCGAGTTGTGGGTTTTGTCTGGCCAACTAGATCTATGATTCTTGCAATGGGAGAAGTGCTTGGTTTTGGGTTCATACCGTGCGGTGACCTCACCCAGTGACAGAAGGGGTAGCGAGGCACGCATCGTGTTGTTGCCATCAAGGGTAAAAAGATGGGGTTTTCACCATTGGTTTGATATTATCCCTCTACATCATGTCATCATGCTTAAGGAGTTACTCTGTTCGTCACGAACTCAATACACTAAATGCATGCTGGATAGCGGTCGATGTGTGGAGTAATAGTAGTAGATGCAGAAAGTATCTGTCTACTTGTCTCGGACGTGATGCCTATATGTATGATCATTGCCTTAGATATCGTCATGACTTTGCGCGGTTCTATCAATTGATCGAGAGTAATTTGTTCATCCACTGTGATATTTGCTATTTTGAGAGAATCCTCTAGTGAACACTATGGCCCCTAGGGTCTACTCCACACCATATTTTCATCCTTACACTTTTTACTTTGTTGCACTTTCCGCCTTCAGATCTCACTTTGCAAACAATCTTGAAGGGATTGACAACCCCTTTG
Source organism: Hordeum vulgare subsp. vulgare (assembly GCF_904849725.1). Classification (NCBI taxonomy): domain Eukaryota; kingdom Viridiplantae; phylum Streptophyta; class Magnoliopsida; order Poales; family Poaceae; genus Hordeum; species Hordeum vulgare. Next base: position 203,634,075 of record NC_058520.1, on the reverse strand, counting down.
AAGCGTTGGGTGCAAGCTTGTTTGTGTTTGTGCAGGTACTTTGGACTTGACGAGACCCTCCTTCTGGATTGATACCTTGGTTCTCAAACTGAGGGAAATACTTACTGCTCCTGTACTGCATCACCCTTTCCTCTTCAAGGGAAAAACCGACGCAAACAAGAGAAGTAGCAAGAAGAATTCCTAGCGCCAAGGAAGGACTTTGGTTACCATAGCAGAAGGATTTCTGGCGCCGTTGCTGGGGAGGAAGATCAAGTCAAGAACTCATCCAAGTAGGTGTCGCAAACTCATCTCTTGCATTTACTTTGTTTGCACGTTGCCTCTCATTTTCCTCTCCCCCACTTCACAATTTGCCTTTTTTTCGTTTGCCTTTTCGTTCACCCTATTCTTTCGCTTGCTTTCTGTTGGCTTGTGTGCTATGTGCCTTCAATATGCTTGCATCTTTGCTTGCTGAAAATCTAGTGATATGGATCCTCATCCACTTGCTAATCTCTTTAAGAGATCCAATTATGTTGATCCAATTGCTAGTGAGTTGCGTGCACTTGACTATCTTTATGGAGTTTTGCTTGAGATGCGTGAATCTGAAAACTGTGAGGAAGAAATTTATGAAGTGATTCACGAGGGCTCCTTAGATGAAAAGCATGATTGCAATGGTTTCACTATAAATTCTATTAGTGACAATCTTGCTAAAAATATGCAAAACCCTAAGCTTGGGGATGCTAGTTATTGCTATGACCACTACTTATTGCAACAATCATGATTGGGGTGATGATCTTTCTTATGATCTTGAAAATTTGTTTAATCCTCATGATGAATATGATATTTGCAATAATATTGAAAGTGGGTTTGGAGAATTCATGACTTTAGTTCATGATAATCCCACTATTTTTGAAGAGTGTCAACTTTCCATGCATGTGGATCATGAAAAGAATATCCTATGTGATAGTTACATTGTTGAATTCTAATATGACCCCACATGTAATTATTATGAGAGAGAGGAAAATATGGTGGTAGAAACTTTCATATCACTAAGTCACCTCTGGTTATGTTGAGATTGCTCTTGTCTCTTTCTTCTTCCTTGCATATGGTAACTATTGGTTGTCTTGACAATCTGTTTTCCTATGAAATTCCTACACATAGGAAGCATGTTAGACTTAGATGTGATTTTCAAATGCTTTATGATGCTCTCATTGTGCTTCAATTCTTGTCTTTTGTGTGAGCATCATTGAATTATCAATGCCTAGCTAAGGGCGTTAAACAATAGCGCTTGTTGGGAGGCAACCCAATGAATTTATCTTTGCTTTTTTGCTTTCTGTTTTGTTGCGTCCACACCATCATAATTCTGTTATGATTGTGTTTTTTGTGTTTCTTTTTGTGTTTGAGCCAAGCAAAACCTTTATGACTAGTCTTGGTGATGGTTGTTTGATCCTGCTGGAAAAAGACAAAAACATTTTGCTCACGAGATTATTTTTCATTCTTATTTAGAAAGAGATTTTCAGTTGATTCTTTTTGCTGCTGGTTTATATGCCTTTTTTCCAGGCATTCGTAATTGTTTAGAATTTTTGAGGTACCAGAAGTATACAAAGTATACAAATTGCTACAGGCTGGTCTGTTTTTGACAGATTCTGTTTTTGTTGAGTTGGTTGCTTGTTTTCATGAAATTATGGATAGTATCGGGGGGTACTAGCCATGTAAAAGTGAGAATACAGTAATCTAACACCAATATAAATAGAAATCAAGTTTGATACAGTACCAAAAGAGGTGGTAGTTTGTTTTCTTGTGCTAATGTTATCACGAGTTTCTGTTTAAGTTTTGTGTTGAAAAGTTTTCATGTTTTGGGTGATGTTTTCGTGGACAAAGAGATAAGAGTGGAAAGAGCTCAAGCTTGGGGATGACCAAGGCATCCCAAGTCAAATTCAAGGACACCAAAAAGCCTAAGCTTGGGGATGCCTCGGGAAGGCATCCCCTCTTTCATCTTCAATCCATCGGTAACATTACTTGGAGCTATATTTTTATTCACCACATGATATGTGTTTTGCTTGGAGCGTCTTGTATCTTAGGAGTCTTTTACTTTTGTTGTGTTACAATCGTCCTACCTGCACACATTTTTGAGAGAGAGAGACATGCACTCATCGTGATTTTGCTAGAATGCTCATAGTGCTTCACTTATATCTTTTGAGCTAGATACATTTGCTCTAGTGCTTCACTTATATTATTTATAGCACGACGGTGCGTGACTTGGTAGTTGGCTTATGCTATGAAAGTAGTCCCAAATGTGATAGGTACCCAAAGAGGATGCAAAAACCTCCATTTTCATGTGCATTGAAGAGAAAGAGAAGTTTTGATTGCTCTCAAAAAGTTCTCAGACGTGGATTTGGTAATATTAAGAGCAATGTTAGTAGGGTGTTGTGAATCTAGAAATACTTGTGTTGAAGTTAGCGATTCCCGTAGCATGCACGTATGGTGAACTTCTATGTTAGGAAGTCAGAGCATAATTGATCTATTGATTATCATCCTTTGTGTTGAGGTCGGGATCGCGCGATGGTTAACACCTACCAACCCTTCCCCTCGGAGTATGCGTTTAGCACTTTGTTTCGATTACTAATAAAAACTTTCGCAAAAAGTATGTGAGTTCTTCATGACTAATGTGAGTCCATGGTATAGATGCACTTTCACCTTCCACCATTGCTAGCCTCTCTAGTGCCGCGCAATTCTCGCCGGTGCACAAACCCACCATATTGCTTCCTCAAAACAGCCACCATACCTACCTACTATGGCATTTTCATAGCCATTCCGAGATATATTGCCATGCAACTCCCACCGTTCCGTCTCATGACTTGTGCCGTCACTCTCATATTGCCTTTTCATGATCGTAAGATAGCTAGCGAGATGTTTCAACGTCATACGCCATGCTAGATCGTTGCACATCCCGGTACACTGCCGGAGGCATTTCCCATGGAGTCATCATTGTGAGTTTTGAGTTGTGAGTAAATAAATGTGTGATGATCATTATTATTAGAGCATTGTCCCATGTGAGGAAATAAAAAAAGAGAGGCCAAAGAGCCCAAAAACAAAAAAAGATAAAAGAAAAGAAAAGAAAAAAAGAGGCCAAAGATTCCAAATGAAAAAAAGAAAAGAGAGAAAAAGAGAGAAGGGACAATGCTACTATCTTTTTCCTCACTTGTGCTTCATAATAGCACCATGTTCTTCATGATTGAGAGATTCTTGCTTTGTCACTACCATATGCTAGTGGGAATCATCATTATATAACTTGGCTTGTATATTCCAATGATGGGCTTCCTCAAAATTTCCCTAGGTCTTCGTGAGCAAGCAAGTTGGATGCACACCCACTAGTTTTCCTTTTGAGCTTTCACATACTTATAGCTCTAGTGCATCTCTTGTATTTCAATCCCTACTCATTCACATTGATATCTATTAATGGGCATCTCAATACCCTTTTGATATGCCGAGTCAATGTGACCATCTCCTCCTTTTTGTCTCACAACCACCACCACACTCTATTCCACCTATAGTGCTATATCCATGGCTCATGCTCATGTATTGCATGATAGTTATAAAACGTTTGAGAAAGTAAGAGTGCGAAAACAATTACTTGGCCAATACCGTGGTTGTGCATGATTTACATTAGTTGTGCGAGGATGATGGAGCATAAGCAGACTATATGATTTTGTAGGGATAACTTTCATTGGCCTTGTTATTTTGAAAGTTCATGATTACCTTACTAGTTTGCTTGAAGTATTATTGTTTTCGTGTCAATAGCAAACTATTGTTTTCAATCTTACGGATCTGAACATTCATTTCACGTGAAAGAAGTTGCAAAGGACAACTATGCTAGGTAGCAGTCCACATAAAAAATTCATTCTTTATCCCTTCCCTACTCGAGGACAAGCAAGAGTTAAGCTTGGGGATGCTTGATACGTTTCCAACGTATCTATAATTTTTGATGGTTTCATGCTATTATCTTGTCAAACTTTGGATGTTTTGCATGCCTTTTATATATATTTTGGGACTAACTTATTAACTCAGTGCCAAGTGCCAGTTCCTGTTTTTTCCATGTTTTTGACCCCTTTCAGAGGAGATTTTGAAACAGAGTCTAAACGGAAGAAAATCCTCGAGAAGATTTTTTCCATAACGAAAGAAGATCGGGAAGCTCGAGAGCCAAGGCAGGGGAGCCTCAGGGGCCCGACAAGCCCCCACCCCACGACCAGGGGGGAGGCCGCAGCCCACAGGCTTGTGGGACCCGTGGGCCCCCTCTGCCCTAGGGGTTGCGCCTATATATTCTGTAAAAATCCCAAAAAAATGAGGAGATCATTGAAAGTAATTTTCCACCGCCGCAAGCTTCTGTTTCCGCAAGATCCCATCTGGGGCACGTTCTAGTGCCCTGTCGGAGGGGGGATTCAGACACGGAGGGCTTCTTCATCAACACCATGACCTCTCCGATAATGCGTGAGTAGTTCACCATAGACCTACGGGTCCATAGCTAGTAACTAGATGGCTTCTTCTCTCTCTTGGATCTTCAATACAAAGTTCTCCATGATCTTCATGGAGATCTATCCGATGTAATCTTCTTTTGTGGTGTGTTTGTCGAGATCCGATGAATTGTGGTTTATGATCAGATTATCTATGAATCTTATTTGAGTTTCTTCTGATCTCTCTTATGCATGATTCATATCCTTGTAATTCTCTTCGAGTTGTGGGTTTTGTTTGGCCAACTAGATCTATGATTCTTGCAATGGGAGAAGTGCTTGGTTTTGGGTTCTTACCGTGCGGTGACCTCACCAAGTGACAGAAGGGGTAGCGAGGCACACATCATGTTGTTGCCATCAAGGGTAAAAAGATGGGATTTTCATCATTGGTTTGAGATTATGCCTCTACATCATGTCATCTTGCTTAAGGCGTTACTCTGTTCGTCATGAACTCAATACACTAGATGCATGCTGGATAGTGGTTGATGTGTGGAGTAATAGTAGTAGATGCACAAAGTATCGGTCTACTTGTCTCGGACGTGATGCCTATATGTATGATCATTGCCTCAGATATCGTCATGACTTTGCGCGGTTCTATCAATTGTTCGACGGTAATTTGTTCACCCACCGTGATATTTGTTATTTTGAGAGAAGCCTCTAGTGAACACCATGGCCCCCAGGATCTACTCCACACCATATTTTCAGCCTTACACTTTTTACTTCGTTGCACTTTCCGCCTTCAGATCTCACTTTGCAAACAATCTTGAAGGGATTGACAACCCCTTTGAAGCGTTGGGTGCAAGCTTGTTTGTGTTTGCGCAGGTACTTTGGACTTCACGAGACCCTCCTTCTGGATCGATACCTTGGTTCTCAAACTGAGGGAAATACTTACTGCTCCTGTGCTGCATCACCCTTTCCTCTTCAAGGGAAAAACCGACGCAAACAAGAGAAGTAGCAAGAAGTATTCCTAGCGCCAAGGAAGGACTTTTGTTACCCTAGCAGCCCCCCGTAGACACATAGGAGAAAAACAAACGGCAAAGAGAAAGGCCGTTAGGGGGAGAGAGGGGGTGCGGGGTGGGCCGCCTGTGCTCTTTGCCTTGTGCCTGAATGCTCTTTGCCGTCTTCTAGCTGACGACAAAGATATGGGTGATGGAAAATAGTATCTTTGCCATCAGCCTGCTCTTTGTCGTCTGGTTTTTGGTAGCTGATGGCAAAGAGGGTCTTTGCCATCAGCAAGCAGACGACAAAGAAGGAGCAGATGGCAAATTCTCTGATTCCAGTAGTGCTTGTGAAAGAATTGTTACTCTAGCATAACATATTCTATGTCAATTTGTGTTGTTGTTCTAAAGATAACCATGATGCCTTCATGTACGGATTTTATTTTATTGATGCCTCTATCTCTAAACATGTGGGCATATTTGTTGATCTCGGCTTTCGCTTGAGGCCAAGCGAGTTCTAAGCTTGGGGGGGTTGATATGTGCATTTTGCATGATGCTTTTATATCAATATTTATTGCATTATGGGCTATTAATACACATTATGGTACAATACTTATGCCTTTTCTCTCTTATTTTACAAGGTTTACATGAAGAGGGAGAATGCCGACAACTAGAATTCTGGACCTGAAAAGGAGAAAATCCCAAAGTCCGCAAAAGTTACGGAGAATTGTTTTGGAATATATAAAAAATATTGGGCCAAAGAAATACCAGAGGGGATCCACCAGGACGTCACAAGCTAGGCGGTGCTGCTTACCCCCTGGCCGCGCTCTGTAGGCTTGTAGGCCCCCTGGCAGACCTCCGGTGCCCATCTTCTACTATATGAAGGGTTTTGACGTGGAAAACAATCATATCAGAGCTTTCGGGACGAAGTGTGACGCCCTGGATTTGTGCTATAGTACAGTTTGTAATCAAGCTACAATAATCTGAAGATTATGCTAATCCATTTTGCTAATCCATGTGTGATCACTATTGGAATCAAATTCTCGCTTGAATCCCTATGCAATTCAAAAAAATTTGAAATGTGAAATTAAAACTTTTGCAAACTTCTAATTAAATATCATGCTTAGGTTGCAATTATTCCCTAAGATATTCAAAAATTGGAACCAACATTTTATCAATTTGTTTAGTGTCGCTAAGACATTTATAACAGTGGCAAAACAATTATTAAATGCCCATTTGGATATGTGTAAGTTTCAATTATTTTTTAAAAGGCCCCTAAACTTTTTATGTTGCTGTATAATATTGCCTTTGTTTTTATAAATGATTTTATTACTAAAAACAGAACCGAAAAGTTAAATAAAAATAAAACAACCCCCACTCCCCTTGGCCAACTTGCCCAACCGGCCCAGCCGACCGGCCACCCCAACTGGCCCACAGGCCCACCTTACCCCCTTGGGTATAAAACCCCCTATCTAACCATAAACCACACCTAGCCCCTCACTCAGTCCGTCCCCCAGCCCCCAACAGCCATCTCCAGCCCCCAGGAGCGCGAGGGGCTCGTGCCCCCTCGTTCCCGCACCGGCCGGTGTCACCACTAGCCTTGCCAGCCACCACCGGCGCCTCCCCTGGCCTCCTCCACCTTCCCATGCACTCCTCCCCACCGACCGCCTCCTCCTTACCAGCCCCGCCGGCCACCACCTCGCCACCATGCCGCCGTCCACGTCCCCGTCCTCCTCCTCGCCGGACTTCCCCAGGCCGTTGCATCCCCGGAAACACCGGTGAGCCTCCGGGCTCCGGCCACCTCTTCTCCCCTTTCTCTAGCCACCCCGGCCATGGCCGTGCTGGCTCCAAGCCCCTCTTGCCGCGTGTGCGTGTTGTTGTTGTGGCTTGCTGCTGTCGTTTGCGCCGCCGCCTGTAGAAGCTGTTGCGTGCTGCTGTGCACCCTCGCCCCTGCTCGCAGCGCCGTGCCCGCTACTAACCGGCGCTGGTTGTTGCTGCTTTGTTGCTGCAGTTGCTATGCACTGCTGCTTCCTTCCCTGCACCTACGTCGCTTGTTGCTGTTGCTATACTACCTGCAACTGTCCGCTACTGTTGCCGGCCGGTCGGTCCATGGCCATGGCTTGGCTGTGGCTGTGTGCACGTGCGTGTGCACACCCAGCCGTCGCCTGGCCACTGCCATCAGGGCCGGCCCTTGATTAGTTTAGGAACTAAACCTCGTGATGATTATTTGTTTAGGGCATTTTGCCTTCCGTGAGAACTCACACACGGGGCCTAGGACACCCCCTCTGTAAATAAATAATATAAAAAATAAAATAATAAATAAATATGAAAATAATATAATTAATTAATTAATTAATTAGTAAATAATTATTTAAGTAATTAATGAATTAGATGATTAAAGTTAATTAGTTAGTATTCATGTTAATTAGACAGTTAACTTAATTAAGGCTAATTATGTTAATTAACTAATCAGTTAATTAATTAACCTGATTAGTATTAATTAAACTTTATTTAATCCTCTGCCAATGACAAACGAGCCCCACCCGTCAGTTTGACCGAGTCAACAAACCTGTTGGCTAGTGACATCATGCTCATGTCATAACTGCATTTACTGAACAAAAATGATCTATTTAATTTCTAAATATTGAATAAAACATTAGAAATTAATAGAAAATAAATCATAACTCCATGAAAATAATTTATATATGAAAGATGATTAGAAAAATATAAAATACTGAATATGCCATCCATATACGTGGCACACCTCTCTAGCAATGCGAACATGGAACTTTTCAATCCGTTTCGCGTGGCCGGTAGTAGCGAGAGACCCAGGAAATATCATCTGATATTTTCCCGATCCGTCTATGATGGATGATACTGCGTTAGCTCATGCCTAGACCTGCATATTGCAATGTCATGCTTAGTGATTGCATCTGTGTTTATATTTATTGTTTCTCCCCCTCTTCTTACCGGTAGACCTCGAGACTAACGCTGCTGTCGTGTACGACTACCCTCCTGACGATTCAACCCTTTGCCGCAGAGCAAGAAGGCAAGCATACCCCCTTGATCATTCCTATATTTCTCATTTCTTTCTCCCTCCTTCTTGCATTAGAATTTTTCTACCGTTGTAGTTAGCTCCTATATCTCATGTATAGCCTAATTTTGATGAACTACTACTTTCGAGTACCACACTTTAAACTACTTAGTATAGGTGGCTCAGTCATCCCCTCTGACCCTTAGTCCGGTTGCCCCCGCTTTATCATCAAGTCTTGATCCCTAATCGACGGGCCAAGACCCGACATAGCACTCACACCCCCTGAGTTGTACGACACTTCAGACCTACTATCGGGTACCGAGGTTCACACCTCGCGAAGTACTCATGATGCTATCTCTGTAGTGCAGCTAGTCGGTCATGGTTATCGACGGTGATTCCTCTTTCACCACTCCCGGCGATGACTCGGTCGTGCAACCCCTTAAGTGTGTGACCCTCGAGGGTGATTCCTCTAAGTCCACCTTGACGGTTACATCACTTGGAATCCATCGAGGGTGATACCTCAGATCCCTCTGATGTTATAGTCACACGGTTACTTGACCTTGATACTAGGAGCATTGATGGATGATGTGTTGCGGGTGGAGTCCCGCGTGGATGTGTCGATGAGTTAATTAAAATGCTAAGGATTTGGGTATTTGATATGGGTTGGTCGGAGACCTTTGGGCACTTACCGGCTACGCGGTAGAAGTTATGGGTACTCAATGTCGTGGTATCGATCGAAGGTCTTCAGACGTCAACAATGGAGAGGCGCATGCACGAGTGGCCCGGATGAGCATCGTTCTTGTATAAGAGGTGCGAGGAGTGACACCGGCCGCCCTTGCATCATGCAAGACCCCAAAGGGTGATAGGCCCTGACCCCTGCGCGCTTAGGATTTAGACTGATGGGCTGGCCACTCTCTTGAGCTTAGATGGGGTGCGACATGTCGATGTTCCGAGGCCGGGCATGACCCAACAAAGTGTGTCCGATCAGAGTTTATCGAGCATGAAGGGAAACTTAGTGCACCCCTGCAGGGATGAAAATTAACTATTCGGATAGTCGTGTCCATGGTTAGAGGACAACTTGGAGTTGTGCCCTGATCTTATAGAACTACAGTTGTTACTTAACTGGAATGTTTTCTCCGGGATTGCTTCCTCGTAGGGAGTCGAGGAAGGATCGCTGGGCGTGACTTTAATTAATAATGCTGCAACAACATGACTATTAATTGTGCTACCTCTTCTACTCTGCAAGACCCCTGAAGATGCTAGTCTTTGATAGGACTAGGCCTTCTCTCTCTTTCTCGCATTGTTGCAGTCAGTCCACATAACCCCTTCCTTTGATACTGATGCATACTTAGCATAGTTCTAACATCAGTCTTCCGAGTACTTCGGGTGAGTACTCACCATTGCTTTGCTCCCCCTTTTCCCCTTGATTCATTGGTGCGACCGGATGATGGAATCCAGTAGATGGCGTATCCTGCTGCCGCCGACTACTACCCCAACGCTGCCTCCTACTACGTGAAGGCCGCTGAAGACCAGGAGTACTTAGGAGGTTCCCAGGCAGGAGGCCTCGCCTCGTTCGATCGTTGTATCTTTTGTGCTAGCCTTCTCTAAGGCACGTCATGTTTCATGTCTATAGTCAAATATTTGTTGCTTTTGCTGACTCATGTGTTTATCGAGCTTCTGTATTCTAGCCCTCGAGGCCCGTGTCTTGTAATATGAAGCTTGTATGTTTTTATTTGTGTCTAGAGTTGTGTTGTGATATCTCCCCGTGAGTCCTTGATCTTGGTCGTACGCATTTACGTGTATAATTAGCGTACGATCAAATCGAGGGCGTCACAAGTTGGTATCCGAGCCAACTGCCTGTAGGTAGCCCCCTTTCCAACTCCTTGACCAAAGTTGAGTCTAGTACTTTAAAAACTTACTAACTTTGATGTTGTGGCTTACGGGCCCACATCTCAATTGGGTGATATTAGTATCTTTTACTCCTTTTCTGTACTCTCAGTTCTACTCTCTCTTCTCTTTCGGGTTAAATATTTTTTCTCACTCTAACTTTAGGTTCTCGTAACTACTTCCTCCCGGAGAGCCCCTCATTCAGGATGATGGCTTGATTCATCAGAAGGCTTCAAACATACTCTCTGATGTTTTTTCAAGAACTTGTGCTCATCATTTTTGCGATTTCCCTTCCTCCGTCAACCCTATGGTTAACTACGCACAATGTTGTTCATACCTTCTTTTCACGTTGCTCTTGTTTTTACAAGTTACAACGAATTATCTCACCGGGGATTCGTTCATCCTCAGTTATCATGGGTTTCGTTAGTCCCTCCAATTGCTATTTGATCTTCCGAAAATCCACAGTAGCCTATTGCGCTTGACCTTTCTCACGTGTTTGTGTGATAGTTAAATCCATATGTCTAGCAGCATTGATTAGTATCCTTTGTGATTTTCCTGTGTTCTTATTGATTCAACCTTTGTGTGAATGCAGACTATCATCAGTTGATTCTCAAAAATTAGCTTTCCGGCTAAGACGTCTTTGCACACAGGAGTTGGTTCCCCAGAAATCGACCTTGATCGGCTGTCCGTCTAAGTTCATTCAACTTGTAATTAATCAGAGCATCTGAATCTGATACACCAACCTGGAAATCATTAACTCTTTTGGTATTTAAGTATCGTATTTTTCAGATGTCCCTAATCTGTTGCCTTGCATTCTATCTCCCTCTGAATGAGTACCGATACTCACATCATGTCCTTTGTGGACTACCATACCCATTGTTTGGTTATTATCCGACGACATCCTTTACATTCAACATTTTTTGTGATATTCTTCCCCCGATATCTGATGCCATTGGAAAATTGTGACTTCTCCCTCTGATAAATTGTATCCTATGCTTTTGTCGGCCATGCTCTCCTGTCAAGCATGTGTTAATTGCTCTTGCAGTTGTGGTATATGTTCATCAGTTGTCCCGATAGGTTGAACCTACGCCTTCCTAAATCTAGGTGCTCCCAAGATTTTTCACGAGTCTTACTCTTCTGGTGTTTTGCGAGATAATCTCTCCAAGCAACAACCTGATCAAAGGCGAGGATTAAATGACAGGTGATGCATTGATGAAGTGGAAGTCGACCTTTAACTTGTGTTCATGCCCATGGAAACGACGTTGATCCTACCAGAGAAATTTCTCGTATCAATAATCATTCGTTGTATGATTTGATCTTGCATGTGTTATTTGGTACTTTGCAACCGTGGTTCCGACATGATTGTTCTTCTTTGATCCCGTATGTAGACAAGAACTATTTGTCTTCCACAGATCAATACACGAGTCTAACCTCTATTCTAATTTACCTCTGAGTATTGTCCCTGGTATCTCAAAAATATCACAAAGCTATATAACTTGTTATGAGCTCCTCGTCAACTATGATGTTTCATTGATTCCGGTTTTAGTCGTGTTCTAAGTTGTTGGGCACTCAAGGACACCGATAACTGAGTCGAGGATGCATTATGATTCAACAACTCTTAATAATATTCTTTTCTTAGGAGTTTTTACACGATCATGTCTTTCCAAGTTGTTAGGCTACGTCATCTTCGTCATGCTAGAGCTTGACCATGCTATCTCCGTCCTTCATCCCTGGAACACATTTCCAACTATGCGTTAAGCTTACATCAAGCTTTCAACATCATGTTGGTTGTCTTGAAAGGAAATAACGATTCTGAGCTAGCAATCTTATCGGTGGTTCCGACAACCTTTCACTTCACCATTCCTTTGGTTGATGTCATCGCTGATCGATTACATCTCCATGAATCATCTTGATGAATGTGTCATGATCATCATCAACATTCCCAGCTCTTCAAACATACCAATCGAATTCTTGATGAGAAATACCCTCTTTGCCCCTCGATGATTTGTGTTATCATGGACAAACCTTATTGCCTTGCCTCCAACACAAACGTGTTCATGTTATTTGTTGTCCTTTGAGTTCCTTGCTAATTCAGCATATGTTACCTTCTACCCTGGAGCATTACTATCTTTTACGTCAAGAATGTTGTGAGGATTGCACACGTCTTAAGAATTCTTGATATAGTAATACTTCTCGCCATCACCATTCATTTCTTGGTCTTGTGTTGTTTCTAACCGAAATACCGACAAGTGAACTCTGATGTGTGATTCCAATACTTGTGGCAACCCTATTGCCTTGAGGTTAACAACTGATTGTTTCATTCTTCATATGTTAGTTGTTGACTCACCATTCTAGCATTGGTCGTGCTACTCATTCTGTATTTCTGAGTGCGCCCTCCAATCGATGTTTAATTGTTGGTGTTTCCTCAAGCATACGTCATTATATCATTTGATCTGACAAAAGTTATCTCTTTGATCTCATAAATTTGGAAATTCATCCCTATCGAAATCTTGAGGGATTGTTGCCGAGCACATCAGCCACACCCTCAAGTTCTCCATGTTCCACGATGAAGCTCTTGAAATCATTGTCTTTGTGACTAGCTCATGAAGCATGGGCTTGATAAGAAGGTTTTCCCAAAGTCGATGTGCATTCTTGCCGCAGTGAATATGAGAAAGATTTGTCTTGCTTCCTCCGGGATCATCCCAAATCATTCTCGCATGTGAGAATTGTTATATGTTTTGAAGATTTGCTATCTTCACTTCATATAACTTCTGTTAGCATCCCAATCCACTGACTGATTTGATCAAGGAAACAAAGTTCCTTCATAAGAGCTAATCGAGGCTTAAACAAGGACCTCGATATCATCGATGATGGTACTCAAATTAGAACGCGGTTGCATTGTGTTGTAAGAATTTCACGTGGGCACAAATGTATTGCCATTGTGTTCATGTGTCTTACTATCCAACTCATGATCCAATACTTGCTTCCATAGTTCATATCCCGAGGATCTTGCATCACCATCTTCTCAATTTTGTTGCCCCCTTTTATTCTCAAGCATTCCGAGAGTAAGGTATCCTAACACCAACCAGATGTGAATCTTGGGCAAATATGATGGTTGGAACATTTCCCAATAATTATAACTTTGGTCTTTGTTTAACCTCGTACGGTGATGTCTTGTCTAGCACACCTAGCCAGAGGACCTATAGTTCTAACATGTTGTTCAACAAGATTCACTATTCTTCCCTGCAGAAACTGTATGACTTATTTTATAAGTTGTTTTTGATGAATCATTTGTATATCCAAAGTCCGACCTTTATCTGATGATCACGTCGATGCTACCTAGAAGCACAGATGTGGTACTTCAAATTTCAACAGGAACATTGGAAGTGCAATGCTAAATTTTTCTTGATCAATTATCCAAACCGTATGGTATGGGTAAACATCATGATTCTCTGTGCCCCTTTATCCAGATGATTAGGTACTTGATGACCTATCATGTATACCATACTCTATTTTTTCTTAGGAAGGGTATACTCTAAATACTTGTGTGTGTGAACACATTTTCCTTTCCATTGGTCTTCTTAACCTTTCTTGAATTCTAATTTATCCGGGTAGTGGTAATTCCCTACTTAGGTAAAACAAACTCGATGCCACAACTGCCAGTAAGACCCTGTTACTATTGTGGATAACATTCCGGTAGCCGCCGGTAGATGAGAACTTTTCTTATTGGTTCGCCTTGTTCCAACGAGCAGGGAAATGGTTCTATTCGTCCCTCGCCCTTGGTATGGACGTTGTTGCCAACATAACTGGCATGTCTTGCTACCCACACCGTGCAAGATGTCACCGCTCTGCCTACGCTTAACCCATTGGTGGACCCATAACCCAAAGTTCCACAACATTGAAAACTGACTATCATGTACCTCTTTGACTCCCATGTGTCCTTGCACTTGGCTTCATGTGAAATTCCCGAGCCACCGTCCAATGGGATGACCTATTCTGTATCAGGAGCAATATTTGTATTCGTTTCTCTAACCCCCCCTTCATCTCTGTTTAGGCATTGAGCGATTTCCTAATCGTTTGAAACCTTTGTACCTTTGCTTGTTACTCTCAGTGAATTCCGTGAGTTACAACTAGAGGAATAATTCATTTCCTCTACTGCGAGTTCGTCGTCAGGTGCCCAACTTTGTGTAGGGATGTTCTTCCAACGTTTTTCCCTATTATCGCATTCGTAGGATGATGAAGATCCCGAGGGAAGGATGAAGAATTCATCAGAATGACCTAAGTGAGAGAAATGAAGACTTCAACTAAAGGGATCAATTCTTCACGAAGAGCAACCAAGACAAGAAGACTCGTTAGAATTTCGTAACCAAACGTTTCCCCTTACCCCTACCTGTGAATTCTCGGGACGAGAATTCCTTTTAGTGGTGGCGAATTGTGACACCCTAGATTTGTGCTATAGTAAACTTTGTAATAAAGCTATAGTAATCTGAGGATTATGCTAATCCATGTGTGATCACTCTTGGAATCAAACTCTCGTTCGAATCCCTATGCAATTCAAAATTATTTGAAATGTGAAATTAAAAGTTTTGCAAACTTCTAATTAAAAATCATGCTTAGGTTGCAATTATTCCCTAAGCTATTCACAAATTGGAACCTACATTTTATCAATTGGTTTAGTGCCTCTAAGACATTTATAACACTGGCAAAATAATTTTTAAATGCCCATTTGGATTTGTGTAAGTTTGAATTATTTTTCAAAAAGCCCCTAAAGTTTTTATGTTGTTGTCTAATATTACTTTTGTAATATAGGGCATGTCCTCTATTTTTTATAAATGATTTTATTACTAAAAAAAAGAAACTAACAAAAACAAATCAGAAAAGTTAAATAAAAGTAAAACATCCCCCACTCCCCGTGGCCATGTGGGCCAACCGACCCAGCCGACCGGCCACGCCAACTGGCCCATCGGCCCACCTTTCCCCCGTGGGGTTATAAAACCCCCTAGCTAACCCTAATCCCCACCTACCCCGCTCACTCACTCCCTTCCCCAGCCCCCAGCCACCATCTCGAGCCCCTGGGAGCACGAGGGGCTCGTGCCCCCTCGCTCCCAGACTGGCCGGTGCCGCTGCTAGCCTCGCCGGCCACCCCGGCGCCTCCCCCGGCCTCCTCAGCCTCCCCTGGCCCTCCTCTCCACCGACCGCCTCCTCCTCGCCCCCGGCCTCCTCGCCAACCCCACCGGCCATAGTCCCGCCGACCACCACCTCGCCACCACGCATCCGACCACGTCCTCGTCCTCCTCCTCGCCGGACTTCCCTAGGCCACTTCATCCCCGACAACGCCGTTGAGCCTCCGGGCTCCGGCCACTTTTTTCCCCTTGCTCCGGCCACACCGGCCATGGCCGTGCTGGCCCAGATCCCCTCCTACTGCGTCTGCCTGCTGCTGATGTGGCTTGCTGCTGCCGTTCGTGCCACCGCCTGCAGATGTTGCTGCCTGCTACCGCATGCCCTCGCCGCTACGCGCAGTGCCGTGCCTGTTGCTAACCTGTGTTGGCTGCTGCTGCATTGTTGTTGCAACTGTTATGCACCACTGTGTGCTGCTGCTTTGTTCCCTGCTGCTACGTCGCTTGCTGTTGCTGCTATACTACATGCAGTTGTCCGCTGGTGTTGCCGGCCGGCCGGGCCGTGGCCGTGACTGTGTGCATGTGCGTGTGCACACCGAGCTATGGCCTGGCCACTACCATTAGGGCTGGTCCTTGATTAGCTTAGGAACTAAACCCCCATGATGATTATTTGTTTAGGGCATTTTGCCTTCCTTGAGAACTCAGGACACCCCGTGTGTAAATACATAATATAAAAAAAATAAAAATAAAAAAATAAATAGTAAATAATTAGTTAAGTAATTAATTAATTAGATGATTAAAGTTAATTAGTTAGTAATCTTGTTAATTAAACAGTTAACTTAATTAAGGCCTATTATGTTAATTAATTAATGTGTTAATTAATTAACCTGATAAGTATTAGTTAAACTTTAATTAATCATGTGCCAATGACACACGGGCCCCACCCGTCAGTTTGACCCAGTCAACAAACCTGTTTGCTCGTGACATCATGTTGATTGTCATAACTGCATTTATTGAATTAAAATGATCTCTTTTAATTTCTGAATATTGAATAAAACTTTAGAAATTAATAGAAAATAAATCGTAACTCCGATGAAAATAATTTATATATGAAAGATGATTACAAAAATATAACGAATCGGAATATGCCATTCATATACGTGTCACACCTCTCTAGCATAGTTAACATGCATCTCTTCCATCCGTTTCGCATGACTAGTAGTAGCTAGAGACCCGGGAAATATCATCCGATATTTTCCCGATCCGTCTACGAGGAATGATACCGCGTTAGCTCATGCCTAGACCTGCTTATTGCCATGTCATGCTTATTGATTGTATGTGTGTTTATATTTATTATTTCTCCCGCCTCTTCTTACCGGTAGACACCGAGACTCACGCTGCTGCCGGGTACGACTACCCTCCTGACGACCAGCCCTTTGCCGGAGAGCAACAGAGCAAGCAAACCCCCTTGATCATTCCTATGTGACCCATTTCTTTCTCCCTCATGCTTGCATTAGAATTTTGCTACCGTTGCAGTTAGCTCCTATATCTAATGCATAGCCTAATTTTGATGAATTGCTACTTTCGAGTACCACACTTTAAAATGCTTAGTATAGGTGGCTCACTCATCCCCTCCGACACTTAATCCAGTTGCCCCCGCTTTCTCGTCAAGTCTCGATCTCTGATCGACGAGCCAAGACCCGACACAACACTCACACCGCCCTTAGTTGTACGACGATGCAGAGCTACTATCGGGTACCGAGGGTGACACCTTGTGAAGTACTCATGATGCTATCTCTGTAGTGCAGGTAGTTAGTCGTGGTTATTGAGGGTGATTCCTCCTTCACCACTCCTGGCAATGGCTCTGTCGTGCAACCCCTCAAGTGTGGGACCCTCGAGGGTGATTCCTCTAAGTCCACCTTGACGGTTACCTCTTTGGGAATCCATCAAGGGAGATACGTGAGATCCATGTGATGTTATAGCCACACGGTTACTTGACCTTGATACTGGGAGCATTGATGGATGATGTGTTGCGGGTGGATTCCCGCGTGGATATGTCGATGAGTTAATTAAAATGCTAAGGATTTGGGTATTTGATCTGGGTTGGTCGGAGACCTTTTCGCACTAATAGGCTACCCGGGTGAAGTTATGGGTACTCGATGTCGTGGTATCAGTCGAAGCTCTTCAGGAATCAGCAATGGAGCGGCACGCGCCCGAGTGGCCCGGATAAGCATCATTATTGTATAAGAGGCGCCAGGACAGACATCGGCCACCCTCACATCGTGAAGGAGCGCAAAGGGTGATGGGCCCATGACACCTGCGTGCTTAGGATTTAGACCGACGGGCTGGCCTCTCTGTTGATCTTAGGTGGGGCGGCGACGTTTCGATGTTCCGAGGCCGGGCATGACCTAGGAAAGTGTGTCAGGCCAGAGTTTATCGAGCGTCACGGGAAACTTGGTGCACCCCTGGAGGGATGAAAATTAACTATTCGGATAGCTGTGTCCACGGTTACAGGACGACTTGGAGTTGTGCCTCGATCTTATACAACTACAACTGTTACTTAAGTGGAATGTTTGCTCTGGGATTGCTTCGTCACAGGGAGTCGAGGAAGGATCTCTGGGCGTGACTATAATCAATAATGCTGCAACAATATGACTATTAATTGTGTTACCTGTTCTACTCTCGTCTATTGGTGCAATACCCTTGCAGATGCTAGTCTTCGATAGGACTAGGCCTTCTCTCTCTTTCTCGCATTGCTGCAGTCAGTCCACATAAGCCCTTCCTTTGATACTGATGCATACTTAGCATAGTTTTGATGTCAGTCTTGCGAGTACTTTGGATGAGTACTCACTGTTGCTTTGCTCCCGCTTTTCCCCTTGATTCGTTGCCGCGATCAGATGATGGAGTCCAGTAGATGGCGTATCCCATTGGCAAGGACTGCTACCCCAACGGTGCCTACTACTAGTGGAGGCTGCTGAAGACTAGGAGTAGTTAGGAGGTTCCCAGGCAGGAGGCCTCGCCTCGTTCGATCGTTGTATCTGTTGTTCTAGCCTTCTCTAAGACACCTCATTTTTCATGTGTGTACTCAGATATTTGTTGCTTCTGCTGACTCGTCTGTTTATCGAGCTTCTATATTCTAGCCCTCGAGGCCCTTGGCTTGTAATATGATGCTTGTATGTTTTATACTTGTGTCTAGAGTTGTGTTGTGATACCTTCTCTTGAGCCCTTGAGCTTGGTCGTACGCATTTGCGTGTATGATTAGCGTACGAACAAATCGAGGGTGTCACACGAAGCGCCGCCGTCTCGAGGCGAAACTTCGACAAAACCAGCCTAGAGCCCCGACGGAGCTATTGTGTAGAGGAAATTTCCCTCCCGGACGGGGAAATCGAAGTCATCGTCATCACCAACACCCATTGGTCTGGGTGTTAAGCTGTGTGTCTTGTTGTGTCGACACCATCAGCCGGATTAACTTGGTGTACTGCACGGCCTTCTCCTGCACCGCCGTGATGTTCGAAGCGACTGCCATCTTGGGACGAATCTGCATCCTGGCTCAGCACAGCCAGCTACACCGCGGCCAGCACCACGGCCAGCAGGATGATGAATCTCTTGGATGACGCCGTTTTTGGAGTAATGCTAAATCGAGATGTTGGCTGGTTGGCTTAGCGAGAGTGTGGTGGATTGGTGAAAGAAGGGGAAGGTGATGTGATATTCTCCCTCCCAATAGGTACATTAATAGGATTCCTGAGTTGTTCTTGTTGTTGTTGATTGTAGTGTTAAATATGGCTCCTGATTGGATACAGACTTGCCTAAATGATTGGTGCTGCTGGAGTTCATCTACATTTATTTTGGACATTGATCCTTGAAGGGTGTTTGATAAAAAAATCCAAGCAAGCTTCATGTGAGGTGAATCAAGGAATCTATATTTATTGAAGGATAAGCTCCTCTTCCTCATGTTGTTTTTGCATATGTTATCTTTTCAATCAATTACTACCGAAGCTTTCTTGTGATTGTTTTCATAGAAAGTTTCCCTCCTCATATCAAATCGTCTTATTTCTTCTACGCAAGCAATTGGTAGAATTTCCTGCCTTCAAAGCAGAGGTTTGTGAATTTTATGCTAGGTGTGCCTCTTTCATTTTAATTTTTGTATGCTTGAGTCCTAATATTTTATTTCTCTAAGATTTTGAGTCCTAATATTGTCATGTTTTTTGGAGTTGCTTCACATTTTCCTGCACAAAAAATGATCTATAATAATTTCCTTCATTAAGAGTTCTTTTTAGTTTTGTTCTCTTCCATTATTGTGAATCCGTATACGACGCTTCAACTTTACTGTAAGTTCTATTATGAAGATGGACACTGTATTCTTTCTCTATCTTCCTTGGTAATAGATTGTTTTTGCATTTAACTTGAGAAACCTATCAACATTCAATTTTCTGAATTTGACCTCGGCAAACATAGTTCTTAATTTGAGTTGCTTTTAGCACTGTCTATGTGCTCTGGACATATATAAATGGAAGTCCACTATTGAAAAATCTCCCTAATCATTTGGTTGTAAATTAATTTGGTGAGATCCTTATTCTGGGTGATTCTTAGTATGATTTGAGCAAGGCCTGTGCATTTTAAATAGCAAAGCTTCTCGACACTGGTAATTATTTTTCACTACAACTTCTTTTAAACTCCCGCTGCATTTAGACTTGTCGCCATTGTGTTAGTGTCAAACCATTGTCCGAGCCTCCATGAGGTGGGTCTGATAGTCTATCGTGTCTGCCGCGCCACTGTCTTGTGCCACATGGGAATGCTGTCACCGCGGCCCCAGCCGGATTGTGCGACCAACACCAGGGTTCGAGGAGTTACACAGTCGCAGATCTAGAACACCGAGGCCCAATCAGTACACACCGCCGCTAAGGACCTCACGTAGAAAGTGCTGCTAATTCTCTACGAGAAATCTTGCCAGACATTGTTAATATAAAAAAGTCCCTCATAAGTACTCCCTCCGTACCTAAATATAAGTCTTTTAAGATATTTCACTAGATGTCTACATACGAAGCAAAATGAATGAATCTATACTCTAAAGTATGTCTATATACATCCGTATGTAGTCCATTAGTTGAACCTCTAGATAGACTTATATTTAGGAACGGAGGGAGTAGTTCACTGTCAAGTGCATTCATGTGTAGTACAAATTGTAGTGTATAATTTCAGGCAAGTAATTTAGTACTTTTGATTTTGTTACCAGTATAGGTCCAAGACTTTTCCCTATCTTCAAACTAGACAAAATTCGGCTTGAATTATTATAGGTTTGGGAGGATCATCTAATAATGTTGATTAGTCATTAGTTTGGGTGTGAAAATGCGAGTTATACATCTTCAGAGCCATCTATTGCACTGAAACAATCAAATGAGTTCTCCGTACCACGAGCTACAGAGAAGTGGTACATATCTGAGGTCCAGTAGTATTATTTATCACTGAAGTGCACAGATTCCAGGAAGACATGTCTCATGTTGTCGGTGTTTACTCACAACATAAGCCATGGGTAGGCTAAAGATGGTGGGAGCCGAAGTGGCACCAGAGGGCGCTAGGAACGAGGATGGTACAAGCATGGAACGCACGATATACCCAAGTTCAGGGCTCTGCGTAGAGATAACACCCCTAATCCTGCCGGAATTTATGATGTATGAATGGGACTACAAAGTGCTCCTGGAGGTGTATTGCAGAGGAGGAAGAAGGAGCTGCCGGCTCGTCTCTGGCTCTCCTATGTGGTGGGTGTGTGTGTGGAGGGGGGCCGGGGGGTTTTATAGATGAACCCACCGACCTACAATATGGATAAAAGGTACAAGAGTGGGGTCAGGCTGGCAGCCTCGCCGGCTGGCCAGGGGGCCCACAGGGTCTTGTCTTGTCGTTGATGGGCCCTGCCGGCTGCGAGGTCCCGTCTGGTTGTGGGACCCACCGCCTAGCCAATAAGGCTCTCGCGTAAGGTTGACGCAGGACATGTGTGGTACATCCGGCGTCGTCCAGCGAGGATCGTCATGGGCAGGCAGTACGACCGTCTCCATTGTTCCCACGCCGAGTGCAGTAATGGAGTGGGAGTTTGATGGGCCGACACCATGCAAGGTGATGGATCGGAGCCGAAGGAGGTCAGCGGCGTGGCCGCCGACGCTTGTACCTGCCGTGCACCCTGATCCAGTACCATTGCTGACGCGTAGCCACCTTTAACCGTAGGGGCTCGTCATGACCTACGGTCTGATGTGACTAGTTCTCCTTAGCCAGCTAGTCGCTGGACTAGCCGGCCTGGGCACGGTCGCCTCGCCCCTAGCCGGCTGGCTTGGCCTACACGGCCATGGGGAGGTAGCCGCCTCGCCTCTAACTGGCAGGTGCTTCCTGGCCGGTCAGAGAGTTGGCCATCTCGCCCCCAGCCGGTAGGTATTACCCAGCCGGCGGGGACTTGGTCTTTACAGAATAGTTCTCGTTGCTCCTTATTTGTTGAAGGCAAAGGAGTAGGCTTGATGAGCCTACCCCGTGTTTTCCCCACGACAGTAGTCCCCGAAGTTGGGGAGGCCCGCCGCTTTGGAGTGCGCAGCCTCGCCGGCTTAAGTTGTTTGTTGTTGAACTCTTGCCGCCTCCTGCGGTAGGGGACGCCGGCTCGGAAGCCGGCTGGCTTCCAAGCGATTCCTTGACTTCGTCGTAGGCCGCGCAAACCACGCCATGTGCCAGGCCCGGCCTGACGTGATGATGGTTTGTTCAGTTTGACGGGACATGGCCTGAGCCCTGGGTCCCGGCACGACGCCCCCTCGACCCCCGCGTGGAGGATCCTCTGCGGATTTACTCCGCGAGGGTTGGGTTTCGGGAGTTGTAAAAGCCTCCATAATAATCGGAGGTAATGGGACCGGTGCGCATGAGATCCCCTCCCCACGATCCTTCGTGGGGTTTAAATGGGGTGCGGGGGTACCGAGGAGGCTATTCGCCCCCTTCTCGCCTCGCACTTGCGCTTCCTCCCTCCCTGAGCCTAGAGAGACTCGTCTTCTTCTTCGTCTTTGCCGCCGCACAGACCGCCACCGTCCCTTTGAGTTCTCACCGCTCGCCGCCATTTCGAGCAGCTCTTCCAAGAAGGGGCAACACAACAGTGCCTGGCTCAGCAGCGACATCTGCGCCGAGCACATCGACGCGCTCCGCCATTGCTGAATTCTACCTCCAGCCTCCCTTGTGACTGTGTGGATCCCCGGAGCCGAGAATGCTCTGTAGCCGCAGGAGGGAGAGGTAGTCGTGTTCGATGAACACTTCTATGGAGGCTTCGGGCTCCCGGCGAGCACCTTCTTCAACAACTTCCCCACCTTCTTCGGCTTACAGCCGCACCATCTCGCACCGAACACCATCCTCTAGCTCGCCTCGTTCGTCGTCCTGTGCGAGGGGTTCCTCGGGATCGAGCCCCGCCTCCACCTTTGGCAGAGCCTATTCTTTTTCAAGCAGCAGTCCAAGAAGATTGACAAGTCCGAGGTGAAGAAGCTCGATGGCCCTACAGATGACCACATGCGGTGCGGCACTGGTGCATCACCGCATGAAGTGCGGCTTCCCCCGGATGCCGCTCCAAGACTCCATTAAGTAGTTGCAGAGGGGCTTCTTCTACGTGAAGAATGCCAGCCCCACCTGCGATGCCATCAACATGCCCCCCTTCGCCATCGAGCCTCCGATGGCGAAGAAGAACTGGCAGGCCAAGTACCCCCGACCGGTTCTCGAGGTGGCGCAGATTGGCTCGACAGCCTGAAGGCTCGCGGCCTCGTAGGCCGTGACCTGCTTAACACCATGATGACCCGCAGGATCCTGCCGCTGTAGAGGCGGCCTCATCTGATATGTTAGATGAGCGGCCGGCACGATCCTTGCCGGCTCTCCACCAAGAATTTCAACCCTAGAGCGGTGGCGAAGAACGTGAACCAGATCTCCTGCGCCAACATGGATGAAGGAGGAGACTGGGCGTGGGGGTTGGCCCTTACAATAGGAACCATCCAACCCCAATGGTAAGTGTCCTCATGGATCTGGTATTTTCTTTGTGTCTTGAAACTACTGTTTCTTCTTGTTAAGCCGGCGTCCAACTGTTTGGGAAGATGCAAGAGCTCACGCCGTCGGCTCCAGACGTGGAGACGTCAGACCCCTCGGAGATTGAAGACAAGGGGATGACCGATCCGCGGGACGCCATCTCGGAGGAGGCGCTGGAGTCTGAAGGCTCCGAGCCGTTTGGTGAGCACATGTGGCCTCCCCTTGTTGACTGGACGGACAATGACAAGACGCCACCATCTTCATATGATGCAGCCTTCGAGGAGGATGCCGAAGAGGTGGAGGAAGACACCAGCCCTCCAATGAACCGAGGCCGTCGCCATGCTGGCGAGACGGCTGCGCCTAGCGAGGCGGCCAAGAACAAGGGAAAGGGTGCCACCACCTCCAAGCCAGCCTCCAAACGCGCCGCGCCTAGACCTCCAGCCGGAGGGCGAGAATACAGCGCCAAGAAGCGTCGAGCCGGCACCATCAGGAAGTAGGTGACCGCCGTGGCGGGGTAAGAATCCTTCGTTTTTCTCATTTAGCTTTGTTGAGCGAGGATGGGTTCCTCAAATCATGCCTTGCAGGGAGGCAGAAGACGTGGAGGAAGAAACTGCCTCCGCCGTCGAACGGGCCGGCTGGGCAGCAGCTAAAGCTGCCCAGACGGCTCTTGACGACCAATCCGCCCTTCGCTGGGAAGGGGCAGCGAAGAAGATGGCCGCGGGCCAATCTCAGCCCAGACCGGCTGAGAATCCCAGGGAGAAGCATACGAAGGCTAGACATGACCCCTCCACGCGTGCTCGCGTGGAGGAGCCAGCTAGCGAGGCGGCCCCGAGGCGCACCTAGAGGGCCGAGGCGGCCGAGCCATCCGAGACGGACGCCTCCGCACCTGTGGACCTCGAGATGACCCCCGACACTCCGGAGGCCGAGACGGCCGATGCACCGGAGATGACCATGGACATGCCAGACGAGGCCGATCCTCCCCTGCTGCAAAGACGACGCCGACTGGGACGTCGATGGAGCCGGCCACCAGCCAGCCACCTGAGGCCAGCGCCATTGTTGTGACCAACCATGGCCTGGCCGCTCCAGGAGCCGGCTCCAGCCCTGGGAGCCGGCCCATGAAGACTTGGCGCGTGGCCAACGCCGAGCGCTAATGTTGACCCCAGGCGCCACGCTGAGCGGTGTCCCGGAGCTTGTGGCAATGTTTGCCAGCTGCCGGGACAAGGTGAAGCAAGTGGCCAGGGTGGCCCACAGCGATCTGGAGCGCGTGAAGGAACGCACGAGTGTAAGTGCTTCATCCTTTACGTCTTCCTCATCTTGGTTTTGATTTTTTATTCTCTCGAGTCAGTGGGGACGCACCAGCGCACCCACTTGGTGTAGCCCCGAGAAAAGGGCCGGCCAAGCATTGGCCGAGCCGAATCTCTTTGTGCCTTGTCTTTGCTTTTTTAGTGGGGGCGCGCTAGCGCACCCACTGGGTGTAGCCCCCGAGAGTCGGGTCGGCTATGAATTAGCCGAGCCGAATATTATTTCCTTTGTTTTTATTTTGCTTTTGCCCGTAGGATCTTCATGACGCCCAAGTACATGGTGTAGAACACGCCGCGGGCTCAGACTCAGGCGGCTGATGGCCAGGTTGCTGATCTTCAGGGCCAGCTGGGCGTGGCCATCTCGGAACGAGACGACTTGCGCGAGGCGGGCGAGCGGCTCCTGCGGTAGCTGACTCTTCTCCAGACGGTGAAGAATGATCGCGAGGCGGCCCTTCAGGCCGAACTGGACCAGGTGCACGCCACTCTTGAGGAGAAGGACTCCTCCAATGCTGCCGACAAGGAGCGTCTAAAGACGACCCATCTCGAGGAGATGAAGCGCAAGGACGCCGCCCTGAAGTAGAAGGAGGAGGCCCTGATCCAGAAGCAGGCGCAGCTGGCCAAGGCGATGGAGATGGCCGTGACCCTCCAGGAAGAGCTCTCCCGTGTAGCCCATGAAAGCACGATGCGGGGGTGCGAGGCTCTAGAGGATGACCACGAGACCGATACCCATTTCGACCATAAGCCCTTCTTTCATTTTGTCTTGAATTTCTCTTCTTTGTTGCTCCCTCCTCTTATTCCTCTTCGCACCCCTCTCCCTGCCCCAGGACTCTTCCCTGAGACACGGGAAGCGGCTGAAACGGCTGTTGAGGTCAGCCGCGAGGTGCGTCGCGGCGCCGGGTAGGAGGTGGATGCCACTGCCGGCTGGAGTGTGGAGGAGCTTGGCGTGGGCCTCACAGCCCGCCTGCGTGTCTTGGCCGAATCCCAGGAGCGGCTCCAGAGCATCGGCACATCGATGATAGAGGTTGTGTGGCCCAAAGCCATTGAGCCGGCGTCGGTGAGCTGGCTCTCCTGCTGGCTTGCACCTGTTGGCGATCGCCTTGACGCCTGGCGCGCTCCAGCCGTGGGTGATGTTGCCTACATGGCGCTATGCTTGGCCAAGTCCTGATATCAGAACCTGAACTTGGCCTAGCTCGTCGCCCAGCGCGACGGCTCGGAGGAGGAGCTGCATGCCGTGGAGGACGAGCTGCCGATGAGGGCCAGCTACATCGCCTGATATGCCGCCTGGGACGAGCTCAACTTGGAGCGGGATGAAGATGGCAACATGGTCCCTGAGGACTTGCACCGTCTTCAACCATATGGTGCCGATGGAAGCTCCCACAAGGCGGCCCTTGAGAAGGAGGACACCGACTCTAGCAGCCAAGGTTATGCCGACTCCGCCATGGACGGAGCCGAAAGCCCTCGCGGAGGAGACGGCACCGCCACCTCGGGAGTAGCCGGCAATGGTGAAGCCACCACTTTAGGAGCTGCAGCCGGGGCAATAGACGAGGCCGCCGCCCCTTACCTGGCCCTGTTTTTGTTTTTCGTTGTCTGCAATATATTGTGAGTCCAACAGTTCCACCCACTTGAGGTGTGTAATGAACTTCGGCCGTGGGCCAAATGCTTTTGAATGTATGAATTCTACATTAAATTCGTAACGCCATGTGTGCCGCCTTGTATTTTCTTCTTTTGATTCCTATTTGACTTCTTTTTCTCCAACCCCTTTACTCCCTCTAGCATCTACCCCGCCAGCCCGACAGCCGGGAGCCGGTCTGTGACTGGGTTGAGGCTTCTGCCTTTGAGAATATTGGACTTAGATTTTTCGAAGCCATCAAGACTTAAAGATTCAAACACAAGCCAGCACAGGCCGGCTACAATAAGATCACAAAAAAGAATCAAACCAACCCGAGCCGGCAACCCTTTTTGTAGTTGAACTTTTCACGCAGCCGGGAGCCGGTCTGTAGCCGCTACGAGACGGCCAGGGTTCGACTTGGCGTACACTATATGTCTTCTACATCTAAGGAAATCGTTCGGGCCGGCTAGCGAGCCCCTGAGCCCGTTACAGTCGAACCAAGGGACTCACAACATGAGTGAAGACTCCAGTTATGGATCCAAAAGAGGCATGCCTCAAGCCTCGGCTTGAAACACTCATTGCATTCATTGGAAATCCCAAAGAGGGAGAAGGATACATATGTGCATGCTCTTTCCATTTTTATTACTTGCCTTCTAGCAATAGAACGGGCGAAGCCACGCCATGTTCCACGGTCGCTCCGTCTCCTCGCCGGAGTCGTCTCTCTTGCGCTTCCTTGGCTCTGGGCATCGATCAGGTAGTATGCATTATTGTGCAATGCCCTACTGATGATGAAGGCTCACTCCCATGGGGATGAGAGCTTGTGTTGGCCAGTTGTTCTCTAGATTCTCTAAGCACCAAGTCCCCCTCTCTGAAAGAGAGAGGCTTGATCTTCTTGCTGTGGCAGTATGTCAGCTTCTGTTGATAAATGGTCGTCCGGCTCAAGGCTAGATCCCGTGCCTCCTAGAGCAGATCGACGCCGTCTTCTCTTGCCTCCCTCGCTTCTGTTTCCGTGTATAGGGTGACTCGAGGCGAGTCGAACTCGACATCTGTAGGGATGATAGCCTCGGATCCATATACCAGAAAGAACGGGGTGAAGCCGGTTGACCGGTTGGGCGTGGTGCGGAGGCTCCACAACACTGCTGGCAGCTCTTCGATCCAGCAGCCGGCTGACCTGACGAGTGGAGCCACCAGTCTTGGCTTGATGCCCGCCAGGATCAGGCTGTTAGCCCTCTCTACCTGGCCGTTGGACTGGGGGTGTGCCACCGATGCCAAGTCAAGCCGGATGCCTTCCTTGGAGCAGTAGAGTGCCAAAGCACTCTTGGCGAAGGTGTTGCCATTGTTGGTAATGATGCTGTGGGGGACACCGTATTGGACAGCGATGTCCTTGATGAACCTGACGGCCGTGGGGCCGTCTAGTTTCTTGATGGCCTAGCCTCGATCCACTTGGTAAATTTATCGATGGCTACCAAGATATGAGTCATGCCGCCTCGGGCGGTCTTGAATGGTCCCACCATGTCCAACTCCCAGACGGCGAATGGCGATGACAAGGGGATGGTTTTGAGGGCCAAAGGTGGCATGTGGTTCTGCGCGCCAAAGCATTGGCAACCCTCGCATTTGTTGACCATGTCCACAGCCTCTTCGAGGGCCCTGGGCCAATAGAATCCATGGCGGAACGCCTTTGCCACCAGGGTTCTAGAGGCGGCATGATGCCCGCACCCCCCTGGTGAATGTATCTGAGGATCTCCTGCCCCTTTTTTGATTCGACGCAGCGCTGGAACACGCCAGTCATGCTAAGATGAACCAGCTCGCGATTGATGATGGCGTAGGCTGCTGATCTGCGCTGAATCTGCCTTGCCTCCGCCTCCTCTTGAGGAAGATCACCGTGAAGAAGGAAGGCCAAGATGGGTTGAGCCCACGACGGAGCCGACACAAGGGTTGGCCCCATCTCGACCTGAGTGTCAGGGGCTTCTACAGCCCCCGCGCTTGATGAAGCAGTCACATGCTCAAGACTCTCAATTTCCGATGTCGTCGTGGCAGCCGGCTCGCCGTCTACCTCCATGACGTCCACCCACTGGGTGTCGAGACGACATGATTCGAGGCTTGGCGGAGCCGGATTTGTTGTTGTAGCCGACGAAGTAGTCGTAGCCGGCGAAGTAGTTGTAGCCGGTGCAGCAATTGGAGTCGGCAGAGCCAGTGTAGCCGGCACATGAGCTGTAGCCGGCGCAGCTGGCATATCCGACAGCGCTTGTACCGAGGGATCAGCCGGCACAAAAATTGATGCCGACTCTGGAGACGGCTTGATGCACGACTTGTGCAGCTATTCGAGGGATACGCCGGCTAGAATTGCTTGTCTTGTAGACCCAATCTTGGCCAATGTATCAGCCTCCTCGTTGTCCGCCCTGGGAATGTGGTGGAACACGCAACCCTCGAAAGGGCCGCTAAGCTGCTGGATGTTGGCGTCCGTGGCGTCCCATTCGCCAGAGACTTGCTGCACCACAAGATCTGAGTCGCTGAAGCAAAGAAGCCGTTGGATGCCAATCTCCCTAGCAAGCCGAAGGCCGTGAGCAAGCGCTTCATACTCGACGACGTTGTTGGAAGCGGTGAAGTTAATCTGGAGAGCATACTTGAGCTGGTCTCCTTTCGGAGACGTCAAGGCAATGTCGGCTCCTAGACCAGTTCGCATCTTTGAGCTGTCGAAGTGCATCCGCCAATGAGTGGAATCTGGAGGTGGCGGCTCAAACTGGGTTTCGGCCCAGTCGACAAGGAAGTCGGCCACCACCTGAGACTTGATGGGAGTGCGCGGCTCGTAGTGGATGTCGTGGTCGGCCATGGAGATAGACCACTTGGCAATCCGGCCTGTCGCATCACGGTTGCCCATGATTTCTGAAAGTGGAGCAGTGCTCACCACTGTGATGGCATGCTCTAGGAACTATTGTTTCAACTTCTTTGGGGCAAGGTAAACACCATAACACATTTTCTGGTAGTGGGGGTAGTTTTGCTTGGAGGTGGACAAGACCTTGCTGAGGTAGTAGATAGAGCGTTGCACTAACAGTACCTTGCCCTCCTCCTTGCGCTCACTACCAGCACTACACTAACCACGCGAGTGGTCGCTGCAATGTATATGAGAATGGGTTCCCTTTCCGCCGGTGCTGCCTAGATTGGTAGGCTTGAGATGATCCGCTTGAGGTCGCGGAAGCCTTCATCCGCCCGGTCGCTCCACTCAAACTTGGTTTTTTTCTTCATGAGCTGGTAGAGTGGAAGAGCCTTCTCGCCGAGCTGGCTGAAGAACCGGTTAAGGGACGCCAGGCAGCCGGCGAACTTCTGGACGTCGAGGATTTGAGCCAGCTTCACCATCCGCTCGATGGTGCCGATTTTCTCAGGGTTCGCTTTGATGCCACGAGCGGACACGAAGAACCCCAAGAGCTTGCCACCTGGAACCCCGAAGACGCACTTCTCCGGGTTGATCCGGATCTTGTATTCGCGCAGGTTGGCGAAGTCTCCCGCAAGTCGTCGAGGAGGCTGAAGTGCTGATTGGTCTTGACAACGATATCATCCACATAGACGTGGATGTTTCTACCAGTCTGTGGCAGTAGGCACTGCTCCATGCAGCATTGGAATGTCGCACCAGCGTTCTTCAGACCAACATCATGGTGGTGTAGCAGTAGGCCCAGAAAGGCGTGATGAAGGAGGTCTTCAGGCGACAGTTGGATCCACCTTGATTTGATGGTAGCCTGAATAAGCATCCAGAAATGACAGCAGTCAAAACCGGCTGTGGAGTCGATCACTTGATCTATCATGGGCAAGGCAAAAGGGTCTTTCGGGCATGCCTTATTCAGGCTCGTGTAGTCGATACACATGCGCCAGGTGTTGTTCTTCTTCAGCACCAGGACTGGATTAGCTAACCAGTCCGGGTGGAAAATCTCCATGATGAAGCCGGTTGCAAGGAGCCGGGCAATCTCTTCTCCGATTATGCGCCTCTTCCCCTCGGCGAAGCGGCGCAAAGGTTGTTTCACCGGCTTTGCATCCGGTCGCACGTGGAGTTTGTGCTCGGCGTACTTCCTCGGAACACCAGACATGTCTTTGGGAGACCATGCAAATATGTCCCGATTCTCACGGAGGAAGTCGACGAGTTCGCCTTCCTATTTGGTGCTAAGGTTAGCCCCGATGGTGACACACTGCTTGCGGTTTGCAGGGTCAAGTGGCACCTGCTTGGTTTCTTTAGCCAGCTTGCAGGAGCCTTTGTCGGCCGACTGAGATGGAGGAGTTGGGATCGCCGGCTGCTCGGTAACTGAGCCAGGAGCTGGTCAATCTGCCTTTTCTCCTCAGCAATCACCATGGCGTTGGCCAGGCGGCTGCTGTCCTGTGCACACTCGAGCAACTTCTTGTAGTTGCAAGCGATGGTGATCATGCCTTTTAGACCCGACATCTTCATCTTAAGGTAGGCGTAGTGGGGGATAGCCATGAATTTGGCCAGAGCGAGCCTGCCCAGCAGCGCGTGATACGAGCTGCTGAGATCCACCACCTCGAACCATATGGACTCATGGCAGAAATGAGCCTTGTCACCGAAAAGGATGTCCAGCTAGATTTTGCCGATCGGCGAGTAGGACTGTCCCGGCACGATGCCGTGGAAGACAGTGCTGGTGGGCAGGACGTCCTTCTCCTTGAGCCCAAGCTTGAGGAGGGTGTCGAGGTAGAGGATGTTGATGCTGCTACCGCCGTCGACCAACACCCGAGAGAACCAGCAGGTGAGCCTCTGGGAGGCGAAAGTGGGGTCGAGGACGAGTGCGTATGAGCCAGGGTTTGGCACCACCGCAGGATGGTCAACACAACTCTATGTGATCGGCTTTTCAGACCAATGCATGTATTCGGGTACCGGGGGAACTGTGGCATTCACCTCGCGCTGACGATGGCGCTGGTTGTGCTTGTCGTCGCCTTCACTTGTGAAGACCACGAATGCTCCGTCTTGATGGGGGTAGTTGTCGTTGAGACGGCCGTCGTTGTGAGGCGGCGACGGCGGAGCCGGAGCTGGACCGGGAGCCGGAGCATGAGGCGCTGCAGCTGCACCTGGGGCGGCCGACAGGCCCTCCCCCTGCGACAGTCGTCGTGCAAAGCTGCACTATCGAAGGGTATGGGTAGAGGGCTTTGCCCCAGAGTGCATCTTGCAGGACGCGTCGAGCATCTGCTCCAAGCTGAGCTTGGGCTGCCACTCGTTCTTCTGGTCTGCCTCCGTTGAGAGTCGGCCTGAGTAGCCAGCGCCTCTCCCTCGACATTGGCTACCAACTTGTTGTTGGAGCGCGAATCAAGTTGATCGGCCCTGCGCTTGTTGTTGTTCTGGCCACCTCGGTTGTCGCCAACCGGCTTGGGAGTAGTCGGCGTGGGGGCAACATTCTCCGAGGCGGTTGATACGTCACCGTCGTATCTATAATTTTTGATTGTTTCATGCCAATATTCTACAACTTTCATATACTTTTGGCAACTTTTTATACTATTTTTGGGACTAACATATTGATCCAGTGCCCAGTGCCTGTTCCTGTTTGTTGCATGTTTTTTGTTTCGCAGAATATCCATACCAAACAAAGTCCAAACGTAATAAAAACTTACAGGGATATTTTTTGGAATATTTATGATTTTTGGGAAGAAGAATCAATGCGAGGCGATGCACGGAGTGCCCACAAGCCCTGTTGCCGTGGACAGGGGGTGGGCCCGCGGCAGGCAGGCTTGTGGCCACTCCTTAAGGAGGTTGGAGCCCTTCTTTCGCTGCAAGAAAGATAATATCCGGAAGAAAATCGTGTTACACTTTCAGCCAAATCGGAGTTACGGATCTCCTCGAATTTAAGAAACAGTAAAACACAGAATCTGGGAGGGCAGAAACAGAAGGACACACAGAGAGAGATCCAATCTCGGAGGGGCTCTTGCCCCTCCACGGACATGGAGACCATGGAAAAGAGGGGAAACCCTTGTCCCATCTAGGGAGGAGGTCAAGGAAGAAGAAGAAGGAGGGGGGCTCTCTCCCCCTCTCTCCCGGCGGCGTCGGAACGCCGCCTGGGACATCATCGTGTGACGGTGATCTACACCAACACCTCCGTCATCTTCACCAACATCTCTATCATCTTCCCCCATCTATATTCAGCGGTTCACTATCCCGCAACCCGTTGTACCCTCTACTTGAACATGGTTCTTTATGCTACATATTATTATCCAATGATGTGTTGCTTTCCTATGATGTCTGAGTAGATTATCGTTGTCCTATCGATGATTGATGAATTGCTATGATTGGTTTAATTTGCTTGTGGTTATGTTGCTAACCTTCAGTGCCATCATATGATCACGCACATGGATCACACCATATGGTTAGTTGTATGTTGATAGGACTATGTATTGGCAGGCTAGAGTGACAGAAGCTTCAAACCTAGCATAGAAATTGATGCATATGGGATTGAAGGGGGACCAATATATCTTATTGCTATGGTGGGTTTTACCTTCATGAACGTTAGTAGTTGCGGACGCTTGCTAATAGTTCCAATCATAAGTGCATAGAATTCCAAGTAAGGGATGACATGCTAGCAGAGGCCTTTGCCACATGATACTTGCTATCGATCTAGTAATGTAGTCAATTGCTTAGGGACAATTCCGCAACTCCTACCACCACTTTTCCACACTCGTTAGACACTCGTAGTTGTTTCTTTATCTAACCAGCCCCTAGTTTTATTTACGTGTTCTTTACTTTCTTGCAAGCCTATCCTTTCACTCCCACAAAGTACTTCTAGTTTCATACTTGTTCTAGGTAAAGCGAACATAAAGTGTGCGTAGAGTTGTATCGGTGGTCGATAGAACTCGAGGGAATATTTGTCCTACCTTTAGCTCCTCGTTGGGTTCGACACTCTTACTTATCGAGAAAGTCTACAATTGATCCCCTATACTTGTGGGTTATCAAGACCTTTTTCTGGCGCCGTTGACGGGGAGAGATAGCGTGGGGTGAATATCCTCGTGTGTGCTTGTTTGCTTTATCACTAAGTACATTTATTTGTTGTTCTAAGTTGTTCTCTATCTTTAGTTATGGATATGGAAGACGAAATACCAAAAAAATTAGGTGTACTTGCTACTCATGGAGATGGGGAACCTCCTAAAACCTTCAAGGCTCGTTATGTGGAAAATATTATGCACTTCTTAAATAATCCTGAGAAAGCCCCATTCAATTATATAATGGGATACACGTTGGATCAACGTGGATACTTTAGGGATTATCGCTTGACTCAAAAAGGGAAACTTTTATGGGATCAAATCCATTTGTTGAAATGGTATGCTTGGGAACTATGCAAGAGATATGGTGTTACTTGTTGCTCTAGGATGAAGGCTCCACACCTTCCCTTTTCCTGTGAATTTAATGATCATAGAACCATGGCTTCTTATGCTAATGGTATATATGATTACTATGATGTGGATCAAATAGAAGAGTTTGTTGCTTTTATGGGTGCTTATGAAATTGAGGCTCTGTTTAAAAGGTGTGATGATAATGATGATGCTCTTACCGATCTGAAATTTGGCTATGCTTCGTTATTGTTATACTAATTATGAATATAATGCCCATATTGAACGATTTAAGGAGAAATCCTATGCTTCCCAAGAAGAGACTATTATTTTATAGGAAACTATGGAAGAAGAAAATGCTGAAATTGTGAGCTCATTAGATGAAAAAGATGAAGAGAAGAGCGAAGAACAAAAGGAGGAAGAGCGGACTAGCTACCCGTGTCCACCTTCTAATGAGAGTAACTCTTCTACTCATACATTTTTTAATTTCCCTTCGTTCTTACCGAAGGATGAATGCTATGATCCCTTGGATTCGTTTGAAATATCCCTTTCTGATGAACTTGATGCTTGCTATGCTTGTGACCATGATGCCAATATGAATGATGCTTATGAAGATGAGCTAGCTATAGTTCCTTATGTTACACATGATGATTTTGATGAATATAATATGCATGTGCTTGCTGCTCCTACTTGCAATTATTATGAGAGAGGAACTACATCTCCACCTCTCTATGTTTCCAATACGATAAAATTGCAAGAAACTGCTTATGCTATGTATTGACCTTTACTTGATGTGCAGGAATTGTTCTTTTATGACATTCCAATGCATAGGAAGAGAGTTAGACTTTGTCATTGCTTGATATATGTTACCTTGTGCTCACTATTAAATTTCAAATCATTGCTAATTAAAATTGGCTTTGATATACCTTGGGATCCGGGTGGATCCATTACTTGAGCACTTTATGCCTAGATTAATGGCTTTAAAGAAAGCGCTGCCTGGGAGACAACCCGGAAGTTTTAGAGAGTCATTTATTTCTGTTGAGTGCTTTTATTTAGTTTAGAAACACAAAAATATAGAGGGGAACTTAAAACTTTTTCAAAAAGAGAAGCGATTGAAAGGTGATGCATTGCGGAAGTGAGGGTCGACCTTGAACACTTGTGTTCATGCTCATGGAAACAATGTAGAATTTTTCATGGAAGTTGCTCACAAAAATAATTATCCCCTTTTACAATTCGTTTGTGTTTTTAAAAATAATGTGCCAAGTAAAGCCTTTACGATTAGTTTGGGTGATAGTTGTTTGATCACACTGAGAAAAGACAGAAACTTTCTGCTCACCAAATTAATTTTCATTTTTATTCTAGAAGAGATTTTGAGTTGATTATTTTTTCTTCTGATTGGTATACAAATTTTCCAGACGTTCGTAATTTTTCAGATTTTTTGAGATATCAGAAGTATAAGGAATATACATATTTTTACAGACAATTCTGTGTTAACAGATTCTGTTTTCTATGCATTGTTCTCTTATTTTGATGAATCTATGGGTAGTATCGGGGGGTATGAACCATGGTGAAGTCAGATTACAGTAGATATAATGCGAATATGAATTTAGAATGAGTTCACAACAGTACTTGAAGTGGTGATTTATTTTATTATACTAACGGATCTCACGAAGTTTTGTTGACTTTTGTGTGATTGAAGTTTTCAAGTTTTGGGTGAGAGCACGATGGATGAAGGAATAAGGAGAGGCAAGAGCCTATTCTTGGGGATACCCGAGACACCCCCAAGGTAATATTCAAGGAAGACTCAAGCGTCTAAGCTTGGGGATGCCCCGGAAGGCATCCCCTCTTTCGTCTACAATCTATCGGTGATTTTACTCGGAGCTATATTTTAATTCGTCACATGATATGTGTTTTCCTTGGAGCGTCTTTTGTGTCTATTTTTTCCCTTTTCTTTTTTGCACAATGCTGGTATGAGATAGTCCTTGGTTGGCTTTATAGAATGCTTCTTGTGTTTCACTTATATCTTTTGAAGTTTGGATTGCCTGTTTCCCTACACATAGAAAACCACCATTTGTAGAATGCTCTTTTGCTTCAGTTATATTTGTTAGAGCGGGGCATATCTTTTGTGGAAAGAATTAAACTCTCATGCTTCACTTGTAACTATTTAGAGAGTTAACAGGAGTTGGCCATTCACATGGTTAGTCATAAACTCGTACATAAAACTTGTAGATCACTGAATATGATATCACTACTGAAATTCAGAAATTTGCCGTCTGCCAAGGCGGACGGCAAAGGGGGCAACCACGGATGGCAAAGGCTTTGCCGTCTGCCCCCTCATGGCAAAGTAGACGGTAAAAAAAATCCGATGAAGAGGCGCAGACAGCAGGCGCAGGGCAGGCGGCGGCGCGGGACGTCGGCAGGCGGCGGCGCGGGGCAGGGATTCGAGCAATGGGCTACGTGGGAAGGGTTGGAGGGGGGCGGGGGTGCGCCTAGACGTGGCAAGGCTGTCGGGCCTTTGCCGTCCGCCGCGCTCCTAGGATGACGGCAAAGGTCCCGGGGGGGGGGGGAGGCACCGGGTGGGGGGTTGGGTTGGTGGGCCGCCATCACCTTTGCCGTCCGCCGCGCTCCCAGGCGGACGGCAAAGGGCCCCAAGCAGACGACAAAGGGGAGGGGTGTGTGGGGTCGCGTTTCGGCCGTTGAGGGGGGGGGGCTTTGCCGTCCGCCCTCCCTTTGCCATCCGCGTAGGGCTTCTTTGCCGTCAGCCAGCGGACGGCAAAGAAGTGGCCGACGGCAAAATAATCTTTTTCCATCTGCCACCTCTTTGCCGTCAGCACTGTGACAGCGGACGGCAAAGAGTACCTTTGCCATGTGTCAGCTGACGGCAAAGGCCAAGCAGACGGCAAATTTCTGAATTCCAGTAGTGTATGTTTGATTTCTTGCAATAGTTTTGCGACATGAATATGCGATATTAGAGTCATGCTAGTGAGTAGTTGTGTATTCGTAGAAATACTTGTATTAAGGTTTGTGATTCCTGTAGCATGAACGTATGGTGAACCGTTATGTGATGAAGTCGGAGCATGATTTATTTATTGATTGCCATCCTTTCTATGGAGGTCGGGATCGCGCGATGGTTAACTCCTACCAACCTTTCCCCTTGGAGCATGCGTGTAGTACTTTGTTTCGATGACTAATAGACTTTTGCAATAAGTATGTGACTTCTTTATGACTAATGTTGAGTCCATGGATTATACGCACTCTCACCCTTCCACCATTGCTAGCCTCTCTAGTACCGCACAAGTTTCGCCGGTGCATTACACCCACCATATAGCCTCCCTCAAAACCGGCACCATACCTACCTATTATGGCATTTTCATAGCCATTCCGAGATATATTGCCATGCAACTACCACCATTCCGTCTCATGACATGTGCCACCATTTCCATATTGACATTGCATGATCGTAAGATAGATAGCATGATGTTTCCATGGCTTGTCCGTTTTTTTATGACATTGCTATGCTAGATCATTGTCACGGTACACTACCGAAGGCATTTCATATAGAGTCATCATTGCTCTAAGTATTGAGTTGTAAGTGTGATGATCATTATTAATAGAGCATTGTCCCATGTGAGGAAATAAAAGAGGCCAGCGAAGCCCATTTAAAAAAGAGAGGCCAAAGATGCCCACCAAAATAAAAAAAAAAATATATAAAAGAGAGGCCAAAGAGCCCACCAAAAAAATGAGAGAAAAGAGAGAAGGGACAATTGCTACTATCCTCTTTCCACACTTGTGCTTCAAATAGCACTATGATCTTCATGACAGAGAGTCTCCTATGTTGTCACTTCCATATACTAGTGGGAAATTTTCATTATATAACTTGGCTTGTATATTCCAATGATGGGCTTCCTCAAAATTGCACTAGGTCTTTGTGAGCAAGAAAGTTGGGTGCACACCCACTAGTTTCTTTTGTGAGCTTTCATACACTTATAAGATCTAGTGCATCCGTTGCGTGGCAATCCCTACTCACTCACATTGATATCTATTGATGGGCATCTCCATAGCCCGTTGATACGCCTAGTTGATGTGAGACTATCTCCTCCTTTTTTGTCTTCTACACGACCACGATATTCTATTCCACCTATAGTGCTATGTCCATGGCTCATGCTCATGTATTGCGTGAAAGATGAAAAGATTTGAGAACACTAAAGTATGAAACAATTGCGTGGGGAAGATGGAGCATAGTCAGACTATATGATTTTGTAGGGATAACTTTCTTTGGCCATGATATTTTGAGAAGACATGATCGCTTTGTTAGTATTCTTGAAATATTATTGTCTTTATGTCAAATGATAGACTATTGCTTCGAATCACTCGTGTTTTAGTATTCATGCCATGATTAGATTATATGATCAAGATTATGCTAGGTAGCATTCCACATCAAAAATTATCTTTTTTATCATTTACCTACTCGAGGACGAGGAGGAATTAAGCTTGGGGATGCTGATACGTCTCCATCATATCTATAATTTTTGATTGTTTCATGCCAATATTCTACAACTTTCATATACTTTTGGCAACTTTTTATAGTATTTTTGGGACTAACATATTGACCCAGTGCCAAGTGCCACTTCCTGTTTGTTGCATGTTTTTTGTTTCGCAGAATATCCATACCAAACGAAGTCCAAAAGTAATAAAAACTTACCGGGATTTTTTTGGAATATTTATGATTTTTGTGAACAAGAATCAACACGAGGCGATGCACGGAGTGCCCACAAGACCTGTCGCCGCAGCCAGGGGGTGGGCTGCGGCAGGCAGGCTTGTGGCCAGTCCTTAAGGTGGTTGGAGCCCTTCTTTCGTCACAAGAAAGATAATATCCGGAAGAAAATCGTGTTAAACTTTCAGCCCAATTGGAGTTATGGATCTCCGGGAATTTAAGAAACGGTGAAACGCAGAGTCTAGGAGCGCAGAAACAGAAGGACAGAGATAGAGAGAGAGATCCAATCTCGGAGGGGCTCTCGCCCCTCCGCCGCCAAGGAGACCATGGACCCGGGGGAAACCCTTGTCCCATCTAGGGAGGAGGTCAAGGAAGAAGAAGAAGGAGGGGGGCTCTCTCCCCTCTCTCTCCCGACTGCGCCGGAACGCCGCCCGTGACATCATCGTGTGACGGCGATCTACACCAACACCTCCGTCATCTTCACCAACATCTCCATCTTATTCCCCCATCTATATTTAGCGGTTCACTCTCCCGCAACCCGCTATACCCTCTACTTGAACATGGTGCTTTATGCTACATATTATTATCCAATGATGTGTTGCTATCCTATGATGTCTGAGTAGATTATCGTTGTCCTATCGGTGATTGATGAATTACTATGATTGGTTTAATTTGCTTGTGGTTATGTTGTTGTCCTTCGGTGCCCATCATATGATCGCGCGCGTGGATCACACCATAGGGTTAGTTGTTTGTTGATATGACTATGTATTGACAGGCTAGAGTGACAGAAGCTTCAAACCTAGCATAGAAATTGATGCATATGGGATTGAAGGGGGACCAATATATCTTATTGCTATGGTGGGTTTTACCTTAATGAACGTTAGTAGTTGCGGACGCTTGCTAATAGTTCCAATCATAAGTGCATAGAATTCCAAGTAAGGGATGACATGCTAGCAGAGGCCTCTCCCACATGATACTTGCTATCGATCTAGTAACGTAGTCAATTGCTTAGGGACAATTCCGCAACTCCTACCACCAC
Source organism: Hordeum vulgare subsp. vulgare (assembly GCF_904849725.1). Classification (NCBI taxonomy): domain Eukaryota; kingdom Viridiplantae; phylum Streptophyta; class Magnoliopsida; order Poales; family Poaceae; genus Hordeum; species Hordeum vulgare. The sequence continues at coordinate 203,594,619 of NC_058520.1, read as the reverse complement.
TTTTCCACACTCGTTAGACACTCGTAGTTGTTTCTTTATCTAACCAGCCCCTAGTTTTATTTACGTGTTCTTTACTTTATTGCAAGCCTATCCTTTCACTCCTAAAAGGTACTTCTAGTTTCATACTTGTTCTAGGTAAAGCGAACGTAAAGTGTGCGTAGAGTTGTATCAGTGGTCGATAGAACTTGAGGGAATATTTGTCCTACCTTTAGCTCCTCGTTGGGTTCGACACTCTTACTTATCGAGAAAGTCTAGAATTGATCCCCTATACTTGTGGGTTATCAGCGGTCACCTTGACCCGCATCGCGGAGTCGGTCGTGGCTTACTTGTCTACCTTGGCCATGAGCACCGCCAGAGAGGTGGGCTCGGAGCACATGAGCTTTTGCTTGAGGAGAGTGCCGTCTCGGCAACCGTCGATGAAGTACTGGATGGCCTGCACCTCACGCACTCCCTCGCAGGAGTTGCGAAGCTCCATGCAACGCGTGACGTAGTCGCGAAGGGGTTCGTCGGGCCTCTGGGCGCACATGGCCAGCTCGCGAGGCCGGCAGGGCACTTGTTGGTGCCAGTGAAGTTGCGGACGAACGCCTCCTCGAAGTCGACCCACAAGTTGACACTGCCGGTTGGAAGGGCGTTAAGCCGTGTCCGAGCCGAGCCAGCCAACATGAGTGGCACGTAGCGGACGGCTACCCGCTTGTTGCCCCTGGCGATGCCAACGGCAGTGGTGTAGTCGATCAGCCAGTCTTGTGGCTTGGCTGTGCCGTTGTACTTGGGGTATCCCAAGGAAGAGTGAAGCCTCGGGGAAATGGCTCCCCTCGGATCCGGGGGCCGAAACACGCTGGACTTATGGGACCGTATTCCTCCAGAAGAGCTGACTGCGCCATGGTGTTGAGACGCTTGCGAGCGTCGCGGTCTCCATGTGGGATGCGAGCACCGATCCGAGCTGTGATTGGAAGGGTACCTTGCGAGCCGGCAGCATGGGTCCTCCCCGGACGAGGAACCTCACACACCGAATCACTCTCATCATCCCCGCGACGCTGGCTCGAAGTTGGCTCGCTCTAGCGTTGGGAGCGCCTATCGTGGCTGTCCTCGCCCTTTCGGCCATAAGTGCGATGCGAGGAGGATCCCTCGGCTTGATGATGACCGCTGGTGTTACGGCGCGCTCCGGGATTAGGTCCCGGAGACTCCGACTGAGCATGACTCGGATCAAGCCGTGTCTGTTGCTCGTTGGCGGCGTCTAGGAGATCCTTGACCCGTTTCTCCTGAAGGACGTGCTCGTCCCCCTCCAAACCTAGCATTTATGCCATGGCCGCCTGGGCTGCCCGTAAGTTGGCCGCAGGAGTCCCGTAGATGGGCTGCTTGCCGCCTGATACATCTCCAACATATCTATAATTTTTGATTGTTTCCTCCTATTATCTTGTCAAACTTTGGATGTTTTGCATGCCTTTTATATATTTTTTGGGACTAACTTATTAAGTCAGTGCCAAGTGCCAGTTCCTGTTTTTTCCATGTTTTTGACCCCTTTCAGAGGAGATTTTGAAATGGAGTCCAAACGGAAGAAAATCCCCAAAAAGATTTTTTTTGGAATGGAAGAAGATCGGGGAACTTGGGAGCCAAGGTAGGGGAGTCCCAGGGGCCCCACAAGCCCCCACCCCGCGGCCAGGGGGGCCACGCCTTCCCGGCTTGTGGCCGCCCTGAACGTCCCCTGACCTAGGTCTTTCGCCTATATAATCCCATAAATTCCAGAAAAAATCAGGAGATCATCCCAATCACTTTTCCGCCGCCGCAAGCTTCTGTCTCCGCAAGATGCCATCTGGGGCACGTCCTGGTGCCCTGCCGGAGTGGGGATTCAGATACAGAGAGCTTCTTCATCAACACCATGACCTCTCCGATGATGCGTGAGTAGTTCACCATAGACCTACCGGTCCATAGTTAGTAACTAGATGGCTTCTTCTCTCTCTTCGATCTTCAATACAAAGTTCTCCATGAGCTTCATGGAGATCTATCCGATGTAATCTTCTTTTGCGGTTTGTTTGTCGAGATCCGATGAATTGTGGATTTATGATCAAATTATCTATGAATCTTATTTGAGATTCTTCTGATATCTCTTATGCATGATTTCATATCCTTGTAATTCTCTTCAAGTTTTGGGTTTTGTCTGGCCTACTAGATCTATAATTCTTGCAATGGGAGAAGTGCTTCGTTTTGGGTTCATACCGTGCGGTGACCTCACCCAGTGACAGATGGGGTAGCGAGGCACGCATCGTGTTGTTGCCATCAAGGGTAAAAAGATGGGGTTTTCATCATTGGTTTGAGATTATCCCTCTACGTCATGTCATCTTGCTTAAAGCGTTACTCTGTTCGTCATGAGCTCAATACACTAGATGCATGCTGGATAGCGGTCGATGTGTGGTGTAATAGTAGTAGATGCAGAAAGTGTCGGTCTACTTGTCTCGGACGTGATGCCTATATGCATGATCATTGCCTTAGAAATCTGATGACCCACAAGTATAGGGGATCAATCATAGTCCTTTCGATAAGTAAGAGTGTCGAACCCAACGAGGAGAAGAAGGCTCTGATAAACGGTTTTCAACAAGGTAATAACTGCAAGCACTGAAAGTAGCGGTAACAAGTGATGGTGTAGTGAGGTGAAACGTAGCAAGCGAAATGTAACAAGTAACAAGTAGTAGCAATGGTGCAGAAAAGTGGCCCAATCCCTTTTGTAGCAAGGTACAAGCCTGAACAAAGTCTTATAGGAGGAAAAACGCTCCCGAGGACACACGAGAATTTCTGTCATGCTAGTTTCATCATGTTCATATGATCCGCGTTCGTTACTTTGATAGTTTGATATGTGGGTGGACCGGCGCTTGCTTACTGCCCTTACTTGGACAAGCATCCCACTTATTATAAACCCCTCTCACAAGCATCCACAACTACAAAAGAAGAATTAAGACAATGTCTAACCATAGCATTAAACTAGTGGATCAAATCAGCCCCTTACGAAGCAATGCATAGACTCGGGTTTAAGCTTGTGTCTCTCTAGCAACCCATCATCTACTTACTACTCCCCAATGCCTTCCTTTAGGCCCAAAGATGGTGAAGTGTTATGTAGTCGACGTTCACAAAACACCACTAGAGGAAACGACAACATACAACATATCAAAATACCGAACGAATACCAAATTCACATGACTATTACACTACTGGAAATCAGTTTTCTGCCATCTGCCAAATCTTTGCCATCTGTTAGCTGATGGCAAAGAGTGTCTTTGCCGTCAGCTGCCACAAAGCAGACGGCAAAGAACTGGCTGATGCCATAGAGTGTCTTTGCCATCAGTCACATCTTTGTCGTCAGCCGCAGATGGCAAAGAGTCGCACAGCAGACCGCAAGCATGTAGATGGGGCCCACCTGACCGCGGGGACGTTAGGTCAAACTGGAGTCCCTTCTTTGCCGTCTGCTAGCGGACGGCAAAGAGTCCGGAGGCCGACAACAAAGAGTCTAGACTCTTTCCCATCCGCCGGCAGATGTCAAAGCGCTAACTCCGTGTGTAACGGCTCCACCCCGACCCTCTCTCTCTCACCCACTATAACGGCTCCACACCCCGCCCATCTCTCCCACTCCTCTCCCCGACGCCCACCGCCGCCACCACCGTCGCGTCGCCGACCGTGTCGCCCCCGACACCGCCCTGTTGCCTCACAGCCCCGCCGCCGCCGCCCCACTGCCCTCGTCGCCGCCCCGGTGCCCCACAGCCCCCTGGCGCCGCTGTCCCACCTCTCCCCGACGCCCACATGAGCCACCACCGTCGCACCGCCGCCCCTGGCGCCCCCGGCGCCACCCCGCCACCCCCAACACCCCCGGCCCCGCCACCCACGACGCCATAGCCGCCCCTCCCGGTGAGCCCCCACACCCCCACCCCCACCCCCCCGCCCGCACGGGAAAGTTGATTTTTTATTGTTTGGTATTTAGTTTTTTGGAATTAGATTATAACTACAAAGTTGATTTTTTATTGTTGTTGTAGTAGTTGTTCTTGTTCTTGTAGTTGTTGTAGTTGTTGTTGTTATTGTAGTTGTTGTCGTAGGTGTTGTTGTTTATTTTATTTTTGACGGGTAGTAGTTGTTGTTGTTATTGTAGTTGTTGTAGTAGTCGGTGTACCGGTTGATGAGCCCTATATTCTTAGATTTTCATATAAAGACCATCTACCACTAGTTACTTAGCTTAATAGAAAGAAGGGGATGAAGAAGGAAAGAAGATAAGAAGAGAAGAAGGGAAGAAGAGAAGAAGAAAGAAAATAAGAAGGAAAAGAAGCGAAAAAAGAATAAGTAGAAGAAGAGGATAAAGAAAAATAGAAATAAGAGGAAGAAGAAGAAGAAGAAGAAGAAGAGGAGAAGAAAGAGGAAAACTGAAAAGAAGAAGAAGAGGAGAAGAAAGAGGAAAAATGAAAAGAAGAAGAAGAGAAGAAGAAGGAGGAGGAGGAGGAGGAGGAGGAGAAGGAGCCCTCCTTCTTCTCCTTCTTATCTCCTCCTTCTTATTTTTTAGCTTGTTTAGCTAATTATCCTCCAAAATGACATAATAAGCTAAAAACCTTAGGTAGCTCATGAATATTATATTCTTAGCTTGTTTTCCTAAAAAATGACATAATTAGACATAATTAGAATATTTGTGTTGATCGGGTGGATTTACATGTGATAGTTGTCTCGTTGCTGTGAGGCCTGCTGTGCGAAGACCTCCCCGTGCGTTGTATGATCTCCTCCTCGCCCGTTCATTTACTGTGGCTCGGTTTCCGGATGAAACTTTCTAGATTTAGTAATTAAATTAATTTATCAGTATACGTGACCAGTATGCCTTTCCCGTTCGAAAGGGCGACATCTATAAATATGCATGTCTTTGCATATTTATAACCGCCATCCTTTCGAATTGTCCAACATTATCCATGGACAGCCCGAGTATGTGTAGATTGGGTTCGTTTTCCCACATGCTGTGCTGTGGATCCGATGCGGAAATTCGTCACTGCCTCCGTGTTGTTCTCCGTATGCACATCCTCTCTGTTTATTGCGGAGACGTGTATCCGGAGAACATCGGGGAGGTGCTGCCGAAATATTGCATTGGATCCGGAGCAAAGCATGGGAAAACGAACTCAAGCTACACATACTCGGGTGGGATTAGGACCTATCTTTACCTATTAGCATGTAGGTAGCCTGGACGTAATAAAAATGGCGAACCTGATTAACCGATGAATATAAATGCTAAATTATATATAAATATATTTCTTCTGTCTTTAGTACCTAGGCGAGATGGGTGATCGTGCGTGGATGTATACCGGTCACCCTAGTAAGAAAGAGATGACGAAAGAATGGTTTATAAAAACAAAGGAATTTGTGAAAGCCGCATTCGCAAATGGCCAGGAAAGAAACTATTGCCCCTGTCCTAGATGCGACAACTATAAAAAGACGACAAAGGTTGTAATGATTAAACACCTGCAGAGGAGGGGTTTTAAGCATAATTATACAGTGTGGACATTTCATGGTGAGTCTATACAATGCACAAGAGCTGAGGTAGTCCGTCGTCGCACGGACGAGCATGGTACCGGGATCGAAGACATGGTGCAAGACTTTGATGATGCTCGGGATTCGGAAGATGAGATGGACGAATCTGCAAAGGCCTTTTATGAAATGTTGGAGTCTTCAAAACGTCCTCTCCATGAGCACACTGAGCTCTGTCAGCTGGATGCAATTGCACAAGTAATGGCTCTGAAGGCTCAGTTCAACTTGGGAAGAGAATGCTACGACGCGATGATGACACTATTTGGACGCTTCCTACCCAAAGGCCATGTCATGCCTACAAACTTGTACCAGTCGGACGAAATACTTCGTGTACTTAATATGCCCTATGAGAAGATAGATGCATGTGAGAAAGGATGTGTCTTATTTAGGAAGGAGTATGCACACTTGGACTATTGTCCCAATTGCGAGTCTTGCAGGTATCTTGTGGTAGGCAACAGTATGGGTGAGAAGAGGCAGACCAAAATCGCAGTTAGTGTTCTTCGGTATATGTCAATTGTACCAAGACTTCAACGTCTTTTCATGGTCGAAGAGACAGCCACACAGATGACATGGCACAAATTGGGCAAAAGAACCGAACAAGATGCGGATGGGAATAAGATGGTGGTACACACATCGGATGGGGAAGCGTGGAAACATTTCGATGGATTGCATCGGGATAAAGTGGAGGTCCCAGGAATCCCCGAGTCTGCATCTCCACGGATGGTTTTAATCCCTTCAGTTCGGAGGAAACTGGGTATGTGATTTTCTTCATGATTCATGCAATTCATTCTTCATCTTAATATTTTGTTCCTCTCTTTTAGGCGCATCACAATATGAAAGAGATGCCACACTTGTACGACCTTTATGGCATGGCCCATACTGCCTAGTACAAGAAGGCGAAGGCATTCTCTGAGTCTGAACTGGATGATCCAAATAACTTCACCAACATATCATCCCACCACAAGCTCATGACATTCAGGGATACGGGGAAGGCTACGAAAGGGGATGACTTTAACCCTAGCCAGGAACCTTTGGATCCAGAGCTGGTGATGATATCTGGTGGAGGGAGGCCCCATGGCTCGATAGCCATTGGAGATGGGATAATACGTTGTCCACTCACTCTCCTGGAGATCAAGGCGCGCCAGTCGCGCAGCTGTCCTGAGATAACGCATCTTCCACGGCCAGTCGATCTTGCCATCAAGTTAAGTTGTACAAACTAAGAAAACTTTCATCCATTTCATTATGTGTGTCCCATAGATCATTACTGTGGTAACGAGGAATGGTGTTTCAGGCTGCTCTTTAGAAAGAGAGAGCGGCAAACCAGGCTGCTCTTGAGAAAGAGAGATTGGCAAGCCAGGCTGCTCTTCAGGCTGCTCTTGATGAGAGGGACGAGACCACTGGACAATTGATTGAGGAGGAGAGGGCCCGCAATGAGGCGGGTCAACGGTCCCTGTACGAGCATTTTGTGGTCAGTTTTTTTTCACATTAGCCAAATCACGTGTGTAATGTATGTTTCATTACTAACTAATACGACCCACTCTTCAGGGTCTGTGCGAGAAGAGCGGTCAAGTCCCTCCTCCGATGCTTGTCTTCTCTTCGATTGACACGGTGAGTTTCATTATAAACTAGTATTAATAATTGAATGTTAGCATGCTAACTGAGACATTGCAAAATATCTATTCTGCAGAATAACTCCCGAGCGGCATCGCACGACCCTTCTCCAGGTGTTTCTCCTCCTTGATGACAACTACGGTAAGTTTCTCTTCTCCTCTTTCATATTCTCCTTGCCTTAATTTCCCCAACAATGACATAATTAGCCCATTTAGCTCCAAAATGCCATAATAATCTCAAAATGGCATAAGAACCTTAGTTAGCTCATTAATATTATATACTTAGCTTGTTTTCCTCTAAAATGGGATAATTAGCCCATACAGCTCCAAAAATACATAGTTAGCTAATTGAGCTCCAAGAAGAGGAGAAGAGGAGAAGAAATAGGAAAAATGAAAAGAAAGAAGAAGAAGAAGAAGAAGAAGAGAAGAAGGAGAAGGAGGAGGAGGAGGAGGAGGAGAAGCAGGAGAAGGCCGAGGACCTTCTAGTCCTTCTCCTCCTTCTTCTTGATTTCTTCTTCTTCTCCTCCTCCTCCTATTTCTTCTCCTCTTTCATATTCTCCTTGCCTTAATTTCCCCAACAATGACATAATTAGCCCATTTAGCTCCAAAATGCCATAATAACCTCAAAATGGCATAAGAACCTTGGTTAGCTCATTAATATTATATACTTAGCTTGTTTTCCTCTAAAATGGGACAATTAGCCCATTTAGCTCCAAAAAGACATAGTTAGCTAATTGAGCTCCAAGAAGAGGAGAAGAGGAGAAGAAAAAGAAGAAGAAGAAGACGAAGAGAAGAAGGAGAAGGGGGAGGAGGAGGAGGAGGAGAAGGAGGAGAAGGCCAAGGAACTTCTAGTCCTTCTCCTCCTTCTTTATTTTTTCTTCTTATCCTCCTCCTATTTCTTCTCCTCTTTCATATTCTACTTGCCTTAATTTCCCCAACAATCACATAATTAGCCCATTTAGCTCCAAAATGCCATAATAACCTCAAAATGGCATAAGAACCTTGGTTAGCTCATTAATATTATATACTTAGCTTGTTTTCCTCTAAAATGGGATAATTAGCCCATTTAGCTCCAAAAAGACATAGTTAGCTAATTGAAATCCAAGAACAGGAGAAGAGGAGAAGAAATAGGAAAAATGAAAAGAAAGAAGAAGAAGAAGAAGAGAAGAAGGAGAAGGAGGAGGAGGAGGAGGAGGAGAAGGAGGAGAAGGCCAAGGACCTTCAAGTCCTTCTCCTCCCCCTCCTCCTTCTCCTCCTTCTTATTTATTTCTTCTTCTTCTCCTCCTCCTCCTCTTTCTTCTCCTCTTTCATATTCTCCTTGCCTTAATTTCCCCAACAATGACATAATTAGCCCACTTAGCTCCAAAAAGACATTATAAGCTCAAAATGGCATAAGAACCTTGGTTAGGTCATTGATATTATATACTTAGCTTGTTTTCCTCTAAAATGGGATAATTAGCCCATTTAGCTCCAAAAAGACATAGTTAGCTAATTTAGCTCCAAGAAGAGGAGAAGAGGACAAATGTAAAGGAAGAACAAAAATAAGAAGAGAAAGAGAAGAGAAGGAGAAGGAGAAAAAGGAGGAGGAGAAGAAGAAGAGAAGAAGGAGAAGGAGGAGGAGGAGGAGGAGAAGGAGGAGAAGGCCAAGGACCTTCTAGTCCTTCTCCTCCTTCTTCTTTATTTCTTCTTCTTCTCCTCCTCCTCCTCTTTCTTCTCCTCTTTCATATTCTCCTTGCCTTAATTTCCCCAACAATGACATAATTAGCCAATTTAGCTCCAAAAAGACATTATAAGCTCAAAATGGCGTAACAACCTTGGTTAGATCGTTAATATAATATACTTAGCTTGTTTTCCTCTATAATGACATAATTAGACCATTTAGCTCCAAAAAGACATAGTTAGGTAATTTAGCTCCAAGAAGAGGAGAAGAGGAGAAATGAAAAGGAAGAACAAAAAGAAGAAGAGAAAGAGAAGAGAAGGAGAAGGAGAAGAAGGAGGAGGAGAAGAAGAAGAGAAGGAGAAGGAGGAGAGGGAGCCCTCCTTATTCTCCTTCTTATTCCCTCCTTCTTCTCCTCTTCTTCTTCAATTTAGCTTATTTTCCCCAACAAAGACATACTTAGCCAATTAACATCCAAAATGACATAATTAGCTTAGTTTGGTAAAAACATCATAAGAACCTTGGTTAGCTCAATAAAATGACTAATTAAGCTCCTAAAAGACATAATAAGCTCAAAATGGCATAAGAACCTTGATTAATATTATATACTTAGCTTGTTTTCCTCTAAAATGACATAATTAGCCCATTTAGCTGCAAAAAGACATAGTTAGCTAATTTAGCTCCAATAATAGGAGAAGAGGAGAAATGAAAAGAAGGACGAAGAAGAAGAAGAAGAGAAGAAGAAGAGAAGTAGAAGGAGAAGAAGAAGAAGGAGGAGGAGAAGAATAGAAGAAGAAGGAGAATTAGGAGAAGAAGGAGAAGGATCCCTCCTTCTTCTCCTTCTTCTTCTCTCCTCCTTCTTCTCCTCCTTCTTCTCCTTCTTCTTCTCTTCTTCTTTTTTCTTCTTCTCCTCCTCCTTCTCCTTCACCTTCCCCTCCTCCTCCTCCTCCTCCTCCTCCTTCTTGTTTTTCTTCTCCTTGTTCTCTTCTTGCTTCTTCTCTTTCTTCTTCAATTTAGCTTATTTATCATATATATTTTGTTGTTGTTCTTTTTCTGACTTTCTTATTCCCATTTTGCAGATTGGATGTACTACATGCATGGAAGCTGGCATTGATGGAGTGCTTTAGGTCTAGTTTTCATTTCAGTTGATGAACAATGTGGAATTATATGTATATGTATATATGGATGAACAACATATGTGGAACTGTATGTATATGTATATATATGGATGAAACTTTGTGCTATGAATATGTGTTGTGACCTATATATGTGCTATGAATTATATGTGTTATGTATATGTATATGTGTTGTGACCTATATATGTGCTATGCATATGTATATGTGCTGTGAAATAAACAAAACAACAAAACTGTGACAATATAGCCTCTTTGCCGTCTGCCAGCTGATGGTAAAGGCCTTTGCCATCAGGCAGCTGACGACAAAGGTGCCACGTGGCGCCCAGCTGTGCAACCTGGGTAGCAGCCGCTGGCCATATAGTCTCTTTGCCGTCCGCTTCCTGGGGGGCCAGACGGCAAAGAAGAGGGCACAAAGGAGGGGGGAGGAGGGGTAGGCAGACGGCAAAGAGTGGAGTGTGGTGGGGGGAGGTGGAGGCAGACGACAAAGAGTGGAGGCAGAGGCAGACGACAAAGAGTGGAGGGGGGAGGAGGTGGAGGCAGACGGCAAAGAAGAGGGCGAGGCAGACGGCAAAGCCTCCGTTAGCCCCTAATGGAGGCAACGCCTATCAGCTGCCGCCTCGACCCCTTTGCCGACCGATCTTACGAAAAGCTGACGACAAAGGTCTTTGTCGTCCGCTTCGGTGAGGCTGACGGCAAAGAAGCTACAATGCCGTCGTAGGCTGATGCAGAATTTTCACCGACAGGAGTTTTCTTTGCCGTTTGTCTATTACTCTTTGCCGTTGGTGGATTACTCTTTGCCGTCTGTGATGGCAGACGGCAAAGAAGCTAATTCCTGTAGTATTATCAGCATGACTTATCCCATGTCCTCAAGAACAAAAGTAACTACACACAAAGCATAATCATAATCATGATCAGAGGTGTAATGAGTAGCATCAAGGATATGAACATAAACTCTTCCACCAAGTAAACCAACTAGCATCAACTACAAAGAGTAATCACCACTACTAGCAACCTTACAAGTACCAATCGGAGTCGCGAGATGGAGATTGGTTACAAGCGATGAACTAGGGTTTGGAGAGGAGATGGTGCTGATGCAGATGTTGATGGTGATGACTCCCCTCCGACAAGAGGAGTGTTGGTGATGATGATGGCAACGATTTCCCCGTCCGGGAGGGAAGTTTCCCCGGCAGGATCATCCTGCCGGAGCTCTAGATTGGTTCTGCTCAAGTTCCGCCTCGTGGCGGCAGAGAATCCATGAAAAAGCTCCACCCACATTTTTTCTCGGACGAAACCCTTCATATAGCAAAAGAGGGAGGCACTGGGCCGTCAGGGTGCGCACAAGGCCTGTTGCCGCGGCCAGGGGGTAGGTCGCAACAACCAGGCTTGTGGGCCCCACGCAGATCCCCTCTGACACTTCTTTCGCCCAGTATTTTTTATATATTCCCAAAAAATTCCACGTTGATTTTCAAGGCATTTGGAGTTGCGTAGAATAGAGGGCTCAGACTTGCTCCTTTTCCAGTCCAGAATTCCAGTTGTCGGTATTCTCCCTCTACAAATAAACCTTGCAAAATAAGAGAGAAAAAACATAAGTATGGTACCACAAAGTATAATAACAGCCCATAAAGCGATAAATATCAACATGAAAGCATGATGCAAAATGGACGTATCAACTCCCCCAAGCTTAGACCTCGCTTGTCCTCAAGCGAAAACCAAGATCCATAAACATGTCCACATGTTTAGGGATAAAGGTGTCGATAAAACATAATACGGACATGAGGGCATCATGATCACACATAGAACAGCAATGCATCATAAATATTCTTATGGGAAAGTAACAATTCCTTCACAAAGCAAAGTATGAAATAAAAACCTTACCGAGAAGTAGCCAACAATAGTCCATAGTCATTGAAGCAATTGCAATTTATCATATCATCAGAATGAGTCAAATAAGAGCTTGTAAAGCAAATCCACATACTCAATCATCTATTTTGTTTTCCATAATTGTTACAACTCACGTGGTACTTATGGTATCAAAGTTTCAGTTGGACACAGAGAAAGATAGGGGCTTATAGTTTCGCCTCCCAACCATTTACCTCAAGGGTAAAGTCAACAATAATAAAGCATAAGTACACATCTCCAAGTTGATATATGAATATAGATCTTTCCCAAACATATGACGTTCACCAAGAAAAAGGCTAAATAAGGAATTAGTGAAGATCACCATGACTCTTACAAGGGCAAAAAGTAAAGGTACAAGATAGGCCCTTCGCAGAGGGAAGCAGAGGTTGTCATGCACTCTTGAGGTTTGGATGCGTGTCCTCTTAGTGTGGAGGAACGTCACTTTATATTGCCTCCTGTGATAAAGAACTTTATTATGCAGTCTGTCGCTTTTATGTCTTCCTCATCACATGTTCGTACAAAGCTTATTTTCCACACACTAATAGATCATACATATTAGAGAGAAATTTTTATTGCTTGCACCGATGACAAATTACTTGAGGGATCTTATTCAATCCATAGGTAGGTATGGTGGACACTCATGGCAAAACTGGGTTGAAGGTTTATGGATGCACAAGTATTATCTCTACTTGGTGCGGGAGTTTTGGCTAATATGAGGTGGAAGAAATCGTCACATTCTAAGGGATCTCTAATCATATAACATTGTTTGGAACTAAGCAAACACAATTCATTATGTTGTCTTCCTTGTCCAACATCTACTTCGAAGCATGTAATAGTTTGGTGAGTGCTCACAATTATAGAAAGTGTCTAAGATGATATATTTATATGTGAACCTCTCTTTCCTTATTACTTATTATTAATTGCAACAATGACTGAGGTCTATGTTGGTCTATTCTCAACAAGTTTCAATCATCATACTTGTTATATGTGAAGCTATCACTTTCCATAAGATCATCTCATGATCTTTCATGCTATCGTTCTTTTCATACTTTTGATCACGGCACAAAACAAAGCCCTTGACTAAGATACTCTTTATTATATAGCTCGCAAGCTCAAATACATCAGGGGAGACACAAGGCAAAAGACTCAAACTAAACACTAAAGACTTATTCCACTAAGATAAGAAATAAAAACTGATAAGGAAAGAACTAAAACAAAGGTAAAAGCAAAAGATATAAAGGTGATACGATACCAGGGTAACTCCCCCAAGCTTGGCATAAGCCAAGGGAGTTGCCCATACCAATGCTTAGTTGTCTTCCTTTGGTGGTGATGGTGATGGAGTCTTTGCCTTCGATTCCAAGAGAGCTATCAATCTTTGATTTATACCTTGGAGATATGCGACATGGTTTTCCAGCAAAACAACTTCACGAGAAAGGGAAATATTGCGAGCACGAGTTGTTTCAAAAAACCTCAAGAGTTCAATAAAGGATGGAGACAACACGTGGAGGAAGGGTTGGAGAAAATCCACCCCTTCAACGTCTTCAATGTTGAACATAGGTTGAACTTCCTCCCTAGCTTGGGTTTTCTCCTTAGCTTTGTCCCTGGCTTCCGTGACTTCTACTCTTTTCAGATCAGCATCTACTTCTTCATGAACTTGAGGGAGATTATTCTCCCAAACAGATTCCTAAGACATCTTTGCTCTAAATCTGCGGCAGACAACAAGCTCGAAACGAAAACAGAGGAAAACTTCGCGATACGGAGATCAAAACCCTCGAGCGTATATATAATGATTTTTCCTAGACCAGAAGGAGTGCCAAGAAAACGGAGTCCGGGAGGCACACGAGGTGCCCACAAGCCCTGTTGCCGCGGCTAGGGGGGAGGCCGCAGCAACCAAGCTTGTGGCCGCCTCGTGCGCTCTCCGGACTACTTTTTATTTTTCTAATTTTCCATAAATTCCAAAATAAAGAAAAATTCCTATTGGAGAAGTTTCGGAGTCCAATTACTTACCAAACAGATACCTCTTCTTTTTCAGGGTCTGAAACAGGGTGCTAAACATCCCTTATGTACTCCCGTGGAGTTATGATATTGATGATATTGGTCTCAACATTTATGGGAGTACCACAGATATAATGCTTGATTGTTTGCCCATTTACCACTCTAGGAAAATTACCTTCCATGTTATTGATTTTGATGGCACCAGAACGATATATTTCCTCAACAACGTAGGGACCTTCCCATTTGGAGAGATGCTTGCCTGCGAAGAATCTTAAGCGAGAATTGTATAGCAGGACATAATCACCTACATTGAACTCTCGTTTTTGTATTCTTTTATCGTGCCATCTCTTAACCTTCTCCTTGAACAACTTGGCATTCTCATATGCCTGGGCCCTCCATTCATCTAATGAGCTAATATCAAACAACCGCTTCTCACCGGCATGTTTGAAAATCGAAGTTGAGCTCTTTGATTGCCCAATAAGCTTTGTGTTCTTGCTCAAGAGGTAAATGACAGGACTTACTGTAAACCATTTTATACGGTGACATGCCCAATGGATTCTTATAAGCAGTCCTATAAGCCCATCGTGCATCATCAAGTTTGCTAGACCAATTCTTTCGAGATCTATTGGCAGTCTTTTGTAAGATGAATTTGATCTCCCTATTTCTCAACTCCACTTGACCACTAGACTGAGGATGATAAGGAGAAGCAACTCTATGGTTGACATCATACTTAGTGAGCATCTTGCAGAAAACACCATGAATGAAGTGTGAACCGCCATCGGTCATCAGATATCTAGGGACTCCAAACCTTGGGAAAATGACTTCTTTAAGCATCTTAATGGAGGTGTGGTGATTAGCATTTCTAGTGGGGATAGCTTCTACCCACTTAGTGACGTAATCCACAACCACTAAGATGTGATCATACCCATTGGAACTCGGGAAAGGTCCCATATAATCAAAGCCCCAGACATCAAATGCTTCAGTGACAAGTGAATAGTTCATAGTCATTTCCTGACGCTTACTGATGTTCCCTATTCTTTGGCATTCGTCACAAGACAAGACAAACTTACGGGCATCCTTGAAGAGAGTGGGCCTATAGAAACCTGATTGCAATACCTTATGAGCAGTTCTGTCTCTAGCATGGTGTCCTCCGTAGGCTTCAGAATGACACTTCTGCAAGATCTGTCCCTGTTCATGTTCAGGCACACAACGTCGAATAACACCATCTACTCCTTCCTTATGAAGGTGAGGATCATCCCAAAAGTAGTGTCTCAAACCAAAGAAGAATTTCTTGTTTTGCTGGTAGGTGAAACCGGGTGGTATGTATTTGGCTACGATATAGTTTGCGTAATCAGCATACCATGGTGCACTATGTGAAGTGCAGATGACATTCAATTGCTCATCAGGAAAGTTGTCATCAATAGGTCGTGGGTCATCAAGGACATTCTCTAGCCTAGACAAGTTATCTGCTACAGGGTTATCAGCACCCTTTCGGTCAACAACGTGCAAATCAAATTCCTGTAGCAGGAGAACCAATCTGATTGGCCTAGGCTTAGCGTCCTTCTTCTCCATAAGGTACTTAATAGCAGCATGATCAGAGTGAATAGTGACTTTGGAGTCAACTATATAAGATCTGAACTTTTCACATGCAAACCCGACTGCTAAAAACTCCTTCTCCGTAGTGGCATAGTTTCTTTGGGCACTGTCTAGACTTTTACTAGCGTAGTGAATAACATTCAACTTCTTGTTAACTCTTTGTCCTAGAACAGAACCAATAACATAATAACTAGCATCACACATGATTTCAAAGGCTAAGTTCCAATCAGGTGGTTGAACAATACGTGCGGTTATCAAGGCCTTCTTAAGTATTTCGAAAGCTTCCTCACAATCCTCATCAAAAACAAAAGGATCATCCTTCTGCAAGAGTTTGGTAAGAGGCCTAGAAATCTTAGAGAAGTCTTTAATGAACCTTCTATAGAAACCAGCATGACCTAGGAAACTTCGTATACCTATGATATCTGTGGGGCAAGGCATTTTCTCAATTGCATCAACCTTAGACTTATCAACTTCAACGCCTTTCTCAGAGATTTTGGGTCCCAAGATGATGCCTTCATTAACCATGAAGTGGAACTTCTCCCAGTTCCAGACGAGGTTGCTATCTTTGCATCTCTGTAAGACTCGATCAAGGTTGTTGAGGCAATCATCAAAGGAAGAACCGTAAACGGAGAAATCATCTATGAAAACCTCAACAATCTTTTCACAAAAGTCAGAGAATATTGCCATCATACATCTTTGAAAGGTGGCAGGTGCATTGCACAAGCCAAAAGGCATACGTCTATAAGCAAATGTACCGAAGGGGCAGGTGAAAGTGGTTTTCTCCTGATCGGATTGTGCAACAGGTATTTGCGAGAAACCTGAATAACCATCTAGAAAGGAGAAGTGTGTGTGTGTTTAGATAGCCTTTCTAGCATTTGGTTGATAAACGGCAAAGGATAATGGTCTTTCCTGGTTGCCTTGTTCAGTTTCCAGAAGTCTATCACCATCCTATAGCCAGTAATAATACTCTGTGGGATTAGTTCATTCTTATCATTAGGAACGACGGTGATACCTCCCTTCTTAGGTACGTAATGTACTGGACTTACCCAATCACTATGAGCAACATGATAAATTATTCCTGCTTCCAGAAGCTTTAATATTTCTTTCCTCACGACCACTTTCATCCTCGGATTTAATCTCCGTTGATGATCAGCAACTGGCTTAGAATCAGGATCGGTTTTAATCTTGTGCTGACATAGAGTGGGACTAATACCCTTAAGATCATCAAGAGTATATCCAATAGCAGCACGGTGCTTCCTCAAAGTTTTTAATAACTTCTTCTCTTCGTGATTCGAGAGGTGAGCACTAATAATAACAGGATATATCTCCTTTTCATCAAGATATGCATACTTAAGTGTATCTGGTAACTGTTTTAGCTCGAACACATGATCACCCTTTGGTGGGGGAGGATCCCCAAGCAGTTCAACAAGCAGATTATTCTTGAGAATAGGATATTGTTCTAAAATAATTTTATCTATCTCATCTCTTTCATCCATATGCATATCATTTTCATGCTCAAGCA
Source organism: Hordeum vulgare subsp. vulgare (assembly GCF_904849725.1). Lineage (NCBI taxonomy): Eukaryota > Viridiplantae > Streptophyta > Magnoliopsida > Poales > Poaceae > Hordeum > Hordeum vulgare. The sequence goes on along the minus strand of NC_058520.1, from coordinate 203,577,666 downwards.
GATATTGCTCTAAAGGATTCGTAGGAGGTACAACAATAGAGGCAAGAGCAATGATTTCATCCCTACCAGACGACTCTTTTTCACGAGGTTGTCTTCCAAACTTGGAGACGTTAAATTCATGAGACACACCCTCGAAACTAACAGTGACAGTCTGTTTAACGCAATCAATATGAGCATTGACAGTGTTGAGAAAGGGTCTACCAAATATGATGGGACAAAAGCTATCTTGTGCAGTAGCAAGGACGAGGAAATCAGTAGGATACTTTTTCTTACCACACAGGACTTCTACGTCTCTCACAATTCCCACAGGGCAGATAGTGTCTCTATTAGCTAGCGTAATAGTGACATCAATGGGTTCTAACTCAGGAGGTGCAATCTCATCTTCGATTTCATCATATAGGAACCGGGGTATTGCACTAACACTAGCACCCATATCACATAAACCATGATAACAGTGATCTCCTATCTTGACAGAAACAATGGGCAGGCCAACTACAGGTCCGTATTTTTCTTTCGCATGAGGTTTAGCAATTCTAGCGGAGTCCTCACAGAATTTGATAACATGTCCGTCTATGTCTTCGACTAAGAGATCTTTGATAATAGCAACACTAGGTTCAAATCTAATTTCCTCAGGGGTGCAAGTGGTCTAATGTAACACCTACGTATCACAGTTGGAGCTTTAGAATAATCCTTTTTCCTAGCAAGGTAAGGTGGTTTCTCAGCGTAGGCACAAGGAACAATAGGATCACTAAAGGCAATGACTTTCTCTTCAACTAGATTGGGTTTAACTATGTTGACTTCTACAGGCGGGTGATACTTAAACCACTTTTCTTTGGGAAGATCAACATGAGCAGCAAAATATTCACATAGAGAAGCTACTATCTCAGAGTCAAGTCCATACTTAGCGCTAAAATCTCTAGAAGTGTTTGTTTCAACAAAAGATTTAACGCAATCAAACTGGAAATTCATACCTGACTCCTTACTTTCTTCAAGCTCCCAATCTTCAGAGTTACGTTTGATTCTTTCCAATAAATTCCACTTGTGGTCAATATCCTTCTTCATAAAAGAACCGGTACAAGAAGTGTCAAGCATGGTACGATCTTCATGAGAAAGCCGAGCATAAACGTTTTGAGTGATAATTTCTCTCGAGAGATCATGATTGGGGCATGAATATAGCATTGATTTAAGACTCCCCCAAGCTTGAGCTATGCTTTCCCTGTCACGAGGCCAACAGTTATAAATATAATTCCGATCACGATGTACTAAATGCATAGGGTAAAACTTTTGATGAAATTCCAATTTCAACCGATTGTAGTCCCATGATCCAGTATCATCACATAGCCTATACCATGTTAACGCCTTATCCTTCAAAGATAAAGGAAATACTTTCTTCTTTACCTCATCCTCGGGCAAACCTTCAAGCTTAAATAAACCAAAAACTTCATCTACATAGATTAGATGGAAGTCTCGATGTGATGATCCATCTCCTGTAAAAGGATTAGCCAACAGTTTCTCAAGCATACCCGAAGGAATTTCATAAAAGATACTTTCAGTAGGTACCTCAGGTTGAGGAGAAACCCCTCGTGCTTCCTTTCATGGTGAAGATACCCCGAACAAATTCCTCAAAGGAACAGTCTCCATAGTGACAATAAATTTCAGCATAGTATATAAATGTTTCCTTACCAAATTCCACTTACCAAAGGCGCTTCACTCCCCGGTAACGGCGCCAGAAAAGAGTCTTGATGACCCACAAGTATAGGGGATCAATCATAGTCCTTTTGATAAGTAAGAGTGTCGAACCCAACGAGGAGAAGAAGGCTCTGATAAACGGTTTTCAGCAAGGTAATAACTGCAAGCACTGAAAGTAGCGTTAACAAGTGATGGTGTAGTGAGGTGAAACGTAGCAAGCGAAAAGTAACAAGTAACAAATAGTAGAAACAGTGCAGCAAAGTGTCCCAATCCATTTTGTAGCAAGGGACAAGCCTGAACAAAGTCTTATAAGAGGAAAACGCTCCCGAGGACACACGGGAATTTCTGTCATGCTAGTTTCATCATGTTCATATGATTCGCGTTCGTTACTTTGATAGTTTGATATGTGGGTGGACCGGCGCTTGGGTACTTCCCTTACTTGGACAAGCATCCCACTTATGATTAACCCCTCTCGCAAGCATCTGCAACTACGAAAGAAGAATTAAGACAACGTCTAACCATAGCATTAAACTAGTGGATCCAAATCAGCCCCTTACGAAGCAACACATAGACTGGGGTTTAAGCTTCTGTCACTCTAGCAACCCATCATCTACTTACTACTCCCCAATGCCTTCCACTAGGCCCTAAGATGGTGAAGTGATATGTAGTCGACGTTCAAATAACACCACTAGAGGAAAAGACAACATACAACATATCAAAATACCGAACGAATACCAAATTCACATGACTATTATCAGCATGACTTATCCCATGTCCTCAGGAACAAAAGTAACTACTCAAAAAGCATAATCATAATCATGATCAGATGTGTAATGAGTAGTATCAAGGATCTGAACATAAACTCTTCCACCAAGTAATCCAACTAGCATCAACTACAAAAAGTAATCAACACTACTAGCAACCTTACAAGTACCAATCGGAGTCACGAGACGGAGATTCATTACAAGAGATGAACTAGGGTTTGGAGAGGAGATGGTGCTGATGAAGATGTTGATGGAGATGACTCCCGTCCGATGAGAGGAGTGTTGGTGATGACGATGGCGACGATTTCCCCCTCTGGGAGGGAAGCTTCCTCGGCAGGATCGTCCTTCCGGAGCTCTAGATTGGTTCTGCTCAAGTTCCGCATCGTGGCGGCGGAGAATCCATGAAAAAGCTCCACCCTGATTTTTTCTCGAACGAAACCCTTCATATAGCAAAAGAGGGGGCCAGTGGGCCGCTAGGGTGCCCACAAGCCCTGTTGCCGTGGCCAGGGGGGTAGGCCGCGGCAACTAGGCTTGTGGGCCCCTGGCAGCTCCCCTCTGACACTTCTTTCGCCTAGTATTTTTTATATATTCCCAAAAATTCCACATTGATTTTTAGGGCATTTGGAGTTGCGCAGAATAGAGGGCTCGGATTTTCTCCTTTTCCAGTCCAGAACTCCAGCTGCCGGTATTCTCCCTCTTCAAATAAACCTTGCAAAATAAGAGAGAAAAGGCATAAGTATGGTACCACAAAGTATAATAACAGTCCATAAATCGATAAATATCAAGCATGATGCAAAATGGACGTATCAATATCGTCATGACTTTGCGCAGTTCTATCAATTGCTCGACAGTAATTTGTTCACCCACCGTGATACTTGCTATTTTGAGGGAAGCCTCTTGTGAACACTATGGCCCCCAGGGTCTACTCCACACCATATTTTCAGCCTTACACATTTTACTTTGTTGCACTTTCCGCCTGCAGATCTCACTTTGCAAACAATCTTGAAGGGATTGACAACCCCTTTGAAGCGTTTGGTGCAAGCTTGTTTGTGTTTGCGCATGTACTCTGGACTTGACAAGACCCTCCTTCTGGATCGATACCTTGGTTCTCAAGCTGAGGGAAATACTTACTGCTCCTATGCTGCATCACCCTTTCCTCTTCGAGGAAGAACCAACGCAAGCCTAGCCTCTGTCGACGTGTCAACTTCTGGCGCTGTTGTCTGTGGGATAGCACCGCCTAGGATCTCGGCAATGACACGGCCGCGGTCGCGGACCGCACCAAGCCGGCTAGGGCCCTCAGAAACCGGAGTGAGGCCATAGGTGGAGTGATACTCGCGCTGTGTGGCCTCCATCCGGCGTTTAGCCGCGGCAATGGCAATGCCCTCCTCCAGGATCTGCCTGCGAGCCTCCTCCAGCGAGGCCCGCGCATCAGTGGAGTTCGTGGAGGTGGCGATGGGTGTATTCAAGCCGGTGAGAGCGGCCTGAATCGTATCGGCGGAGACAGGAGCTTGCTCACCAGCGTCTGCTAACGCCTTGCCATGAGCCTTGCTGGTGCCGACACCAATAACCATCATGACGGAGACAGTGGCGACGTGATACGGGGTAATGAGCCCCACGGATGACGGAGAACCGTCGAAGATGAGCAAGTTGTTAGGGTACACATTGAACGTAGGCGTCTCAGTGATAGAGAGCCTATTGAAGCTGGCGCATAACGCCTCGACATCAAAGTCCTTGCCACGGTAGCGAGGACCGTCGCCGAGACACAAGTCGCTAAAGAGAACGTTGAGGTTCTCCATAGCAGCGACGACGACGCTCGGGAGTGACTCATCGTCGGACTCCCCGTCCGAGTCCGCATGACGGACAGGGACGTCGATCATCATCGGTGAAGCCTCATGAAAAGCAGTCTCCACAGGCATGCAGATCGGTCCGGACGCGATGCATCCGGCATTGTAAGAGCAGGGCCCTGCCCAGCGCGTGAAGCCAGCCGATGACGTGGACGGCCCCACTTTGGGAGCCAAATGTCGGTGTTAACTAACAACATAAGCCATGGGTAGGCTAAAGATGGTGGGAACCGAAGTGGCATGGGAGGGCGCTGGGAACGAGGATGGTACAAGCATGGAACGCACGATGTACCCAGGTTCAGGGCTCTCCGTAGAGATAACACCCCTAATCCTGTCGGAGTGTATGATGTATGAATGGGACTACAAAGTGCTCCTGGAGCTGTATTGTGGAGGAGGAAGAAGCAGCTGCTAGCTCGTGTGTGCCTCTCCTATGTGGTGTGTGTGTCTGCTGAGTTGACCGACCCTCTGCATGGAGGGGGGCCGGAGGGGTTTTATAGAGGAACCCACCAACCTACAATATGGATAAAAGGTACAAGAGTGGGGCCCGGCTGGCAGCCTCACCGGTTGGCCAGGGGGGGCCTTGGTGTCTTGTCTTGTCGCTGATGGGGCCCGCCGGCTGCGAGGTCATGTTTGGTTGTGGGACCCGCTGGCTAGCCAAAAAGGCTCTCGCGTAAGGTTGACGTAGGACACATGTGGTACGTCCGGCGTCGTCCAGCGAGGATCGTCATGGGCAGGCAGTACGTCCGTCTCCACTGTTCCCACGCCGAGTGTAGTAATGTAGTGAGAGTTTGACGGGCTGACACTATGCAGGGTAATGGATCGGAGCTGGAGGAGGTCAGCGGCGTGGCTGCCGACGCTTGTACCTGCCGTGCACCCCGATCTAGTACCTTTGCTGACGCGTAGCCACCTTTAACCGTATGGTCTCGTCATGACCTACGGACTGATGTGACTGGTGCTCCCTAGCCGGCTAGTCGCTGGACTAGCCGACCTGGGCACGGTCGCCTCGCCCCTAGCCGGCTGACTTGGCCTAGACAGTCAGGGGGAGGTAGTCGCCTCGCCTCTAACCGGCAGGTGCTTCCTGTTCGGTCAGAGAGTTGGCCGTCTCGCCCCCAGCCGGCAGGAATTTCCCTGCGGCCAGGGGGACTTGGTCTTTACAGAATGGTTCTTGTTGCTCCTTCTTGGTTGAAGGCAAAGGAGTAGGCTCGATGTGCCTACCCCAGGGTTATCCCCCCGACACATGTTTAGCACATTTTACACTAAATTTTCCCATATCCTGTATAACTTTTCAGTTACTCTTACTTTTTTCTATCCGCGGTGAGGCAACTTTCAACTAAAAAAGCTATACTTGAGGAGAAAATGTGAAGAATTCCATCATAGTTAGTTTTTAAATCTCATACTGAACCATTATAGTGCACCCATAGTGAACTTCCTTTAATCATGCATGTTATTGTATCCTCTCAATGATACTTTCCTTTTCATTTTAGTTCAGATGTGTCACAAAAGTTATATAGTGTAATTTAAATTTAATCATTGAAGAGAATGTAGCATGATAGTTCCCCTTAAACCACGACCATTTGCCGGTCAAAAAAAACCACGACCATTTCAAAGCAAATGATTGTTATATCTTTCCTCATATATCAACCTTACACTAGATCAAATGAATACCAAGCACGTTCTAGTCCTACTTTTTGATCCAATGAACAACAACTCAATGCAATGCAAATATCACATTTGATGTCGATGCTAAATCTGAACCTCACACCTTATGTTTTATTTGAGATTTGAACATTAAAATCATTTTGTGAAGAGTAAACTCACATCCTCTTTAACTAATTTAATTTATATAAGTTGGTCTACATATTATGTTAAATTTGGCTTATTGATTTAAATATCATGGATGTTAAATTTGGCTTATTGATTTAAGTATTTTCTGAAAGATGGCAGCATTTTCTTACTTCTGCATCTCTCATTTTTGTAGGATATGCGAGACCTCAACATGTTTAAGGCATTGAAGAGTGCTTCCAATCTTTTAATTTAATTTCATCTGTTGTATTTGTCCTAGCTTAAGGGCTCACTAGTGAGCTCATGGAAAGTGTTATCTCCAAACCGAATGTTCTCTCACGTGTACATAATACGCCTACTCAACTTGGAATTGTTACGCAATGGCTGTGCAATATTGAACCTCCTGTTTGTGTGAAATTTTGATCAAATTGCAATTTTTGATCTATCAGCTATACTGACAGCTGGTGAATGCTTCATATCAGCTCAGGCTGAGGTGGCTCTTGAGCATGCATGATTGCCCCTAAATAAATAGTTCATCCCACACATCATTTTCTAATTCCTTTATGTTATCATTCCTTTCTAATTACTCGCATGAAGCTCTAGGCCTAGGTTTTAATTTAAAGTTTTCTATGTAAGTCTAATCTCTGTGCCGTTACACATGACATTAAGCCTATATAATGAGTAGGTTCATAACTTTTTTGCCTATTGAGGCTTAATATAGTCATTCACTGCTCAATAATGTATCCTCATAAAAGGTGAAGAGTGTTTATGCCGAGGAAAGAGCAACAGTTATATTCACCTTTCATGCCACAAAATTATATTAGAATTTTTACTTCATTCATTCGCATATACTTGTCAGAGAAATGGATGCATTTAGACAAATTTTAGTTTTATATACGTTCATTTGATCCATTTCTTCAATAAGTATTTCCGGACGGAGGGAGTGTAAAAGAATCTGAATGATGTTACTTTTTGTTCTATTATAATAGAGATTTGGAAAGAGTATTTTAGAAAACAAAAATGGAAGACAATGATCTATGATTACGACAATATAGTGCTACTTTTATGACAATGTTATGTGATTACAATGGAGCTGCATTTCGTGAACACAATTTCTTTCATATGAATTTCAGTATTAACATGTATAAGTGATCTTGATGGATGCACTTTTTGTTATAAATTCAAGGATAACTCATAATACATCTACAGAATATTAAAAGAATTATGTGTTTACAAATTTTAATTGAGACGTGCGTGCAGATGCAAGCTTATTATTATTAAAAAAATGTCCCTCCCATGTCCCAGCCTGCGTCACCCGACCCCGCGTAGAAATGAAAAATGTCGCCTTGCTAGATCCCATCTCGTTGTCGCTCTCGCACATCACACAGAAAGACTAGGCTAGGGTTCCTCGTCGCAGTCGTCGCCGCCGTTGGTCCCCGACTTGTGTGCTCCGTGACGTGGCTAGATTCGGTGACATGACGAGCGCCGACGGGTAGAATCCCATCTGTCACTGCTTCTCCAACCTTGGGAATGATCCTTCCCTCCCCCAGAAGCGCGCAACAGCTCCTGGCAGATCTGGCTAGGACTTCACTCCGGCGGTCGACGCCCCACTCCTGCCGACGACCTAGTCCGACGGGAAGGACCCCTGTTTGTTCCTCCTCTCCTCCGAGTGACTCAGTCTATTGCCATGGGGTCGTCCGGCAAGGTGAGCAGGTCCTTTCATTCTTTTTGCGAAACATTCATCTAGATTTTGCTGGAATTTGGTCTACTTTTGGACCAGTCCAATATATAATTTCAGAAAATTCCTAATAAATCCTAGAGGCCCACGCATCCCATTTGTGCAAGGCAAGAGGTGGAAATGTTTAGTCTCACATTGCTAGTTTAGTGGGAGTTGAATCTCCTTAAGAGGATGTTTCCACACATGTATGAGCTTGAGAACAAGAGAGACATACACACACGCTCCTCCTCCGCCGCCCGCCTCGCCTCGCCTCGACGCGGGTTTCAGAAATGAGCCGAGCCGAACTAAATTTTTGCCCCGCACGACTAGTATATGAAAGGTCACTCGGAAGCTGAACATTTTGCTGTAGTGGATATTGAAAGCGAACGCAGCACTCTTCGGCTGCTGTCTGTTCGTTTTGTCTCCCTTGCTCTCTTCGGCTACCGTGGTTGGCCTCTCGCCTCATCCTCTTGCGCCTATAAAAGAGATGTCGCTCCTCTCCAAAGAAGATGTTGGGCAACGTTGCATGGGAAACAAAAAATGTCCTACGCACACGAAGACCTATCATGGTGATGTCCATCTACGAGAGCAGATTTGGATCTACGTACCCTTGTAGATCGCACAGCAGGAAGCATCAAGAAACGCGGTTGATGTAGTGGAACGTCCTCATGTCCGTCGCTCCGCCCCATGAACCGTCCCATGAACCGTCCCGCGATCCGTCCTATGCTACTGCAACAAAAGACCTTCCAACTGCGCCAGAAACAAGCGTGCTGACGGGAGACTATTCTTGTCTTGATTCTCCTCAGCAACGGCACCAGGAATCCTTCTGCTACGGCTACGCCTTTAGGGACTTCCTAGGTAAATATGCAAAGGATTCCCCCGTGGCCTTGGAGCCTTGCGTTGGTGTTCCCTCGAAGCGGAAAGGGTGATGTAGCACAACGGCGGTAAGTATTTCCCTCAGTTTTGAGAACCAAGGTATCGATCCAGTGAAGGAGTATCACAAGTGCCTGCACAAACAGAAAGAGCTTGCTCCCAACCCTATGGAGGGGTTGTCAATCCCTTATAGATTGTTTGCCAAGTGAGAACTGAAAGCAACAATGTAACAAAGCAAAGTAAAAGCAAAAGTGGAAACGATAGGTGTCAATAGCCCTGGGGGCCGTAGTGTTCACTAGTGGCTTCTCTCATGAAAGCAAGTAGACGGTGGGTGAACGAATTACTGTCGAGCAATTGATTGAACCGCGCAAAGTCGTGACGATATCTATGGCAATGATTATATTTATAGGCATCACGTCCATAACAAGAAGAATGGTACTTTCTGCATCTACTACTATTACTCCACACGTCGACTGCTATCCAGCATGCATCTAGTGTATTAAGTCCAAAAGAACAGAGTAACGCCTTAAGAAAGATGACATGATGTAGATGGAAAATCTCATATCTATGACAAAACCCATCTTGTTACCCTTGATGGGAACTACATGATGTGTACCTTGCTTCCCCTACTGTCACTGGGAAAGGTCACCACACGGTAAGAACCCAAAACCAAGCACTTCTCCCATTGCAAGAATCATTGATCTAGTTGGCCAAACAAAACCCTAGACTCGGAGAGACTTACAAGGATATCGAATCATGCATATAAGAAATCAGCAAAGACTCAAATATATATCATAGATAATCTGATCACAAATCCACAATTCATCGGATCTCGACAAACACACCGCCAAAGAGGATTACATCGGATAGATCTCCATGAAGACCATGGAGACTTTGTATTGAAGATCCAAGAGAGAGAAGAAGCCATCTAGCTACTAACTACGGACCCGTAGGTCTGAAGTGAACTACTCACGAGTCATTAGAGGGGCGATGATGTTGATGAAGAAGCTCTCCAACTCCAAAGTCCCCTCCGGCAGGGCACCAGGAAGGGTCTCCAGATGAGATCTCGCGGAAACGGAAGCTTGCGGCGGCGGAAAAGTGTTTTCGTGGACGGCCGGATTTTTTCTGGATTTTTAGGGAATTTATAGGCCAAAAACCTAGGGCAGGCGGGCGCGAGGGAGGCCACAAGCTTGGTTGTCGCGGCCTCCCCCCTGGCCGCGGCAACAAGGCTTGTGTGCTCCCCGTGGGCCCACTTGCTTGGCCCTCAAGCCTCCCGATCTTCTTCCGTTCTGGAAAAAATCATTTTGGGGATTTTAATCCGTTTGGACTCCGTTCCAATATCAGATCTGAAAAGAGTCAAAAACACAGAAAAAACAGGAACTCGCACTTGGCACTGAGTTAATAAGTTAGTCCCAAAAAGATAGAAAAGGTAAACAAAACATCCAAAGTTGACAAGATAACAGCGTGAAACCATCAAAAATTATAGATACGTTTGAGACGTATCATCCCACGATCCGTTCCGATCTAGTGCCGAACGGATGGCACCTCCGCGTTCAGCACATGTACAACTCGAAGATGATCTCGGCCTTCTTGATCCAGCAACCAAGATGGAGAAGTAGATGAGTTCTCCGACAGCGTGACGGCGCTCCGGTGGTGGTGACGATCTTCTCCTGCATGGCTCCGCCCGAGCTCCGTAGAAATACGATCTACTGGAAGAACTATGGTGTCTAGATCTGAGTTGCACGTGGCAAAAGTTGTCTCAAATCATCCCTAAATCACCACTATATATAGAAGGGAGGGGGAGGAGGCTTGCCTTGAGGGCCAAGCCTTCAAGGGTGCGCCGGCTTGGGAGAAGGAGGAGTTGTACTCCAATTAGGATTGGGAAGTGGAGTCCTTCTCTTCCTTCCCACCTCCCCTTTTGTTGGTTTTCTTCTTATGGCTCCAAGGCCCTCTTGGGCTGTCCCACCAGCCCACTAAGGGTTGGTGCGCCACCACTAAGGCCATTGGGCTTCCCCCGGGTGGGTTGCCCCCCTCCCGATGAACATCCGGAACCCATTCATCACTCCCGGTACAATCCGGTAATGTGTAAAAAAAATCCGGTAACCAAATGAAGTCATCCTATATATCAATCTTCATTCTTGGACCATTCCGGAAACCCTCGTGACCTCCGTGATATCATCTGGGACTCCGAACAACATTCCATAAGCACACATATAACTCAACTATACTAAAACATCATAGAACCTTAAGTGTGCATACCCTGTGGGTTCGAGAACTATGTAGACATTCCCCGAGGCACTCCTCGGTCAATATCCTATAGCGGGACCTAGATGTCCATATTGGATCCTACATATTCTCCGAAGATCTTATCGGTTGAACCTAAGTGTCAAGGATTCATATAACCCCGTATGTCATTCCCTTTGTCCTTCAGTATGTTACTTGCCCGAGATTCGATCGTCGGTATCCCCATACCTATTTCAATATCATTACCGGCAAGTCTCTTTACTCGTTCAATAATACGAGATCCCATGACTTACACTTAGTCACATTGATTGCAAGGCTTGTGTGTGATGTTGTATTACCGAGTGGGCCCCGAGATACCTCTCCGTCACATGGAGTGAAAAATCCCAGTCTTGATCCATACTAGCTCAACGGACACCTTCGGAGATATGTGTAGATCACCTTTATAGTCACCCAGTTACGTCGCAATGTTTGAAGCACACAAGGTATTCCTCCGGTGCCAGTGAGTTATATGATCTCATGGTCATAGGAACAAATACTTGACACGCAGAAAACAATAGCAACAAAATAACACGATCACATGCTACATTTATAATTTGGGTTTTGTCCATCACATGATTGTCCTAATGATGTGATCCCATTATCAAGTGACAACACTTGCCTATGGACAGGAAACCTTGACCATCTTTGATCAACGAACTAGTCAACTAGAGGCTCACTAGGGACAGTGTGTTGTCTATGTATCCACACATGTATTTGAGTTTCCAATCAATACAATTCTAGCATGGATAATAAAAGATTATTATGAACAAGGAAATATGATAATAACTAATTTATTATTTCCTCTAGGGCATATTTCCAATAGTCTCCCACTTGCACTAGAGTCAATAATCTAGTTCACATCACCATGTGATTTTAACGAATCCAACACCCATATAGTTCTGGGGTTTGATCACATCTTGTTCGTGAGAGAGGTTTTAGTCAATGGTTCTGAATCTTTCAGATCCGTGTGTGCTTTACAAATCTTTATGTCATCTTATAGATGTTGCTACCACGTGCTATTCGGAAATACTCCAAATATCTACTCTACTATACGAATCCGTTTTACTACTCGTAGTTATTCGGATTAGTGTAAAATCTTGTATCGACGTAACCCTTTAGAACAAACTCTTTAACCACCTCCATAATCGATAAAAATTCCTTAGTCCATTAGTTACTAACGATAACTTTGACCGTTGTTCAGTGATTCAATCATGTATCACTCTCTTCTTCTGCCATACTTGGGCTTCATCAGTGGTAAGGCACATATCAGGTGCGGCACACAACATCACATACTTTCGAGTCTACGGCTAAGGCATAGGGGACGGCCTTCATCCTTTCTCTTTCTTCTGCCATAGTTGGGATTTTGAGTCTTACTCAAATTCACACCTTACAACAAAGCCAAGAACTCCTTCTTTGCTTGTCTATTTTGAACTCCTTCAAAAACTTGTCAAGGCATGAATTTCATTTGAAAGTTCTGTTTAGCATTTTGATCTATCTCCATAAATCTTGATGCTCATTATTCAAGAGCTCTTGCTAGGTCTTTATTTGAAAAACCCCTTTCAGACAACCTTTATGCTTTACAGAAATTCTTCATTACTTCCGATCAACAATATGTCAACCACATATACTTATCAGATATTTTATAGTGCTCCCACTCACTTCTTTGGAAATACAAGTTTCTCATAAACCTTGTACAAACCCAAAAGCTTTGATCATCTCATCAAAGCGTATATTCCAACTCCGAGATACTTGCACCAGTCCATAGAAGGATCACTGGAGCTTGCACACTTGTTAGCATCCTTAGGATCGAAAAAAACCTTCTGGTTGTATCACATACAACCTTTCCTCAAGGAAACCGTTGAGGAAACAATGTTTTGACATCCTATGTGCAATATTTTATAAATAATGCAACAACTACTAACCTAATTCCAACAGACGTTTAGCATCGCTACGATTGAGAAAGTCTCATCATAGTCAACTCTTTGATCTTGTCGGGAACATCTTTGCGACAAATCAAGATTTTCTTAATCGTGACTTTTCACCATCATCGTCTGTCTTTATTTGAAAGATCCATCATTACTTAATAGTCCTACGACCATCAAGTAGTTCTTCAAAAGTATACACTTTGTCTTCATACATGGATCCTCTCTCGGATTTCATGGCTTCCATTTGTCGGAATCCAGTCCCACCATCGCTTCTTCATAGCTCGTAGGTTCATTGTTGTTCAACAACATGAACTCCAGGACAAGGTTACTGTGCCACTCTGTAGTAGTACGTGACATTGTCGACCTACAAGGTTTGTAGTAACTTGATTCGAAGCTCAATGATCACTATCATCACTTTCGACTTCAATTGGTGTAGGCGCCATAGGAACATCTTCCTGTGCCCTGCTACACACTGGTTGAAGCGATGGTTCACTAACCTCATCAAGTTTCACAACCCTCCCACTTAATTCTTTTGAGAGAAACCTTTCCTTGAGAAAGGACCCGTTTCTAGAAACAAACACTTGGCTTCCGGATCTGAGATAGGAGTTGTATCCAACTGTTTTGGATATCCTATGAAGATGCATTTATTCGCTTTGGGTTCGAGCTTATGAGACTAAATGTTTTTCACATAAGCGTCCCAGCCCCAAACTTTCAAGAAACAATAGCTTAGGTTTCTCCAAACCATAGTCTATACTGTGTCATCTCAACAGAAATACGCGGTGCCCTATTTAAACTGAATGCGGTTGTCTCTAATGCATAACCCATAAACGATAGTGGTAATACAATAAGAGACATCATAGTATGCACCATATCAAATAGGGCGTGTCTATGACGTTCGTGGACACCATCACACTATGGTGTTCCAGGTGTCATGAATTGCGAAACAATTTCCACATTGTCTCAACTGTGTGCCAAAACTCCCAACTCAGATATTCATCTATATGATCATATCGTAGACAGTTTATCCTCTTGGCACAACGATCTTCACTCTGAAATAGCTTTGAACTCTTCAATATTTCAGACTTGTGATTCATCAAGTAAATACTCTTGTATATACTCAAATTGTTAGTGAAGTAAGAACATAACGATATCCACTGCGTGCCTCAGCACTCATTGGACTTCACATATCAAAATGCATTGCTTTCAGCAAGTTACTTTCTTGTTCCATGTGGTATGATTTTCCATCTCTCAAGTTATTCAAAATCAAGTGAATCTAAATGTTCCATCCGCATGGAGTTTCTTCATGCATTTATACAAATAGGTATGGTTTGCATGTGTCAAACGTTTCAAAAATGAGTGAGTACAAAGATCCATCAGCATGGAGCTTCTTCATGCATTTTACACAAACATGACTCAAGTGACAGTGCCACACCTAAGTGGTACTATCATTATTACTTTGTATCTTCTGGCACCAAAATTATGAACATGTGTAACACTACGATTGAGATTCAATAAACCATTGAGGGTAATTATTCAAGCAAAATGGAATAACCATTATTCTCTTTAAATGAACAACATATTGTAATAAACACGATCCAATCATGTTCGTGCTCAACGCAAAAACCAAATAACAATTATTTAGGTTTAACACCAATCCCGATGGTAGAGGGAGCGTGCGATATTTGATCACATCAACCTTGGAAACACTTCCAACATGTATCGTCACCTCGCCTTTAGCTAGTCTCCGTTTATTCGTAGCTTTTATTTCTAGTTATTAATCACTTAGCAATCGAACCGGTATCTAATACCCTCGTGCTACTAGGAGTACTAGTAAAGTGTTGGAAATATGCCCTAGAGGCAACAATAAAATGTTTATTATCATATTTCCTTGTTCATGATAATCGTCTATTGTTCATGCTATAATTGTATTAACAGGAAACGGTAATACATGTGTGAATAAATAGATCACAATGTATCCCTAGGAAGCCTCTAGTTGGCTAGCTCGTTGATCAATAGATGATCATGGTTTCCTGATAATGGACATTAGATGTCATTGATAACGGGATCACATCATTGCGAGAATGATGTGATGGACAAGACCCAATCCTAAGCATAGCACTAAATCGTGTTGTTAGTATGCTAAAGCTTTTATAATGTCAAGTGTCTTTTCCTTCGACCGTGAGATTGTGCAACTCCTGGATACCGTAGGAGTGCTTTGGGTGACTATAACGGTGCACTACGGGTATCTCCAAAAGTGTTTCTTGGGTTGGTATGAATCGACATCGGGATTTCTCACTCCATGTGACAGAGAGGTATCTCTAGGACCACTCGGTAGAACATCATCATGAGCTCAATGTGACTAAGGAGTTTGTCACAGGATGACGTGCTACGGAACAAGTAAAGAGTCTTACCGGTAACGAGATTGAACAAGGTATGGGTATACCGATGATTGAATCCCGGGCAAGTTCTATACCGATAAACAAAAGGGATTGTATACGGTATTGATTGAATCCTTGACTTCGTGGTTCATCCGATGAGATCATCATGGAACATGTGGGAGCCACCATGGGTATCTAGATGCCGCTGATGGTTATTGGCCCGAGAGTGTCTCGGTCATGTCTGCATGCCTCCCGAAGCCGTAGGGTCTACACACTTAAGGTTCGAAGACGCTAGGGTTATACGGAATTGCTATACAAGGTTACCTAAGGTTGTTCGGAGTTCCGAATGAGATCCGGGACGTCACGAGGAGCTCCAGAATGGTCCAGAGGTAAATATTGACATATAGGATGGATGGGTTTGGACGTCGGAAATGTTTCGGGCACCACCGACAAAGTGCCGGGACCACCGGGAGGGTTCCGGAGGCCCACCGGGAGGGGCCACCATCCCCAGGAGGCTACATGGGCCAATTGTGAGAGGGAACCAGCCCCTGGGTGGGCAGGTTCGCCCCAACACCCAGCCCAAGGCGCCTAGAGAGGGAAAGGGGGGGGACCCGAAGTCAGGTGGCCGTAAGGCCCACCAGGGGTGCGCCACCCCCCTCTCCCCCTCATGGCCGCCACCCCCTCTCCCATCTAGGGCTGCCGCCCCCTTTAGGGTGGGAAACCCTAAAGGGGGCACCACCCTCCCTTCCCCCTATATATAGCGGGGTTTTTTGGCCTTTGAGGAGACGGGTTTTCATCTCTCTCGGTGCAGCCCTGTCTCTCTTCTTCCTCCTCTCCCCCGATGCTTGGCGAAGCCCTGCCGGGAGACCTCGTCTCTCCATCCACACCGCGCCCTCGTGCTGCCGGAGATCTTCCCCAACCTCTCCCTCCTCCTTGGTGGATCAAGGTGCGGGAGACGTCACCGGGCTGCACGTCTGTTGAACGCGGAGGTGCCGTGATTCAGCACTAGATCGGAATCACACCGTGATCTGAATCGCCGCGAGTACGAGTACATCAACCGCGTTCTAGCAACGCTTCCACTTAGCGATCTTCAAAGGTATGAAGATCCACTCTCCCCTATCTCGTTGCTGGTCTCTCCATAGGAAGATCTGAATATGGCGTAGGAAAATTTTGAATTTATGCTACATTACCCAACAGTGGTATCAGAGCCAGATTTTCTATGCATAGATTCCATGCATGAGTAGAACACAAAAGGTTGTGGGCGCTGATTTGTCAATTGCTTGCCACTACTAGTCTTATTCTTTTCCGGCGGTATTGTGGGATGAAGCGGCCCGGACCGACCTTACACGTACGCTTACGTGAGATAGGTTCCATCGGCCGACATGCACACCGTGCATAAAGGTGGCTAGCGGGTGTCTGTCTCTCCCACTCTAGTCGGATTGGATTTGATGAGAAGGGTCCTTATGAAGGGTAAATAGCTTTGGCGTATCATTGTTGTGGCTATCACGTAGGTAAGAAGGCGTTCTTGCTAGAAACCCAAATCAGCCACGTAAAACTTGCAACAACAATTAGAGGACGTCTAACTTGTTTTTGCAGGGTTTGACATGTGATGTGATATGGCCAAAGTTGTGATGTTACATGTGTGATCTATGAGATGATCAAGTTATTGTAATAGGAATCACGACTTGCATGTCGTTGAGTATGACAACGCCATGTATGAGATGCATTATTGTATGAGATGCAACGCCATGTGTTTACTACTTTTACTTCATTGCTAATGGTTAGCTATCATAGTAGTAGTAGTAGTTGGCGTGACGACTTCACGGAGACACAATGATGGATATCATGATGATGGAGATCTTGGTGTCACGCCGGTGACAATGATGATCATGCGATGCTCGAAGATGGAGATCCAAAGAGCAAAGATGATAATGGCCATATCATGTCACTATATGATTGCATGTGATGTTTATCATGTTTTTCATCTTATTGGTTAGAAAGACGATAGCATAATAAGGTGATCCCTCATAAAATTTCGAGAACGTATTCCCCTAAGTATGCACCATTTTGAAGCATTGTCGTCTCGAAGCACCACGTGAAGATCGGGTGTGATAAATTCTCACGTTCGCATACAACAGGTGTAAGCCAGATTTACGCACGCGAAACACTTAGGTTGACTCGACGAGCTTAGCATATACAGACATGACCTCGAATACAAGAGACCAAAAGGTCGAACATGAGTCGTATGGTTGAATACGATCAGCATGAAGTTGCTCACCTTGACGACTAGTCCGTCTCACGTGATGTTCGGACACGGGTTAGTCGACATGGATCATGTATCACTTAAATGACTAGAGGGATGTCGATTTAAGTGGGAGTTCATCAGATGAACTTAATTATCATGAACATAGTCAAATAGGTATTTCGAAATTATATAACTTGCGCTATACACTACTGGAATCCAGTTCTTTGTCGTCAGCCAGTTCTTTGCCATCTGCTGGCTGATGGCAAAGAACCTCTTTGCCGTCAGTTGACACAAGGCAGACAGCAAAGGGCTGACTGATGGCAAACATACTATTTGCCATGTGTCGGCCCATTGCCGTGTCCTAGCGGACGGGAAAGAGACCCAGGGCAAACGGCAAAGAGGACGGGTGGGTCACATGCCTCTCGTGTCCGACGGAAGGCAAACTTTGCCATCCGGGGGCCTTTGACGTCCGACATGGGGCCCTTTGCCGTCGGGGGGCGGACGGCAAAGGGGCCGACCCTATAACCTCCATCAACTCCCCCTCGCTCTCACTGTTTCTCTCTCCCCCCCACACTGTCCCTCTCTCCCCTCACCTCACTCGCCCCCGCCGCCGCCCCGCCTCGCTCCAGCACCACAGGCGACCCCCTCCCCGCGGCGACCCCCTCCCCGTGGCTACCCCCTCCCCGCGGCGACCCCCTCCCCGCGGATACCCCCTCCCCACGGCGATCCCCTCCCCGCGGCGACCACCTCCCCGCAGCCCTCCTCCCCCAGAACCACACCTCCTCCCTCATTTTGGTGAGTTCATTTTCTTTCATTTTTTTCTTTTTTCATTTCATTGCATGTGTTAGTTTAGGTTACAGTTAGTGTTAATGAGGATAATGTTAGTTTAGGTTAATTAGGTTACTATTAGTTTAGTGTGAATTAGGTTATTGATAGTTTAGGTTAATTAGGTTACTATTAGTTTAGTGTTAATTAGGTTACTATTAGAAGAGGAGGAGGAGGAGCAGGAGAAAAAAGAATAATAATAATAGTAATAAGATGATAAAGAAGAAGAAGAAGAAGAAGAAAAAGAGGAGAGAGGAGAGGAAGAAAGAAGAGGACCCCGACCCCCCGATCACGACCCCCGACGCGCGACGCCACCAACCCCCGACCCTCGACCCCCGACCCCCGACAGCACTGACACGCGACCCCCGACGCCCGACACCACTGACCCCCAACCCCCGACTCCCGACCCCCGACGCCCGACGCCACTGACCCTCGACTCCCGATGCCACTGACCCTCGACCCCCGATGCCCAACGCCACTGACCCTTGACCCCCGACGCCACTGACCCTCGACCCCCGACCCCCGACACCCGACGCCACTGACCCTCGACCCCCGATCCTCCCCGACCCCCTACCCCCGACCCCGACGCCACTAACCCCCATCCCCGGACCCTCGACACCTCTTTGGACTTTTGTTGATTGAAAAGACCCCAACCCCTGATGCTAGTGACCCTCAACCCCCGACGACACTGACCCCCGACCATCGACGCATTTAACCCGACTCCCGACCACCGGCACCCGACACCAGCGGCCCTCGACGCCACTAAGCCCCGACCCCGACACCTCTTCTACTTACTCTTGAACGAGAAGGTGCTTTTCGGCCTTCTAGTGGCCCACGGGGTCATAGTTTTGTAAATTATGAGTTAGGTCACATATTTTCCGATTATGTTAATTATAAAATCATTATATTTGTGTTGATCGTGTGAATTTCAATGTGCAGTTGTTCGACGACCTCCACGTGCGTTGAACGAGCTCCGCCCCTGCGTTTGTTGGTGAGCACAAATGACTTCTCCTCCTACTCCCTTAATTTGCTCTGTCCCGGTCTGCATGCCGATGAAACTTGCTAGCTATAGGTTTCTTCAATCATGAGTATGCGTGACCAGTATGCGTGTCCCGTCCGAAAGGGTGACATCTATAAATATGCATTTCTTTGCATATTTATAACCGCCATCTTTTCGAATTGTGCAACATTATCCATGGACAGCCCAAGTATGTGTAGATTGGGTTCGTTTTCCCGTATGTTGTGCTCTGGGTCCGATGCAGAATTTTGTCAGTGCCTCCCTGTTGTTCTCCGGGTACACATCCTCTCTGCTTATTGCCGAGACATGTATCAGGAGAACAGCGGGGAGGTGCTGCCGAAATTCTGCGTCGCATCTCCAGCAGAGCATGGGAAAACGAACCCAATATACACATACTCGGGTGGGATTAGGACCTATCTTTACCTATTAGCGTGTAGGTTGCATGGACGTAATAAAACTGACAAACTTAATTAGCGTATGAATATAGATGATGAATTATATATTTATTTCTTGTGCGCCCATAGGTAGCTAGGCAACATGAGTGATCGTGCTTGGATGTACACTGGTCACCCTAACCAGAAAGACATGACCCATGAATGATTAACAAAAACCAGGGGGTTTGTGAGAGCCGCATTTGCAAATGGACAGCAAAAAACATGGGGCCCCTATCCCAACTACGATAACTGGAAAAAGAAGACAGAGTTTGAAATGGTAATCACCTGCAGAAGTGGGGATTTACGCCTAATTATATGGTGTGGACTTTTCATGGTGAGTCTGACCAACGTGCCAGAATTGAGGTGATTCGTCGTCGCACAGACGAGCATGGTACTGGGATTGAAGACATGGTGCAAGACTTTTATGATGCTCGGGATTCAGACGATGAGATGGAGGAATCTGAAAAGGTCTTCTATGAAATGTTGGAGTCTTCAAAACGTCTCTCCACGAGAAGACTGAGCTTTGTCAGCTGGATGCCATCGCACAAGTAATGGCTCTGAAGGCTCAATTCAACCTAGGCAGAGAATTTCGACACTTTCTACACTTTCTACCCAAAGGCCATGTACTGCCTGCAAACCTGTACTAGTCAGAGAAAATCCTCCGTGTACTTAAGATGCCCTATGAGAAGATACATGCCTATGAGAATGGATGTGCCTTATTTAGGATTGAGTATGCGGCCTTGAACTATTGCCCCATTTGCAATTCTTCCAGGTATATTGTGGTAGACAACGGTATGGGTGAGAAGTATCAGACCAAAATCCCCATTAGTGTTCTTCGGTATCTGCCAATCGTACCAAGACTTCAACGTCTTTTCATTGTCGAAGAGACGGCCAGACAGATGACAAGGCACAAATTGGGCAAAAGAACCGAACTAGATGCGGATGGGAACAAGATGCTGGTACACACATCAGATGGTTTTGCGTGGAGGCACTTCGATGCATTACATAAGGATAAATTGGAAGATCCAAGGCACCCTAGAGTTGCCATCAGCATGGATGGGTTCAATGTGTATGGTATGACGGCAACACAATACAGTTGTTGGCCTGTATTTGTCACTGCACTCAATTTGCCACCCGGAGAGATTATGAAAAGAAAAAACATTTTCCTGACGTTATTAATTCCAGGGCCCAACTATCCCGGGAAGAATATGAATGTGTACATGCAGCCGCTTAAGGATGAGTTGCAAGAAGCCTGGGATAATTGGATCAAGACCTACGACGCAGCTACCAAAACAAATTTCAAAATGCATGTGTGGTACATATACTCGACGCATGATTATCCGGCGTTTGCGCTATTCGTTGGCTGGTGTGTGCATGGAATGTCCCCGTGCACCACATGCAAGGCAGCTCTTCAGTTCCGTTGGCTGCAGGTTGGTCGCAAGTTTTCTTGCTTCGACATGCATAGACAATTCCTGGATCCTCACCATAAGTTCAGAAAAGACAAGAAGAATTTCATCAAAGGTAGAGTTGTCAAAATACCTACACCAGCTGCGTTGACAGGCCAACAGACCCTTGATTAGTTAAACGCTCTCGAGCCTGATCCTTTGCGTCCAGGATACTTCAAAGGGTATAATACGGAACACGCCTGGACTCACAAGTCATGCTTATGGGATCTGCCTTACTTCAAAGACCTCCTTTTCCCACACAACATCAACGAATTGCACACTGAAAATAATATTGCGTAGGCCATTTTTGGTACATTGTTCGGCATATAGGGGAAGTCAAAAGATAATCCTAAGGCTAGAATTGACCTGGAGGCTCTATGTGATAGACCGTTGCAAAACTTGTGACAACGGAAAGGAAAGCAAAGCATAGCGAAGCCAAAGGCATGGTTCAATCTTGAAAGGCCAGCTATGAGGGAAATGCTATTGTGGGTGAAAATGCGGTTGATATTCCTCGATGGGTATGTTGCGAATCTAAAGAGGGGAGCGAGTCTTGAGAAGTTGAAAATATTTGGTCTCAAGAGTCATGATTGGCACATATGGATTGAGCGGGTAATGCCGGTGATGTTGCGTGGCTTTATCCCTGAGGATGAATGGCTAGTACTGGTAGAGCTGAGCTAGTTTATCTGTTCTCTTTGTGCGAAAGAACTACCGCCTGGTGTGCTAGATGAAATGGAAGAGTTGGCGGCGGAGTTGATCTTCAAATTAGAAAAGATCTTTCCACTGGGCTTCTTTAATCGAATGCAACATTTGATTTCGCATCTCCCGACCAAGGCAAGAATGGGGGGGCCCGTTCAAAATCAATGGTGCTACTCAACTGAGAGGATGCAGAAGACACTTCGAGCTAAGTGTAAAAATAAACGTAGAATTGAAGCATCGATGGCCGAGGCATTCATTACTGAGGAGGAGGCAAACGTCGTGATAGCACACTACGAAGCCAAATATCATCATTTGCATAACCCAAAGCCTCGGTATAATGATGGCGATCCAAAAAAAGTTTGATCCTACCTCAGCCTATTCAAAGGTAAGCCCGCACCATCCAGTGCTTCGAAAGGGAAATCGTTGGATGTCGAAGAATGGCGGACCATTTCATTGTATATCTTCACCAACCTAACAGAAGTGCGGCCGTACATCGAGTAAGTTCTCGGTAAATTATTGTTCCGCAACTTCTAATTGCTCTGAACTACTCTTATTCCCGGATATTTGATATAGTCGATACGTTGCCGAATTCTCGGATGGAGCGGTCATCGAAAAGGATTCCGTCGAAGAGTATGAGCTTCTCGCAAAGCATGGAGGCAACTATCCCGGTTTCATCTCTTGGTTCAAACAAAGGATAATTAATTACCATTAAGGGACCATTTTATTTCTTGGTCTAATTTGCGGCTAATGCATCCATTCTTTCGTATTAAACTTGTAGGCTGATGCAGAGTCTATGGACGCCGAGTTGAGACAAGTCGCTAATGGTTTTGACTATAAGGTCCGTCCATTTGACAAATACAACATCAACGGGTATCACTTTCGTACCTTTGGCAAAGAGCTATCTATGCCCGACCTAAAGACTACAAATTGTTTTGTCTCTGCTATCGGCGAATGAGGCACCGAGTATTATGGAAGAGTTGAAGCAATTTATGAACTTCTATTCTATGGTGAAAACCCACCGACCGTTGTAGTCTTCAAATGTTATTGGTTTGAGCCGAGGGAGACTAGAAGGACTCATGAACATATAGGACTAGTCGAAATCAACCAAAACACCCACTTAGATGTTGCCGATGTCTATATTACAGCTCAACACGCGACACAAGTTTTCTATCGACCGTGGGCCTGCCAAACTGATCCAAATCTCAAAGGTTGGCATGTCGTTTATGAAGTGCCACCACATTTTAGACAACCTACCCTGAGTGAAGAGGATTACGAACCTCACATTAACCCAGAGACATATGAAGGAGAATTCTTCCAAGAAAAACGTATGTCCAAGAAATGTTTCAAGAACCTCTCTACTTCACCCCAGCACATTGAAGTAGACAGCGATAGTGAATCCATCTTAACCCCTGACCCCGAACAGGAAGAGCTGAAAGAAGAAGAGGTTACTACTGCAGATGACCTGTCACTTCTTGAACGATTACATAATGGTGGCCTTCCACATGTTCTTCCTAATAGTGATGATGATGATGCATTTATTGATGATAGTGATGATCATGATGCATTTATTGACCCCGAAGCATATATAGACGAGCACGATTGTTATTAGTTCATGTCAGGTATTCAACTGTTACTATATATAAATTTTGAGTTCATGTTAGGTATTCAATTTTTTTTAGTCATCTTGGTATTTATGACGATGATACACTTAAATTATATACATTTTATTACTCATGTTGGTATTTATGTTGTACTAATTTCATTTACTCTTTGTCATGACAGGTGTTGAAAGATGGTGGGAAAGGGTCGAAAGCACCCCGCGGCTCCTTCTTCGTCGGCGGGTGGTGGGATGGGTACTTCCATTCCTGCCTCGCCTCTTCAGAGAGCGTGGCTCTCTACTCTGCAAGGAGCGCCCCCCGTGAGAGGAGGTCGACCCTCGCGAAGCCGAGAGGTACTAAAGGTACACGTTGTATTCATGTTGGTATTTATGTTGTACTCATGTTGTATGCATATTAGTATTTATATACATTTTATTACTCATGTTGGTATTTATGTTGTACTAAAGGTACACGTGGCCGCGGGAGAGGTAGGGCGGTGGCTGCCACGCCTTCTGAGGTGGAGGCTACACGGTCTCTGCCACCACCCCAAGCGGATTCACCTGAGCACAGGACTTCTATGCTGTATTCGTCTAAGGAGGAGGCTACACGGTCTCCGGTTCACGAGCCTCGGGTCGACGAGCCTCAGGTCGACGAGCCTTCGACCCACGAGACTCGTGTCCCAGAGGCTTCGTTCCAGGCGACTCCGGAGCAAAGCAGGGACGAGGGTACGTCCCCAGAGACCCAGTGGGATATCTGGGCTGACCCAAGTGGCCTTGCTGGTAGCGACGAGGAGTTGGGTGAGGGGGCTACAATCTACCTGCGTGGTAGTTCGGGGCTCCCGCTCGTGCCGGCGACCCGCGAGCAGAGGTGGTCGATTAAGCCAAATGGGGACAAGTAAGTTAATTTACTCTTATTTAACCTTTTGCCTTCACGTTTTCTCAAATATCTAATGTTTTGGATTTAATTTGTCATACCGTAGGTGTTGGATTGTTGCCAAGGGTGTCCGCAAGCCCAACAACATCCTTGGTTTGCTTTGCCGTCAAAACTTCCCAGGGTTTGTTACGTTGCCCGGTCGGGAGCGAGAGGTAGGAATGACCAGGGAGCACTACTTGGGTGCCCCGTCCCCGCCGGATGTGGAGATCGACGGTGTTTTGTGCCACACGAGGGCCGACATGGTGATGATAGCTTTGTAGTTAGTTTCCTTGATTTGGTTCTTACGCGCTCAAATTTCTCTTTATTAACTTAGGTGCCCCCGAGATGGTGTGTGGATAAGATGGATTGTTGGGAGGCCTTTGTGGATCAGTGGTGCTCCGAAACGTGGGAGGCTAGCCACAACAACACCAAGGAGAGGCGTGGCAAAATGGTTGGTGTGCCACACCATCAAGGGAGCGTCACCTTAATCCAATTTTGCGAGAACTGGGTATGTGGTTTGCTTCATGCCTCATGCAATTCATTCTCAATTCTATCTTGAGCCCCTTACTAATACAATTTTCCTCTCTCTCTCTCTATTTTAGGCGCGTCACAATAAGACGGAGGCGCCACAGATGTACGACCTGTATGCGATGGCCCATACTGCCTCGTACAAGAAGGTCAAGGCATTCTCTGAGTCTGACCTCGAGCATCCAGAAAACTTCACCAACATCTCCTCCCACGACAAGCTTGTGAAGTACAGAGATCACGGGAAGGCGAGGAAAGGGGAGGACTTTAACCCGAGCGAGGGGCCTATTGATCCAGAGCTGGTGATGATAGCTGGCAACGGGAGGCCCCATGGCTCGATCACCATTGGAGACAGCCTTATACGTTGTCCTAGCACTCTCCGGCAGAAAAAGGCATTCCAAACAAGCTCCTGTCCGGAGATAACACCTCGTCCACGGCCAGTCGAGCTCGCCATCGAGGTTAGTTTAATGGACTCAACTATCTTTCCGCATTATGTTGTGCGTTGGAACCAATATGATTAAAATGCTAACAATGAGTTGTGTTGCAGGTTGCTATTTTGAAAGAGAGAGAGGCAATGCAGGTGGTTATGGCGGAGAATGATAAGGAGACGAGGGAGTTGGAGGAGAGGACGACTGCATTGGTGGAAGCGGAGAGGGCACATAATGATGTGTCTAACAGGGCCATATACGAGCTCTTCGTGGTAAGTTTCTTCTTCATATTATTTCAAATCTTGCATTTTAATGTCCGTTTCATTAATAACTAAAAATTTTGACTTGTTGAAACCAAATGTACAGTCTATGTGTGAGAAGACCGGCGAAGTCCCTCCTGAGATGCCAGTCATTAACATGGCAGGGACGGTGAGTCTCATTTAAGTGCAGTCATCTTAAGAGTGTCCTCATGCTAACGACACATTGCAAATGATGTTTGGTGCAGAATATATCCCGAAACGCATCGCACGACCCATCTACAGTGGAGCCTTCTCCAGGTGAAACAAGCCAGAGCAACCGTGTTTAACCGCGGTGATGACGATAATGGTATGTTATTTCTAGTGTTTTAATAAAACTTACATATACTTAGCTAAGTTCTCTCCTAAATGACATAATAAGGCTTAGGTAGCTCCAAGATGACCTATTCCCCCTAACTTAGGTATTAAATGGCCTATAATTAGCTTAGCTAGATCCAAAATGGCTTAATAAGCATAGTTTGCTCTGGAATGACCTATTTAATTTACCCAAGTTAGCTCCGAAATAACCTATAGTTAGCTAGGCTTCCACTTAAATTACATAATTAGCTTACTTAGCTCCAAAATGGTCTATTTAATCAAAATGACATATACTTAGCTAATTATCCTCGAAATGACATAATTAGCTCCAAAATGACATATACTTACACTACAAGAAATCTCTTAATCCATGATGGATTTCTGATGACGTTCTCTAAATTGTCATGAAAAACGTCATGGATCAGCAGGGTTTCACTCCCCTCTCAATAGGTTAGCCCCTCCATGACGGACGTAGATGGACCGTCATGGAAATTGTCACGGGTCGATTTGTTCTGCCTACATTTGTATTTCTTTCTATACAATGAGACTGTCACCGATAGCTACTGCTGATATGTCGTGTGTGGATTTTTTTTGATCCATACATTAGTTATGAAAAAAAATGAAAAGTAGGCGCCAGAAATTTCGAGAGCCCGCGCATGGACACCTAAAGTTTTAAGTTGCCTACGCGGCCCCATAAAATTTCGAGCCAGCATATTTAACCCACAATCCACGCCCAATCTAACCCTAGTCCCCATTCTCTCCTCTCCCTCAGCCGCCATAGCTACCCAGCCCCGATTCCGGTGATTCTGGCAGCTATCGCCACCACGGAGCACACCATCGAGATCCCCTCGTTGAGGTCCATACTCCCCTCTGACGATATTTTACTCTCTCGGCCTCTGCTGGCGCGCCTCTATTGCTCACAACAAACAACGAGGGGCGTCGATCTACTTCAGGGCCTCCTCCTTCATCTCATAGACCGCGCAGCTACCCTGCCATCCGGATTTTTGGATCAGATAGCGTTGGACGAGGAGATGAAGATGACCGTGACCTGCAGGAGGAACGAGCTCGACCTTGCGAGCGAGGTCGATGCCCCCACACAAGGTCCCTCCCTTCTCCCCTCGTGTCCTTTCTCATCCATTCATTCTTTATTCTCTCCCATCCCCAATCATTTTTCTGCATCGATTCAGATCTATAGAAGCTCTCCGCCTCTCCAGAATGGACGATGAAGCCTGATGCCCCACGTGAGCTGGACGTGCTCGACAGCGAGCTCGTCCGCTCCGACCACCATGATTCCCCACGAAACAGGAAGGTTGACCATCTCGCTATGTTTTTATTTTATTTCCAAGTGATTGCTGCTCTGCACTAGCATATTTGTCCTGGGGCTCTTCTTGGACTGGACCATGATGTAGAAAACGTGGCCACTTCTTTTCTGATACTTGCGAGTTACATCCAATGATAAGCTGGCCATGCGAGCAGTACCAATGTAGAATTTGTGAGATATGCGAGTTAGTTAAGCAACTGCTAGTTTAATAAATAGATGGCCCTCTTAGTTCCTTGCTACTCTGTGCATGCACCAATTATGTTATTACGAGTGGGGCAGGTGACGATGATATCTGTCTTTTTGCCAAAGAGATCAGTACTATGGTATCTTATCCTGCTGGTGAACATTCAAATTCTGACAACTCCTGATTTATCTCCATGGGATCGACTTAGCTGACCATTTTCCCAAGTAATATATGTGGCAGACTTGGGGTGCGATGTTCCAACATGAATTGCATACTTTTTAGTGGACAAACTTTTCTAGGAATAAATGCTATGGTTTGTTAATTTTTTCTAAATGCAGTGACCATCTTTTTAGAATTTTGGAAACATAAAGTTGACTCGAGAGTGCAAAATTCAATTTGTACTTCGGATTTTAGACGAGTTGAACTAAATGCCATGCTGTTTGTTACTCCTGAAGCTAAATTTTAACAAGCAGGTAGGAACCAGAATAATTCTGGGAACGCATAACCAATGATTGAGCTGTTTGGGGCATTCAAGAGAACCTCAAAAGGAAGTGTGCATTTAGGAAAAGGATTAGTGTGTGGTTCATAGTAAATGGGTCTTTGAGTGAAATGCTTCTGCTGTACATAAATCCAAGGAAAATGTAAAATAGACGGTGAAATCTCTATAACAACTGAATGTTACTGAACTTTTTTTAAACCGAGGTGTTTGCATCTTGAGGCTCTATAGCGCCTCACTGGACAGAACCCCATGCTCGTCTAGGATGAGTGCACTCGAGCAAACGATTAATCAATTCGCGGAGGAATCATCGAGAAAGTGTGATCAAGGCTAAGCTGGGATTAATCCTTGGGGTATAGAATTTAGAGCTAGTAGCAAATTAATCTTATAGTCCATAAACTGGTTCATGCTTTCCTAGTTTGATTAAAATGACAGTTGTAATCAGGTAGCTTTAGTTTTAGTTGATTGTATATTATTATCTGTTTTGTGTGAAAGTAAACTCGAGAGTGCAAAATCATATCTTCTATGCATTTTTGTATCTTTCCAGAATGAAAAGAGACGGAGAATTGAACCTCTTCTTACCGACTAATAAAAGGGATTTTAGTACCGGTTCAATCACTGCCACCAGGCTTCTTTATATATCAGGAAAAGGTGGTTATCCACTTCATGTATTAGTGGATGTCGCTTTACGTTCTACAATATCATTTTTGTCTTTCTGTATTGTGGAATTAGTGTTCCTTGTCTCACATTTCTCTAGTGATGTAAAGTGGATATATTAGTGCAGTATTATTATGTTTGTTATGATTTCTTAAGCACTGTTCCTGGCCTAGGTGTCCATTGATCAGTGATGAAGGTTGATGATTACAACTAAATGATTGAATTAGTCCACTTACAAAATTAAAGATGGCTGAAGAACCATGTTGGAGACACAAGAACTTGGTATGTCAATTCTTTAGGCCCTTCATCAACAACACTACAATATGTATTCAGTCAATAACAATATAAAAGTTTAGATTTACTTCTTTGAAATGTTGTGTGAACCATCCTTGGATGTACAACTCTTCTGTTCATCATTACTTCCAGTCTCGTTGTTATTTCTTGCATTACTGGTACAGATCAGATTGCCATTGCTCATTATATTGACATTTTTTTTTGTATTTCATTTATTAGTTTAAATTCCATGCACAACTAAATATTTTCATACGTAAATGTAAAATTGTACGAAAGTGCCTCCCCTTGACTTACTTTTTGTACCTTTTTTAAAGTTTCACATACGTTATTCAGGAGATTATCATAGCATGATTTGAGTTTAGCGTAGTGATATCTTAGAACTTCATGTCAAATAAGCGTAGAGGAGTTTACTACCAACTACCAACTATTGATCTATGCATGCTCCTCATTTTTGTTGCTACTAGCTCTTTCTTTTCACATGATTGATTAGTTTCACTACTTTGCATTATGGGAGTGAAAACAATATAGAACTTGATAAAGTGTATATGCTACTTCGAGTTTAACCTAGTGATTATAATATTTTATAGTCTGACATAATTTTCATCATGTCCACATATAGGTTTATGGGAGCATTTTCAGCAAAGACATGCATTCTCATGGCTTTGGTTTGGATGGGTGGATCTACGAAGAGGAACACCGGCTGACCTGTGGTTAACGTTCGAGCACCACTTGGTGGTGCTGGTCATAGAGTAGTATAGTGTTCTCTAAGACATGCTTGTAAAATTAATCTTTTTTTGGATCTTTTTTCACTCATGTACGTGTGCTTTTTGGGTGTGTTTATTTTTTTGTTTGAATGACATCTACCCATATTTTTCAGTCAAAATATTGTTCACTTAAATTTCCATAGACCAAGAGAAATGAGAGATGGCTAATACCTTGAAATGAAATTAGTGGGCCTTACTTAAGTTCTAGTTGGGTTGAATAATGTATGGGCCACCACTCTTGCAACGAGCTGAAATTTAGTGGGCCAAAATTTTAGATGGGCTGATTTATACATGGGTTGCCACGTCACATCCATGTCAGATGATGATGTGGTACACAAGTTAACGCCGTTATGTGCATGTGAGTTAACTGCCATCGATGACGGCTAAAATCCGTCATGTTCTGTGACGAATTTTGA
This sequence comes from Hordeum vulgare subsp. vulgare, assembly GCF_904849725.1. NCBI lineage: Eukaryota > Viridiplantae > Streptophyta > Magnoliopsida > Poales > Poaceae > Hordeum > Hordeum vulgare. The sequence continues at coordinate 203,547,542 of NC_058520.1, read as the reverse complement.
TGTCCGTCATGGAGCGTGCTGTGGTCAAATTATGACGCGATATACATGACGGAACTCATGTCTCTCACATATGCCCTTCCATGACAGTATTGTGCAGGCCCGTGACGGATTGAGACCATCATGTATTAATAGATTTCTTGTAGTGTTAGCTTATTATCCTCCAAAATGACATATTTAACCCAAGTTAGCTCCAAAGCGACATATAGTTAGGCTTCCACCTAAATGACATAATTAGCTTAGTTAGCTCCAAAATGACCTATTTAATAAAAAATGGCATATACTTAGCTAAGTTCTCTCCTAAATGACATAATAGGGCTAACTTAGCTCCAAGATGACCTATTCCCCCTAACTTAGGTATTAAATGGCCTATAATTAGCTTAGCTAGATCCAAAATTGCTTAATAAGCATAGTTTGCTCCGAATGACCTATTTTACCCAAGTTAACTCCAAAATGACCTATAGTTAGCTAGGCTTCCACTTAAATGACATAATTAGCTTAATTAGCTCCAAAAAGGTCTATTTAATAAAAATGACATATACTTAGCTAATTATCGTCGAAAGGACATAATTATCTCCAAAATGATATATACTTAGCTAATTATCCTCCAAAATGACATATTTAACCCAAGTTAGCTCCAAAATGACATATAGTTAGCTAGGCTTCCACCTAAATGACATAATTAGCTTAGTTAGCTCCAAAATGACCTATTTAATAAAAAATTGACCTATACTTAGCTAAGTTCTCTCCTAAAAGACATAATAATGCTAACTTAGCTCCAAGATGACCTATTCCCCCTAACTTGGTATTAAATGGCCTATAATTAGCTTAGCTAGATCCAAAATGGCTTAATAAGGATAGTTTGCTCCGGAATGACACATTTTACCCAAGTTAGCTCCGAAATGACATATAATTAGCTAGGCTTCCACCTAAATGACATAATTAGCTTTGTTAGCTCCAAAATGGTCTATTTAATAAAACATGCCCTATGCTTAGCTAATTAACGTAGAAAGGACATAATTAGCCCCAAAATGATATATACATAGCTAATTATCCTCCAAAATGACATATTTAACCCAAGTTAGCTCCGAAACGACATATAGTTAGCTAGGCTTTCACCTAAATGACATAATTAGCTTAGTTAGCTCCAAAATGACCTATTTAATAAAAAAATGACCTATACTTAGCTAAGTTCTCTCCTGAATGACATAATAAGGCTACCTTAGCTCCAAGATGACCTATTCCCCCTAACTTAGGTATTAAATGGCCTATAATTAGCTTAGCTAGATCCAAAATGGCTTAATAAGCATAGTTTGCTCCGGAATGACATATTTTAACCAAGTTAGCTCCGAAATGACCTATAGTTAGCTAGGCTTCCACCTAAATGACATAATTAGCTTAGTTAGCTCCCAAATGGTCTATTTAATAAAACATGACCCATACTTAGCTAATTATCCTGAAAATGATATAATTAGCTCCAAAAACGCATTCTTAGTTAATTATCCTCCAAAATGACATATTTAACCCGAGTTAGCTCTAAAACGACATATAGTTAGCTAGGCTTCCACCTAAATGACATAATTAGCTTAGTTAGCTCCAAAATGACATATTTAATAAAAAATGACCTGTAGTTAGCTAAGTTCTCTCCTAAATGACATAATAAGGCTAACTTAGCTCCAAGATGACCTATTCCCCCTAACGTAGGTATGAAATGGTCTATAATTAGCTTAGCTAGATTCAAAATGGCTTAATAAGCATAGTTTGCTCCGGAATGACACATTTTACCCAAGTTTGCTCCGAAATGACCTATAGTTAGCTAGGCTTCCACCTAAATGACATAATTAGCTTAGTTAGCTCCAAAATGGTCTATTTAATAAAACATGACCTATACTTAGCTAATTATCCTCGAAATGACATAATTAGCTCCAAAAAGGCATTCTTAGCTAATTTAGCCCGAAGAAGGGGACAAGAGGAGAAGAAAGAGGAAAAATGAAAAGAAGGAAAAAGAAGAAAAAGAGAAGAAGAAGAAGAAGAAGAGAAGAAGAAGGACAAGAAGAAGGAGAAGAAGGAGGAGAAGAAGGAGAAGGAGCTCCTCCTTCTCCTTCTTCTCCTTCTTCTTCCTCCTTCTCCTTCTCCTTCTCCTTTTCTTCTTCTTCTCCTGTTCCTCCTCCTCCTCCTCCTCCTCCTTCTTTTACTCCTTCTTCTATTCTTGCTTCTTCTCTTTCTCTTCTTCTACGTACCTTAGCCTCATCCAACAATGACTAAATTGGCTAATTATCCTACAAAATGACATAATTAGCTTAGTTAGGTGAAAACATCATAAGAACCTTGGATAGCTCATTAAAATGACCAATCTAGCTGAAAATGAAATAATAAGCTCAAAATGGCATAAGAACCTTGGTTAGCTCATGAATATTATATACTTACCTTGGCTTCCACCTAAATGATATAATTAGCCAATTTAGCTCCAATATGGCTTAATAAGCATAGTTAGCTCCTAAATGACATATTTAACCCAAGTTAGCTCCGATATGACCTATAGTTAGCTAGGCTTCCACCTAAATGACATAATTAGCTTAGTTAGCTCCAAAATGACCTATTTAATGAAAAATGACCTATACTTAGCTAAGTTCTCTCCTAAATTACATAATATGGCTTACGTAGCTCCAAGATGACCAATTCCCCCTAACGTAGCCATTAAATAGCCTATAATTAGCTTACCTAGATCCAAAATGGCTTAATAAGCATAGTTTGCTCCGGAATGACCTATTTTACCCAAGTTAGCTCCGAAATGACCTATAGTTAGCTAGGCTTTCACCTAAATGACATAATTAGCTTAGTTAGCTCCAAAATGGTCTATTTAATAAAACATGACCTATACTTAGCTAATTATCCTAGAAATGATATAATTAGCTCCAAAAAGGCATTCTTAGCTAATTATCCTCCAAAATGACATATTTAACCCAAGTTAGCTCCAAAACGACATATAGTTAGCTAGGCTTCCACCTAAATGACATAATTAGCTTAGTTAGCTCCAAAATGACATATTTAATAAAAATGACCTTTAGTTACCTAAGTTCTCTCCTAAATGACATAATAAGGCTAACTTAGCTCCAAGATGACCTATTCCCCCTAACGTAGGTATGAAATGGCCAATAATTAGCTTTGATAGATTCAAAATGGCTTAATAAGCATAGTTTGCTCCGGAATGACACATTTTACCCAAGTTTGCTCCGAAATGACCTATAGTTAGCTAGGCTTCCACCTAAATGACATAATTAGCTTAGTTAGCTCCAAAATGACCTATTTAATAAAAAATGACCTATAGTTAGCTAAGTTCTCTCCTAAATTACATAATATGGCTTACGTAGCTCCAAGATGACCAATTCCCCCTAACGTAGCCATTAAATGGCCTATAATTAGCTTAGCTAGATCCAATATGGCTTAATAAGCATAGTTTGCTCCGGAATGACCTATTTTACCCAAGTTAGCTCCGAAATGACCTATAGTTAGCTAGGTTTCCACCTAAATGACATAATTAGCTTTCTTAGCTCCAAAATGGTCTATTTAATAAAACATGACCTATACTTAGCTAATTATCCTTGGAATGACATAAGTAGTTCCAAAAAGGCATTCTTAGCTAATTTAGCCCGAAGAAGGGGACAAGAAGAGAAGAAAGAGGAAAAATGAAAAGAAGGAAGAAGAAGAAGAAGAGAAGAAGAAGGACAAGAAGAAGTAGAAGGAGGAGAAGGAGCTCCTCCTTCTTCTTCTTCTCCTTCTTCTTCCTCCTTCTCCTTCTCTTTCTTCTTTTCTTCTTGTTCTCCTCTTCCTTCTCCTTCTCCTTCTCCTCCTCCTCCTTCTTCTTTTACTTCTTCTTCTCTTCTTGCTTCTTCTCTTTCTCTTCGTCTACGTAGCTTAGACCATCCAACAAAGACTAAATTGGGTAATTATCCTACAAAATGACATAATTAGCTTAGTTAGGTGAAAACATCATAAGAACATTGGTTATCTCATTGAAATGACCAACTGAGCTTAAAAATGAAATAATAAGCTCAAAATGGCATAAGAACCTTGGTTAGCTCATGAATATTATATACTTAGATTGGCTTCCACCTAAATGATATAATTAGCCAATTTAGATCCAATATGGCTTAATAAGCATAGTTAGCTCCTAAATGGCATATTTAACCCAAGTGAGGTCCGAAACGACCTATAGTTAGCTAGGCTTCCACCTAAATGACATAATTAGCTTAGTTAGCTCCAAAATGACCTATTTAATAAAATTTGACCTATAGTTAGCTAAGTTCTCTCCTAAATGACATAATAAGGCTTACGTAGCTCCAGCATGACCTATTCCCCCTAACTTAGGTATTAAATGGCCTATAATTAGCTTAGCTAGATCCAAAATGGCTTAATAACATAGTTTGCTCCAGAATCACATATTTTACCCAAGTAGCTCCGAAATGACTTATATAGTTAGCTAGGCTTCCACCTAAATCACATAATTAGCTCACTTAGCTCCAAAATGGTCTATTTAATAATACATGACCTATACTTACCTAATTATCCTCAAAATGACATAATTAGCTAATTTAGCCCGAAGAAGGGGACAAGAGGAGATGAAAGTGGAAAAATGAAAAGAAGGAGGAAGAAGAAGAAGAGAAGAAGAAGAGAAGAAGAAGAGAAGAAGAAGGAGAAGGAGGAAGGAGAAGGAGAAGAAGGAGAAGGAGGAGAGAAGCTCCTTCTCCTTCTTCTCCTCCTTCTCCTTCTTCTTGTCCTTCTTTTCTTCTTCTTCTCCTCTTCCTTCTTCTTCTCCTCCTCCTTGTCCTCCTCCTCCTCCTTCTTCTTCTTATTTTTCTTCTCCTTCTTCTTCTCTTCTTGCTTCTTCTCTTCTTGCTTCTTCTCTTCTTGCTTCTTCTCATTCTTCTTCTACATAGGTTATTTTCCCCAACAAAGACATACTTAGCTAATTATCCTCCAAAATGACATAATTAGCATAGTTAGGTAAAAACATCATAAGAACCTTGGTTAGCTCATTAAAATTACTAATTTAGCTCCAAAATGACATAATAAGGTCAAAATGGATTAATAATCATAGTTGGCTACAAAATGACATATTTTATCCAAGTTAGTTCTAGAATGACCTATTCTTAGCTAAGTTCTCTCCTAAATGACATAATAAGGCTATGTAGCTCCAAGATGACCTATTCCACCTAACTTAGCTATTAAATGGCCTATAGTTAGCTAAGTTCTCTCCGAAATAACCTATATATAATTCTTCATCTAGTATTATTCTTCTAACTTTCTTATTTTTTATTTTGCAGATTACATTCACTTCACGGGAAGCTTGGATTATATAGATGGAATGCTTGAATATTATTTCTTGTACCATGGCTTCATGGAAGCTTGTATTGAAACTATTGTAGTATATGGATATATATGAAATTTTGTATGCATGTGGATGAAACTGGTGTAATATAAGGTTTGGTACGGATGCAACGTGCATAATATGTATGTACTATGGATGAAAGTTATTTTAATATGCCTACGAGTATGGAAACAAATTTATTTTTGTCAAATATATATATATATATCCTGATTATTGTGAAAAATGCTGGATATAATAAGAAATAAAATAAAAGGGGCTCGTTCCCCCCTTTGTCGTCTGCCCCCACATGGCAAAGGGGGGAGGGCAGACGGCAAAGAGGGGAGAGAGAGGGGCTGGTTCCCCCCTTTGCCGTCAGCCCCCTCATGGCAAAGGCGGGAGGGAAGACGACAAAGAGGGGAGAGAGAGGGGCTAGTTCCCCCCTTTGCCGTCAGCCCCCTCATGGCAAAGGGGAGAGGGCAGACGACAAAGAGGGGAGAGAGAGGGGCTGGGATTCCCAAGCTATTCCGATCATTGAACACATCGCGTAGAAACCTTTAATGAGACTAAATTATTCTCTGCAAAACATAAATAAAGCAACCATGAGTACAAACGTACTCAGCAAGTCTTACATATGCATCATGTTCCAATGAAATGATTGTGGGGTTTGATTGCAGCAAGCCAACTTTGACTCTTGGCTAACCTGTACAACGACTACAAGTTCTTTCTTTGAGGTGGGATAGCGCACACGAGTCCACATATTCACCAATGCAATACACCACTATGGATCCACTCTCGCCTCCCTACGAGAAAGCCTTCCATAGCACTCACACTTATCTTGCATGTTTTAGAGTATCCATTTAAGTTGTCTATGTACCACGTAATGTTTCCAAGTAGTCCATATCCCAGGACGCGACTATTCGAACAGATTGATTCACCCTGCAGGGGTATACTTCTTCACACATGCTCTAACCACTTAGCACCATATGCACGTCATGCATCTCGGCAACCTTCAAGCGGAAGCACTGGCGTGGGTGTCGGCCACGACCATTAACCACACAAGACCCTAGTCCAGGTTTATCGCCTATTTGAGACTGAACCCGCAAGGAAGTCCGGCTGAGGTTTCCTCTATGGCCCCAAACAATGTGCGCAGGGTTCCCAAGCCCACCATCCGGGTGCCACTTGGTACAACGTGCCACTGTGTATCTACCGCAGAGAACCCTACCCCATCGGGCAGAGCTAAACACGGCCGCCAACACTTTTCCTACAAACACCAGAAACTAGTTGCAACTCCTGGACAGAGATCTAGGCGATTAATAAGCCAAGAGGGTCAATTAAGTATCCCAATGTGTGGTAGTATCTTGTCTTGGATAACATACACAGAACTCAGTTCTTAAAGACGGTCCCAATGAGACAACCCACCATGTACTCCTACATGCCCTCTCATCTCTACCTTTTCCAAATCGGATTCACACTTTTACTCTCACACTGTAGGACATGAAAACAACCATTCCGGTTCATCATCCAGATGGATCAGACCCGACACGACTCTAAGCATAGAAAGCATTGTAAGCAAGCATGGATGAGTAAGCACAACAAGGCTCAAGCAGTTTCTACTCATGCTAAGTGGTTTCAACTATTTACTGTGGCAAAATCAGGTCATGCAGAGGAATGTGTTCAACTACCGATAACATGTACAGTTGAATTGTGTTTGTCCTAATGCAGTAAAAGAGAGCAGGAGCGAGAGAGTGGGTTTATTTCAATATGCTCAAGGGGGTTTGCTTGCCTGACACGCCTAAAGATAGCAATGAGTCTTCATCAATGTCAACAATCACATCGTCGGAACCATCGTCTCCCGAGAGGGAACAACACCGGCAAACAAGAATGGAACAAAAATTACTTCATGGAAATGCAACACTATGATGCATGATCAAGAAATGGAGATGAAATGTGACAGGGCCAATATAGCTACCATTTCTTAGGTTGAAGCTTGATTTGAATCAGGATTCAAATACCACTTCAAGCAAGGTATTTTCTGGATACCCTTTTAATTGATTCGACCTGATGCTCAGGTATAACTTGTTTATAACATGCATGAAGATGGCAATTTGAGGTACTGATTTTGCTAGCTCAATGTTTGATCATAGTAATTGAACTGGAATTCAAATAGAAATCAAATTCCAACTCCAAATTATTTATTAAATTTACCGTATTCATCATTTTGCCTATTTGGTGTTGTTAACTTTCTCAAACCAGCATGAAAATTCCATAATCAGATTCTTTGGATTTTCTGATCCTTTGTCATATATAAATTATTTTCATCCAAGTTATATTTTAATTTCTATGATTTTTACAAGTTTTAGCAATTTCCTGGATTTAATTTAAATCATAAAAGCTATTACTCCGTCACTATGATGTCATCAATGCGTCAGCAGTCAACAACACCTGGGCCAGGTCAAACCTGACCAGTGGGGTCCACTGGTCAGTGACCAGGGGCTAATCCCCGAGTTGACCCGCACTAAGTGAGGTTTGACTCACCAGTGGGGCCCCCTGTCACTGGCTCTAGGGGGGGTTAGCACTGGCTAATAATTGGCCACGTCGGGGGCTGCCGGAGCCTTGCCGGCGGCGACCACGGGTGCGGCGAGGGCTCGCCGGACTTGCCTAGATGGCACTACACATGTCGGAATCAAGCGCTGAGAGCAGTGGGGTGCAGCCCAGGCTCGCGCGAATCCGATGGGGCACATGGAGGGACATGAGATCGCCGGAATGATGGCCGACGAAGAGCTTAAGCAGCGGCGGGGTTCGGCCGTGGTGGGGCTAGCGCTGGGGACGCGGAACGGGACTGGGAGATGGGGGAAAATGGTCAGTGGCTCACGGTGATTCGAACGGAGTCGGCGGCAAGGTCGGAGGTGCATCCGAGCTAGCGAGTCGACGACGGCATCCGGCGGCCGAGGGGGACGACGGTGATGGCGGCATCAGGGGGCTCCGGCCTCGATTCCTTCAGCGGGGAGGTGCGGCTCGTCGTTGCGGAGTCGAAGGAGAGGTCCTGGAAGGCTAGCAGGGCTGAAGGGGCGGTGGCGAGCTTGAGCCCGAGCTCGTCAATGGCGGGAGGAAGAAAAGAGAAGAGAAGGGGAGGAAATAAGGGAGAGAGGAGAGGATACGGAAGATGGGGACCTCGTGTGGGTGCGGTTGGGGGCGAGGAGAGGCTGCCACGCGAGCAGGAGGTGGCGAGGTAAGCCGCCGTGCTCACCTTCTCCCACGCCTTCTGGCAGGAGGAGGAAGACGACAGGGGACCCCCCCCCCTGGTGGGCTGGGCCTGGAGGTAAGTGACATGTAAGTCTCTCTCAGTCTTATACCTTTTCTGTTTTTATTTCTTTCTGGCATTTAGATTTAGGTTTTAAAATATATTGTTTGACCAAAAATAAAAACCTAAAATGTTATTATGTGACACAGATCATAATATGCAATGCCACATAAAATTTTCAACATTTTTGAAACTTTAAAATAGAAGGAATCAAAATAATTCCATTCCACAAAGCTATTTGGTCAACTCAAAAATCCTTTTTCAAAAGTTCCTATGACCTAGAATTTAGGTTTGACAAATTTATTTTATGTCACTATTTTGCCAAGTATTTGGAACATTTTCTTGGTCCCTTTTAAGGTATTAATTTTTATTGCCTTGTTGTCAATTTTTCAAATCATTGGGGTTTTGATCACTTCCTATTTCAAACATCAAATTTTCATTATGCATGCATGAATGCTTGGCAAACAAATGAAGGCTGGGGTTGTGACAACTCACCCCCACTAAACAAGAATCTCGTCCCGAGATTCAGGCGTAGTCAGGAAGAGGAAGAGGGGACGCTAAACTATCAAAATCTTCAGGATCCAATTGCCCTTCTCGGAGATATTGATTCATCGCATCATATTGATCTTGACATCTTTGTATTTGAGGTCTTCATCTAGCTCGACGACAAAAGAACAGGAAGACTCTACAAGATTCGATCTCCTAAAAAATCGAGCAACTCAAGATCAACTCATAGAATGAGACATAGGAACGTCCCTTGAGCTGAGACACAACACTCATGACAGAAACGAGGAAGTGAGGCATATGACAAAGTTTCAATTGGTAGGCCACAATCCCACGCTTAAAACAGATGATGACGAGGTTTTAAAGTAGCGAGGATTAAGTTACCCTTCATACCATAACGGGGCACCGTAGGAGGGTGACTCGCAGACTTATTCCCTTAAGTGGCAAAAAGAATTACTTTTGATCCTAAGATAATTGAAACTCTTCATACTATAGTAAGGCAACTCACAAATGATTGTTTGAAGGAATTTGAAAGAATGGCATACTCAGGTTGGAAAGAGACTAGGGTTATAGAACAACTCAGCGAACGGAAGGCACCTTCTAGTTAATACCGAGGATATAACCTAGTGTCTGAGCGTGCTCTCAAGAACTTGAGCATTACCATATTCATCAAAGTTTTACCAATATTTGTGCCAAGATCTTGGTGACACATCTTACTACAATGATGAACAGTGATGGAGGATGCAGATGCAAAGGAAGACAACACTTCCTCAGATTTCACCTTAGCTGTGCCAAGGGAACGAAATCTGGTTTATCGATCGATAGACATTTAGCACTCCGCTTCTAATGTTCTCCTTGATGTACTAGCACAACCCAATTCTAGGTCATGCTTTATATCTAGCACATCAATATAGGTCGGACTTCGGGGCTTAAATAGAGAACATGAGGAACAACTTATAAAATAGGTCATACAAAAACCTCACGGAAGATGGCTAAGGTTGCTGATGCAAGATATTGTAATATCAAGTCTTCCGGCTGGGTGTGTTAGCCATTTCACGACTTTACCGGGTCACATAGAGACCAATATTATAATTCTTGGGAAAGTTCCAACCATTATAATTCCCTGAGATTCAGCTCCGGTTGGTGACACGATACTTCAGACTCAGCATGTCTGAAAAGAAAGTTTGCAACACAAATCAACGAGATAACGTTGCGACATTCTCGGGAAATGAACTACGGAAGCCAACTCCAAAACATGAGCTGGATTGCAAGACACATGTGAACACACTGCCCAAGACAATCATGACCACATGAAAAGTCTTACAACAAAACACTACCGAGTTCTGGATGGGAACCATCATTGCGGATAACGAAGCTATGTGCAAGTCCGTCTGGGCCCTTCGGGACTAACACCTAACTTCTTTTCCTTGAACAAATCAATCAGTGGCTTGGTGTGCTAGGAGATACATATGGAGTGAAGATGATCAGTCTATCAAACCATAGAATACTTCGCACTTGCATGATTGACTTGGGATGATTTTGAAGAAACAAATTAACTTTTCTCGAATTCACGACGGCAACTTGCATCAGATGCACATGAATTAGAGTAAGTCACTTCTTACACCTAACATATACCTTGTGCACGAGACACGAAGAAAATGTCTACAAAGTTTCCAGCACTAGCTTAATGTCCAACATAGATCATGGAACAAATGAGAATGTTGCCGATGGGCTCAACAACAATTCATCAAGATACCCATATAAATGGATTTCCACAAATATGTGAGCAAGATAATAGCATTGGTCAGATCAAAGAATACAATAGTGTAGGCTCAAGGAAAACCGTGAGTAAGACACTGTTACGAAAATCTTTGGTTCTGAGTTTGATTTGACAATAGCCCATACTCAAATCAAGGTTGGACAAGACAATATATGCAACAATTGATCACACGAATCAGCCGATGGCAATATCATCTTCTTCAGGCTCACAAAACAGGAAAAATATCCTTTTCAAATGAGCTAAGTTTAGGCAAAGCTTTTATCTTCCAACTCTCCAAGTTGTTGTTTAGCTTAACCAACTAGCTTGGGTATCCAACACGGATTCTTGGAGAAGGGGTTTGTTTATAGAAAGACCAACTTGATCACGAGCTCTATCATAACAGTCAGGAAACAACCTGGTAATACTTCCGAGAAGATATTCGGAAAATCACGAACCACCGATATATTATTAAGCTCGGGAACAATGTCGCTTTTCAGGGCAAGATGATGTGATCAATAGAGCGAGGGATTGACAAAATCCTAACTCATTGATCGAAAAGTGCACCATGAAACATGGAATAAGTAGCACGGTCAATCTTAGGATGACGATTCAATCATCATCACCATAAGAGTGAATTTATTGTCCATTAACTACTAAACAATGGCATTGCTAGGAGTATTGATTTCACACATCATGGTTCACTTGTCGATATTCCGGTTACAACCAACACGAAAACTGAGGGATGAACAATGATAGCGAGAAGTATCACTACATCAAGAGTTCCTAAGAGATGGTGCAATTCTCACAACATTCTTGACAACAAGAGGGTAATACTCCAGGATAGAACACAACGAAAGCTAGGTTGGCATTTTGATCTGCAGAGTATAACTACTTTTACCCAATCCAAGAAATGGATGAGGTACTCGAGTTTACTTCTCCCAGTTAATTGGAAATAGCACAACATGACAGACCACAGGAATAGAAGACATTGATAAAAAGAATGCTCAACTACTCTTGACTAACCTCTCAATGATGAAGGTCAAAATACAACTAGATAGGGCCAACTCAAGAGCACATGATTTCTTGAGTTGTGGATGCTTTGATTAGCATGTCGAACGAGTTCAACATAATTCTTCCAGTTAACCCATGCAGAAGGGCGGATTTCGCAGAATCACAATATAGACTAGAGAACTCATCACTAACACTCTTGTTATGATCTTTAGTTCACGGAGAACTTCTGGCAAAGAGGATTCATGGTGTTGGAAGAATGATATACCATGAACCTTGGGAGCTACAACAAGGTTACTAATCATTCTAAAGGAACTAGCAACACTATCAACAGAGATGAGCAGAATGATCCTTGGATTCAAAGACACAGAAATAGAATACCTAAAAACTAAATAACATCACGAGATGTTTTTTCTAAAATGATGACCAGAATTATCGCACTGGAAACATAGAGCACATCTAGACTATTAGGTGGTTTTCGAGGTGACATGGTTTCCTAATACTTCAACAATAGGTCGAGCTGATAAAGTACCTCATCACAATGATTAGTGTGCTTTGTCTGGCCAAAGACATTGGAAATAAGAGGAAGGAATTTGCAATTGCATCAGATTATTTGGGAACTTTGGAAAACTCGGATAGCATAACGGCTGTACGGCATGAAATATGAGGCAACCTGCAAGAAACTGACAACATAACCATTGAATTCTTATGAAGACACTGATCCAAGAAGACAACAAATTTTCTATAAGTCTCCAGCATAATAACTCGTCATCCTAATGGTTAGATGAGAAAGCCTAATTCTTAAAAACCGTAGAATAAAGAAGAGGATGACTCAAAATAAGAATGGCACAAGGAAAGGAGAAAAAGAGCCTTACGTTCCCTTCCACAAACAATTCCCTTATATAACTAAAGTGTTGCTAGACTCAACACCGACCAGTTTGGCTTGGTTATCCTACAGGCAGTCAAGCTCTGATACCAAAGCTGTCGGGACACCGATCCTGTATCATAAGAACCCAGCCTATAACACATCACATCACTTTGCCGCCTCACGCACGGTAAACTCCACGGCTGCCACCTTACCTTGGCTGAGACCGTTTGCATCTTTTGGCTCACTTATATGAATGTGTCGCTAGCATTCAAACGACAAGAACCCGGGTCGGCATGGCTAGTTATAAACCCAAGTGGTATATCCATACAGGGACAGGCATACATAACCCAGCAAAGCAGGTGTCGGTCATCAGCGTGTGTAGACGAGTCGTAGCAAGCTACAAGGAGCTCTGGCTAATAATTGGCCATGTCGAGGGCTGCCAGAGCCTTGCCGGCGACGACCACGGGCGCGGCTGAGGATCGCTGGAGTTGCCTAGATGGCACTATAGGGGGCGGAATCAAGCGCTGAGAGCACTCGGGCGTAGCCCAGGCTCGCGCGAATCCGATGGGACACATGGAGGGACATGAGATCGCCGGAATGATGGCCGACGACGAGCTTAAGCGGCAGCGGGGTTCGGCCGTGGTGGGGCTAGCGCTCGGGAGGCGGAACGGGACACGAAGATGGGGGAAAATGGTCAGCGGCTCATGGTGATTCGAACGGAGTCGGCGGCAAGGTCGGAGTTGCATCGGAGCTAGCGAGTCGACGACGGCATCCGGCGGCCGAGGGGGACGACAACGATGGCGGCATCAGGGGGCTCCGGCCTCGATTCCTTCAGCGGGGAGGTGTGGCTCGTTGTTGCGGAGTCGAAGGACAGGTCAGGGAAGCCTAGCACGGCCGAAGGGGGCGGTGGCGAGCTTGAGCCCGAGCTCGTCAATGGCGGGACGAACAAAAGAGAAGAGAAGGGGAGGAAATAAGAGAGAGAGGAGAGGATAAGGAAGATGGGGACCTCGTGTGGGTGCGGTTGGGGTGAGGAGAGGCTGCCACGCGAGAAAGGATTTTTCTATTTTTATTTCTTTCTGGCATTTAGATTTTGGTTTTAAAATAAATTGTTTGACCAAAAATAAAACCCTAAAATGTTATTGTGTGACAGAGATAATAATATCCAATGCCACCTAAAAGTTTCAACATTTTTGAAACTTTAAAATATAAGGAATCAAAATAATTCCATTCCAAAAAGCTATTTGGTCAAATCAAAAATCCTTTTTCAAAAGTTCGTGTGACCTAGAATTTTGGATTGACCAATTTATTTTATGTCACTATGTTGCCAAGTATTTGGAACATTTTCTTAGTCCCTTTTAAGGTATTAATTTTTATTGCCTTGTTGTCAATTTTTCAAATCATTCGGGTTTTGATCACTTCCTATTTCAAACATCAAAGTTTTCATAATGCATGCATGAATGCTTGGCAAACAAATGAAGGCTAGGGCTGTGAGTCATATTGATATAAAATGCATGAAGAAGCTCCATGCTGATGGGTCTTTATACTGACTCATTTTTGAAACGTTTGAAACATTCAAACCATGCCTGTTGGTATAAACGCATGAAGAAACTCCATGCGGATGGATCATTTGACTCACTTGATTTTGAGACATGCAAATCAAACCACATCGGCAAGATGACTGAAGACCTCTTTTTCAAGTGAGATGGAACAAGAATGAAACTTGTTGCAAGTAATACATTTTGATGTGTGCAGTCCGATGAGTACTGAGGCACGCAGTGGATATCATTGTGTTCATACATCACAAATGATTTTAGTAGATACTAGTGTATTTACTTGATAAAACAGAAATCTGAATTATTCAAATGTTCAAGTAATTTCAGAGTGAAGTTGAAGATCATCGTGACAAAAGCATAATATGTCTACGATGTGATCATAGAGGTAAACATGTATATATGAGTTACAAATTTGGTAAACATTTAAGACAATGTGAAAATAGTTTCACGTGAAAAACTGTTTCACAACTCATGCCACCTGGAACACCATAGTCTAATGGTGTGTCCGTATGTCATAGTCGTGCCCTATTAGATATAGTGCATACTATGATATTTATTATCAAATTACCAATATCGTTTATGGGTTAGGCATTAGATACAACCGCATTCACTTTAAATAGGGCACCACGTAATTCCGTTGGAGATGACACCATATGAACTATGGTTTAGAGAAACCTAAGTTGTCATTTCTTAAAAGTTTGGGGCTGCGATGCTTATGTGAAAGAGTTTTCAGCCTGATAAGGTCGAACCCAAAGCGGATAAATGCATCTTCATAGGACACCCAAACAGTTGGGTATTCCTCCTATCTCAGATCTGGAAACAATTGTGTTTGTTTCTTGAAACGGGTTCCTTTCTCGAGGAAAAGTTTCTCTCGGAAGAATTGAGTGGGAGTTTTAGTGGAAACTTGATGAGGTTATGTGAACCATCACCTCAACCAGTGTGTGTGTCGCAGGGCGCAGGAAGTTGTTACTGTGGCACCTACACCAATTGAAGTGGAAGCTAATGATAATGATCGTGAGACTTCAGATCAAGTTACTAGAGACCTCGTAGGTCGACAAGGTCACATACTGCTGCTACAGAATGGTACAGTGACCCTGCCTCGAAGGTCATGTTGTTGGACAACAATGAACCTACGAGCTATTTAGAAGCGATGGTGGCCCCGGATTCCGACAAATGGCTGGAGGCCATGAAATCCGAGAGAGTATCCATGTATGAAAAACAAAAGTATAGACTTTGGAAGAACCACTTAATGGTCATAAGACTATTAACTATGAATGGATCTTTAAAAGAAGATAGACGATGATGGTGAAAAGTCAACATGAAGAAAGCTCGACTTGTCGCAAAAGTGTTATCGACAAAGTTCAAAGAGTTGACTATGATGAGACTTTCTCACTCGCATCTATGCTGAAAGTCTGTTGAAATTATGCTAGCAGTTGCTGCATCATTTATGAATTATTGCACATAGGATATCAAAATATTGTTTCCTCAACGGTTTCCTTGAGGAAAGGTTGTATGTGATACAACCA
This sequence comes from Hordeum vulgare subsp. vulgare, assembly GCF_904849725.1. NCBI lineage: Eukaryota > Viridiplantae > Streptophyta > Magnoliopsida > Poales > Poaceae > Hordeum > Hordeum vulgare. Next base: position 203,531,658 of record NC_058520.1, on the reverse strand, counting down.
GAAGATTTTTTCGATCCTAAAGGGTGCTATCAAGTACGCAACGCTCCAGCGATCCTTCTATGGATAGGAGTAAGCATCTCGGAGTTGGAATATACACTTTTATGAGATGATCAAAGTTTTTGGTTCTATACAAAGTTTATGAGAAACTTGTATTTCCAAAAGGTGAGTGGGAGCACTATAGAATTTCTGATGAATATGTGTGGTTGACATACTGTTGATCGGAAATAATGTAGAATTTCTGTAAAGCATAAAGGGTTGTTTGAAAAGAGTTTTTCAAAGAAAACCTAGATATAGCTACTTGAGAGTTGAGCAACAAGACCTATAAAGATAGATCAAAGTGCTTAATGGAACTTTCAGCGAATTGCATGCCTTGCAAGTTTTTCAAGGAGTTCAAAATAGATCACCAAAGAAGGAGTTCTGGCCTATGTTGCAAGGTGTAAATTTGAGTACGACTCAAAACCCGACCACGGCAGAAGAAAGAGAAAGGACGAATGTCATCCCCTATGCATCAGCCGTAGACTCTACAAGTATGCTATGTTGTGTACCGCACCTAAAGCGTGCCTTGCCATTGGTTAGTCATGGGGTACAAGAGTGATCCAGGAATGAAGCACTGGACAATGGTCAAAGTTATCCTTAGTAACTAATGAACTAAGGAATTTTTCTCAATTATGGAGGTGATTAAAGAGTTTGTCGTAAAGGAGTTACGTTGATGCAAGCTTTGTCACTGATCCAGAGGACTATGAGTAGTAAACCGGATTCGTACAATGGAGCAATCATTTGGAATGGTTTCAAATGGGGGCATAGTAGCATCTATAGGATGACATAGAGATTTGTAAAGCACACACGGATCTCAAAGGTTCAGAGCCGTTGACTATAAACCTCTCTCACAAGCAAGACATGATCAAACCCCAAAACTGTATGGGTGTTGAATTCATTAAAATCACTTAGTGATGTGAATTAGATTATTGACTCTAGTGCAAGTGGGAGACTATTGGAAATATGCCCTAGAGGAAATAATAAAATGGTTATTATCATATTTCCTTGTTCATGATAATCGTCTATTGTTCATGCTATAATTGTATTAACAGGAAACGATAATACATGTGTGAATAAATAGATCACAATGTGTCCCTAGCAAGCCTATAGTTGGCTAGCTCGTTGATCAATAGATGATCATGGTTTCCTGATCATGGACATTAGATGGCATTGATAACGGGATCACGTCATTGGGAGAATGATGTGATGGACAAGACCCAATCCTAAGCATAGCACTAGATCGTGTTGTTCGTATGCTAAAGCTTTTCTAATGTCAAGTGTCTTTTCCTTCGACAGTGAGATTGTGCAACTCCCGAATACCGTAGGAGTGCTTTGGTTGTATCAAACGTCACAACGTAGCTGGGTGACTATAAAGGTGCACTACGGGTATCTCTGAAAGTGTATGTTGGGTTGGTATGAATCGAGATCGGGATTTGTCACTCTGTGCGATGGAGAGGTATCTCTGGGCCCACTCGGTAGAACATCATCATGAGCTCATTGTGACTAAGGAGTTAGTCAGATGATGATGCGTGATACGTCCATTTTGCATCATGCTTTTATGTTGATATTTATCGCTTTATGGGCTGTTATTACACTTCACGGTACAATACTTATGCCTTCTCTCTTATTTTATAAGGTTTACCTGAAGATGGAGAATGCCGGCAGCTGGAATTCTGGTCTCAAAAAGGAGCATGTTTTATATACCTATTTTGCGCAAATCCAAAATCTTGAAAATCAATGAGGAATTATTTTGTAATTTATAAAAAATACTGGACGGAAGAAGTACCAGAGGGGAGCCACCAGGAGGCCACAAGCCTGCCAGGCGCAGCCTACTCCCCTAGCCGCGCCTAGGTGGCTTGTGGGCCCCCTGTTGCCCCTCCGGCTCGCATCTCTTCCTATAAGGAGGGTTTCGTTCCAGAAAAAATCAAGAGGAGGTTTTCGGGAGGAGTCGCCGCCGCCACGAGGCGGCACTTGAGAAGAACCAATCTAGAGCTCCGGCAGGGTCGTCGTGCCCGGGAAACTTCCCTCCCGGTGGGGGAAATCGTTGCCATCGTCATCACCAGCACTCCTCTCATTGGAGGGGACTCATCACCATAAACATATTCATCAGCACCATCTCATCTCCAAACCCTAGTTCATCTATTGTAACCAATCTCCATCTCGAGACTCCGATTGGTACTTTTAAGGTTGCTAGTGGTGTTAATTACTCTTTGTAGTTGATGCTAGTTGGATTACTCGGTGGAAGATCATATGTTCAGATCCTTAATGCTATTCAATACCTCTCTGGTCATGAACATAATTATGCTTTGTGAGTAGTCACTTTTGTTCCTGAGGACATGGGATAAGTCTTGCTATAAGTAGTCATGTGAATTTGGTATTCGTTCGATATTTCGATGTGTTGTATGTTGTCTCTCCTGTAGTGGTGTTATGTGAACGTCGACTACATAACACTTCACCATTATTTGGGCCTAGAGGAAGGAATTGGGAAGTAATAAGTAGATGATAGGTTGCTAGAGTGACATAAGCTTAAACCCTAGTTTATGCGTTGCTTCATAAGGGGCTGATTTGGATCCACTAGTTTAATGCTATAGTTAGACTTAGTCTTAATTCTTCTTTCATAGTTTCGGATGCTTGTGATAGCGGTTAATCATAAGTGGGATGTTTGTCGAAGTAAGGGTAGCACCCAAGCACCAGTCCACCCACATATCAAACTATCAAAGTAGCGAAAGCGAATCATATGAACATGATGAAAACTAGCTTGAGAGAAATTCCCATGTGTCCTCGGGAGCACTTTACCTCCTATAAGAGTTTGTGCAGGCTTGTCCCCTGCTACAAAAGGGATTGGGACACTTTGCTGCACCTTTGTTACTATTGTTACTTGCTACATGCTACGAATCATCTTACCACACAACAATCTGTTACCGATAATTTCAGTGCTTGCACAGAATACCTTGCTGAAAACCACTTGTCAGTTCCTTCTGCTCCTCGTTGGGTTCGACATTCATACTTATCGAAAGGACTACGATAGATCCCCTACACTTGTGGGTCAACAAGACGCTTTTCTGGCACCATTGCCGGCGAGTGAAGCGCCTTTGGTAAGTGGAATTTGGTAAGGAAACATTTATATAGTATGCTGAATTTTATTGTCACTTGTCACTATGGAAACTAATCCTTTGAGGAGCTTGTTTGGGGTATCTTCACCTCGAACGGAAGCACCAGGAGTTGCTCCTCAACCTGCTGCACCTACTGAAAATATTTGTTATGAAATTCCTTCTGGTATGCTAGAGAAACTGTTGGCTAATCCTTTTACAGGAGATGGAACATCACATCCCGACTTGCATCTAATCTATGTAGATGAAGTTTGTGGTTTATTTAATCTTGTAGGTTTGCCCAAGGATGAGGTCAAGAAGGTCTTTCCCTTATCTTTGGGGGATAAATCATTGACATGGTATAGGCTATGTGATGATACTGGATCATGAAACTACAACCGATTGAAATTGGAATTTCATCAAAAGTTTTATCCTATGCGTTTGGTACATTGTGATCGGAATTATATCTATAATTTTTGGCCTCGTGATAGAGAAAGTATCGATCAAGCTTGGGGGAGTCTTAAATCAATGTTATATTCAGGCCCCAACCATAAGCTCTCGAGAGAAATTATTATTCAGAACTTTTATGCTCGGCTTTCTCATGATAATCGCACCATGCTTGACACTTCTTGTACCGGTTCTATTATGAAGAGAGATATTGACTTCAAATGGAATTTATTGGAAAGAATTAAATGCAACTCTGAATATTGGGAGTTTGATGAAGGTAAGGAGTCAGGCATGAATCTTAAGTTCGATTGCATTAAATACTTTGTTGAAACAAATACTTTTTGTGATTTTAGCGCTAAATATCAACTTGACTCTGAGATAGTAGCTTCATTGTGTTAATCATTAGCTTCTCATATTGATCTCCCTAAAGAGAAGTGGTTTAAATATCATCCTCCCTTAGAAGTCAATGTAGTTAAACCCAATCCAGTTGAAGAGAAAGTCATTTCTTATAATGATCCTATTGTTCCTAGTGCTTACATTGAGAAACCACCTTTCCCTGTTAGAATAAAGGATCATTATAAAGCTTCAACTGTGATACGTAGGGGCTACATTAGAACACATACACACCCTAAGAAAATTAGTGTTGAACCTAGCATTGCTATTATCAAAGATCTCCTGTCCGACAATGTTGATGGCCATGATATTCACTTCTTTGAACAAGCTGCTAGAATTGCTAAACCTCATTCTAGAGACAAACATAGGCTTGTTGTTGGCACGCCTGTTGTTTCTGATAAGATAGGAGACCATTGTTATCATGGTTTATGTGACGTGGGTGCTATTGTTAGTGCAATACCTCAATCTTTATATGATGAAATTAAAGACGAGATTGCACCTCTCGAGATGGAACCTATTGATGTCACTATTCAGCTTGCTAATAGAGATACTATCTGCCCTTTGGGAATTGTTAGAGATGTTGCAGTCTTGTGTGGTAAAACTTAGTATCCTTCTGATTTTCTCGTTCTTGCTACCACACAAGATAGCTTTTGTCCCATCATATTTGGCAGACTTTCCTCAATACTGTCAATGCTCATATTGACTGTGAGAATCAAACTGTCATTGTTGGCTTTGAAGTAGTGTCACATGAGTTCAATTTGTTCAAGTTTTGTAGGCAACCTCATGAAAAAGAGTTGTCTAGTAAGGATGAAATTATTGCCATAGCTTGTACTGCTGTGCCTCCTACTGATCCTTTAGAGCAATACTTGCTTGAGCATGAAAATGATATGCATGTGGATGAAAGGAATGAGATAGATAGAGTTATCTTTGAACAACATCCTATCCTTAAGAATAATTTGCCTGTTGAACTGGTTGGAGATCCACCCCCACCAAAGGGTGATCCTGTGTTCGAGCTTAAACAGTTACCTGATACTCTTAAGTATGCTTATCTTGATGAAAAAGAGATATATCCTGTTATTATTAGTGCTAGCCTTTCAGAGCATGAAGAAAAGAAATTATTGAAAACTCTGAGGAAGCACCGTGCTGCTATTGGATATACTCTTGATGATCTTAAGGGCATTAGTCCCACTCTATGCCAGCACAAAATTAAAACTGATCCTGATTCCAAACCAGTTGCTGATCATCAACGGAGATTAAATCCTAAGATGAAAGAGGTAGTAAGAAAAGAAATACTAAAGCTCCTGGAAGCAGGTATTATCTATCGTGTTGCTCATAGTGATTGGGTAAGTCTAGTGCATTGCATCCCCAAGAAAGGAGGTATTACCGTTGTCCGTAATGATAAATATGAATTGATCCCAGAGAATATTATTACTTGCTATAGGATGGTGATTGATTTTACAAAACTAAATAAGGCCACTAGGAAAGATCATTACCCTTTGCCTTTTATTGACCAAATGCTAGAAAGATTGTCTAAACACACACACTTCTGCTTTCTAGATGGTTATTCTGGTTTCTCCCAAATACCTGTTGCACAAACTGATCCGGAGAAAACGACTTTTACTTGCCCTTTCGGTACCTTTGCTTACATACGTATGCCTTTTGGCTTATGTAATGCACCTGCTACCTTTCAAAGATGTATGATGGCTATATTATTTGACTTTTATGAAAAGATTGTCGATGTTTTCATGGATGACTTCTCCTTTTACGAGTCTTCTTTTGATGATTTCCTCAGCAACCTTGATCGATTTTTCCAGAGATGTAAAGATACCAACCTTGTCTTGAATTGGGAGAAGTACCACTTTATGGTTAATGAAGCCATCGTCTTAGGACATAAATTTTTTGAAAGAGGTATTGAAGTCGATAAGGCTAAGGTTGATGCGATCGAGAAAATGCCATGCCCTACAGATATCGAAGGTATAAGAAGTTTCCTAGATCATGTTGGTTTCTATAGAAGGTTCATTAAGGACTTTTCTAAGATTTCGAGGCCTCTTACAAATATCTTGCAAAAGGATATTCCTTTTGTTTTTGATGATGATTGTGAGGAAGCCTTTAAAATACTTAAGAAGGCCTTGATAACTGCACCTATTGTTCAACCACCTGATTGGAACTTACCTTTTGAAATTATGTGTGATGCTAGTGATTATGCTTTGGTGTTGTTCTAGGACAAAGAGTTGATAAGAAGTTGAATGTTATTCACTATGCTAGTAAAACTCTAGACAATGCCCAAAGAAACTATGCTACTACTGAAAATGAATTTTTAGCACTCTTGTTTGCATGTGAAAAGTTTAGATCTTACATTGTTGATTCCAAGGTTACTATTTACACTGATCGTGCTGCTATTAAGTACCTCATGGAAAAGAAAGATGCTAAACCTAGACTTATCAGATGGGTTCTCTTGCTACAAGAATATGATTTGCATGTTGTTCATAGGAAGTGTGCTCAGAACCCCGTAGCAGATAACTTGTCTAGGTTGGAGAATGTTCTTCATGACCCCCAACCTATTGATGATAGCTTTCCTGATGAGCAATTGAATGTCATCAATGCTTCACGTAGTACACCGTGGTATGCTGATTATGCAAATTATATTGTTGCCAAATATATACCACCTAGTTTCACATAGCAGCAAAAGAAGAAATTCTTCTTTGATTTGAGACATTACTTCTCGGATGATCCTCACCTTTATAAAGAAGGAGTAGATGGTGTTATTAGACGTTGTGTACCTGAGCATGAATAGGGATAGATCCTACAGAAGTGTCACTCCGAGGCTTACGGAGGACACCATGCGGGAGATAGAACTGCACACAAGGTATTGCAATCAGGTTTCTATTGGCCTACTCTGTTCAAGGATGCCCGTAAGTTTGTCTTGTCTTGTGATGAATGTCAAAGAATAGGTAATACAGTAAACGTCAGGAAATGCCTATAAATTATTCACTTGTCATTGAACCATTTTATGTTTGGGGTGTTGATTATATGGGACCTTTTCCAAAGTCCAACGGGTATACTCCTATCCTAGTTGCTGTTGATTACGTTACTAAGTGGGTAGCAGCTATCCCAACTAGTTGTGCTGATAACAACACCTCTATTAGGATGCTTAAAGAAGTTATTTTCCCTAGATTTGGAGTTCCGAGATATCTAATGACTGATGGTGGTTCACATTTCATTCATGGTGCTTTCCGTAAAACGCTTGCTAAGTATGATGTCAACCATAGAACTGCATCTCCCTATCGTCCTCAGTCCAGTGGTCAAGTAGAGCTAAGTAATAGAGAGATTAAACTAATTCTGCAAAAGACTGTTAATAGGTCTAGAAAGAATTGGTCTAAGAAGCTTGATGATGCACTGTGGGCTTATAGAACTGCTTATAGGAATCCCATGGGCTTGTCTCCGTACAAAATAGTTTACGGTAAAGCATGTCATTTACCACTTGACCTAGAGCATATGGCTTATTGGGCAATCAAAGAGCTCAACTTTGATTTCAAACTTGCTGGTGAGAAGAGGTTATTTGATATTAGCTCACTTGATGAATGGAGAGCTCAGGCATATGAAAATGCCAATTTGTTTAAAGAACAAGTTAAGAGGTGGCATGATAAAAGGATACAAAAATGTGAGTTCAATGTAGGTGATTATGTCTTGCTATAAAATTCTCGTTTAAGATTTTTTGTAGGCAAGCTTCTCTCTAAATGGGAAGGTCCTTACATTGTTGAGGAAGTATATCGTTTCGGTGCCATCAAGATCGACAACACGGAAGGTAATTTCCAGAGAGTGGTAAATGGGCAAAGTATCAAGCATTATATCTCAGGTACTCCCATAAATGTTGAAAGCAATATTATTAATACCATAACTCCAGAGGAGTACATAAGGGATATTTATCAGCCTGTTTCAGACTCCAAAAAGAAAGAGGAATGTGATTCGGTAAGTAAACCGACTCCAAAACTTTTCCAGTAGCAAATTTTCTCCGTTTTGGAATTTTTATAAAAATAGAAAATTTGAAAGCAGTCCGGAAAGCGCACGAGGAGGCGACAAGCGTGCCAGGCGCGGCCTACCCCCCTGGCCGCTCCTAGGGTCTTGTGAGCACCTCGTGTGCCTCCCGGACTCCGTTTTCTTGCGTAGTACTCCTTTTGGTTGGGAAAAATTCATTATATATTCTCCCAAAAGGTCTGGCCCTCGTATTACGCAAATATCCTCTGTTTCGTTTCGAGCTACTCTGCAGACAGATCTAGATCGCTATGGCGTCCCCAAAAGTTTTGAAGGACAAGTTCTTCGAGAAGGTCATCAATCCCTACCTCGCGGGAGTGCTGCAACACCCTCAATCTATCGAGATGAATGAGGGAGTGCTGCACATCCGTGATGTTGAGGGGCCCAAGAAGACCGGAAGCATGGAGGCTAGGCTCGAAGCAATGGAGCAGCAAGTCTTCAAGTGCCAAGGGATGATGGAACGCGGACTCAACGCCAACCACATGATTATTACAAAGTTCACCAACAAGCAGAAGATCGATGCCAATGACATCGGGAAGCACCTCTCCAAGATCTATGATAGAATTGATCACCTCCAAGCCCATATCTATGACCTACAGAACCAAAACTGTGAGTATGAGTATAGATTTAAATCAATACAGTTGGCTGCAGATTTGAGGATTCCGGAGACTCGATCATCTTACCATGATGGAGCACCTATGCCTTGGAAGACGAAGGATCAAACCCAGGTTGCAACAACTCCACCACCATCACCTTTGAAGGAAGACAATTAAGCATGGGTATGGGCAATCCGCTTGGCTTGTGCCAACTTGGGGGAGTTGCCCCGGTATCGTACCACCATCACATATTTTGCCTTTACCTTTTTCTTAATTCGATCCTTTTTGGTTTTATCTTTCTCTAGTAGAATAAAGTTCTTAGTGTTCCAGGCTTGAGTTTTTCTCTGTGTTACCCCCAATGTATTCAAGCTCGTGAGTCATATAACAAAGAGTGTTTTAGTTAAGGGCCTTGCTTCATGCCATGATCTAAAGAAAAGAATAATAAGAGAACAAAAGGATGAAAGATCATGTAATGATCTTATGGGAAGTGATGGCTTCACATATAAAAAGAATGTTGACTGAAACTTGTTGTGGGTGGACAAACGTAGACCTTGGTCATTGCTGCAATTAATAGGAATAAAAAAGAAGGAGAGGTTCACATATAAATATATCATCTTGGGCACCATCTATGATTGTGAACACTCATTAAACTATTACATGCTTAGAAGTAGATGTTGGACAAGGAAGACAACATAATGAATTATGTTGACTTGGTTCTGAACAATGTTATACGACTAGAGATCCCTTAGCATGTGACAATTGTTTCCACCTCATATCAACCAAAACATCTGCACTAAGTAGAGATACTACTTCTGCATCCATAAACCTTCAACCCAGTTTTTCCATGAGAGTCCACCATACCTACCTACGGATTGAAGAAGATCCCTCAAGTAAGTTGTCATCGGTGCAAGCAATAAAAATTATTCCGTAAATATGTATGATCTATTAGTGTGTGGAAAATAAGCTTTAGACGAACCTGTGATGAGGAAGACATAAAAGCGACAGACTGCATAATAAAGTTATTCATCACAGGAGGCAATATAAAGTGACGTTCCTTCACACTAAGAGCTCACACATACAAACCTCAAAAGCACATGACTACCTCTGCTTCCCTCTACGAAGGGCCTATCTTGTACCTTTAATTTTTGTCCTTAAAAGTGTCATGGTGATCGACACCAATTCCTTATTTCACCTTTATCTTGGCTAACGTCATATGCTAGGGAAAGATCTATATTCATATGTCAACTTGGAAGTAAGTAGTCATGAATTATTATTATTGACATTACCCTTGAGGTAAGTAGTTCGGAGGCGAAACTATAAGCCCCTATCTTTCTCTATGTCCAACTGAAACTTTGATCTCATGAGTACCACGTGAGTTTTAGCAATTGTAGAAGACAAATGGATGATTGAGTATGTGGATTTTTATTTGACTCTTTCCGACGTTATGATAAATTGCAGTTGCTTCAATGAATAAAGGCTATTGGTTGTTAATTCGCAATAAGGTTCTTGATCCATACTTTACTTTGTGAAGGAATTATCACTTTAGCATAAGAGATTATATGATGATATTGTTGTTCTAATTATGATCATGATGCCTGCATGTCCGTACCTTGTTTTGTCGACAACTCTATCTGTAAACATGTGGGCATATTTATTGATCTCGGTTTCCCCTTGAGGAGAAGCGAGGTCTAAGCTTGGGGGAGTTGATTCGGAAGCAAATGTGTTTGTTTCTTGAAATGGGTCCTTTCTCGAGGAAAAGTTTCTCTCGGAAGAATTGAGTGGGATTTTTAGTGGAAACTTGATGAGGTTATGTGAACCATCATTCAACAAGTGTGTGTGTAGCAGGGCGCAGGAAGTTGTTACTGTGGCACCTACACCAATTGAGGTGGAAGCTAATGATAATGGTCGTGAGACTTCAGATCAAGTTACTAGAGGCCTCGTAGGTCGACAAGGTCACGTACTGCTTCTATAGAATGGTACGGTGACCCTGTCTTGAAGGTCATGTTGTTGGACAACAATGAACCTACGAGCTATGGAGAAGCGATGGTGGGCCCGGATTCCGACAAATGGCTGGAGGCCATGAAATCCGAGAGAGGATCCATGTATGAAAAACAAAAGTATAGACTTTAGAAGAACCACTTAATGGTCATAAGACTATTAACTATGAATGGATTTTTAAAAGAAGACAAACGATGATGGTGAAAAGCCAACATTAAGAAAGCTCGACTTGTCGCAAAAGTGTTTCGACAAAGTTCAAAGAGTTGACTACGATGAGACTTTCTCACTCGTATCGATGCTGAAAGTCTGTTGAAATTATGTTAGCAGTTGTTGCATCATTTATGAATAATTGCAGATAGGATGTCAAAATATTGTTTCCTCGACGGTTTCCTTGAGATAAGGTTGTATGTGATACAACCAGAAGATTTTGTCGATCCTAAAGGATGCCAACAGGTATGCAACGTTCCAGCGATCCTTCTATGGACTGGAGTAAGCATCTCGGAGTCGGAATATACACTTTTATGAGATGATCATAGTTTTTGGTTCTATACAAAGTTTATGAGAAACTTGTATTTCCAAAAGGTGAGTGGGAGCACTATAGAATTTCTGATGAATATCTGTGGTTAACATACTGTTGATCGGAAATAATGTAGAATTTCTATAAAGCATAAATGGTTGTTTGAAAAGAGTTTTTCAAAGAAAACCTAGATATAGCTACTTGAGAGTTGAGCAACAAGATTTATGAAGATTGATCAAAGTGCTTAATCGAACTTTCAGCGAATTGCATGCCTTGACAAGTTTTGAAGGAGTTTAAAATAGATCAGCAAAGAAAGAGTTCTTGGCTATGTTGCATGGTGTTAATTGGAGTATGACTCAAAACCCGACCACGGTAGAAGAAAGAGAAAGGACGAATGGCGTCCCCTATGCATCAGCCGTAGACTCTACAAGTATGATATGTTGTGTACCGCACCTAAAGCGTGCCTAGCCATGAGTTAGTCATGTTGTACAGGAGTGATCCAGGAATGGATCACTGGACAACGGTCAAAGTTATCCTTAGTAACTAATGAACTAAGGAATTTTTCTCAATTATGGACATGATTAAAGAGTTCGTCGTAAAGGAGTTACGTCGATGCAAGCTTTGTCACTGATCCGGAGGACTGTGAGTAGTAAACCGGATTCGTACAATGGAGCAATCATTTGGAATGGTTTCAAATGGGGCATAGTAGAATCTATAGGATGACGTAGAGATTTGTAAAGCACACACGGAACTGAAAGGTTCAAAGCCGTTGACTATAAACCTCTCTCACAAGCAAGACATGATCAAACCCCAAAACTGTATGGGTGTTGAATTCATTACAATCACACAGTGATGTGAACTAGATTATTGACTCTAGTGCAAGTGGGAGACTGTTGGAAATATGCCCTAGAGGCAAAAATAAAATGGTTATTATCATATTTCCTTTTTCATGATAATCGTCTATTGTTCATGCTATAATTGTATTAACAGGAAACGGTAATACATGTGTGAATAAATAGATCACAATGTGTCCCTAGCAAGCCTCTAGTTGGCTAGCTCGTTGATAAATAGATGATCATGGTTTCCTGATCATGGACATTAGATGTCATTGATAACGGGATCACATCATTGGGAGAATGATGTGATGGACAAGACCCAATCCTAAGCATAACACTAGATCGTGTTGTTCGTATGCTAAAGCTTTTCTAATGTCAAGTGTCTTTTCCTTCGACCGTGAGATTGTGCAACTCACGGATACCGTAGTTGTGCTTTGGGTGTATAAAACGTCACAACGTAACTGGGTGACTATAAAGGTACAAATTGAGATCGGGATTTGTCACTCCGTGTGACGGAGAGGTATCTCTGGGCCCACTTGGTAGAACATCATCATGAGCTCAATGTGACTAAGCAGTTAGTCACAGGATGATGTGTGATACGTCCATTTTTCATCATGCTTTTAGGTTGATATTTATCTCTTTATGGGCTGTTATTACACTTAACGGTACAATACTTATGCCTTTTCTCTCTTATTTTATAAGGTTTACATGAAGAGGGAGAATGCCGGCAGGTGGTATTCTGGTCTGAAAAAGGAGCAAGTTTGAGATACCTATTCTGCGCAACTCCAAAAGCCGTGAAAATCAACAAGGATTTTTTTGGAATTTATAAAAAATACTGGATGAAAGAAATACCAGAGGGGAGCCACTAGGAGGCCACAAGCCTGCGAGGCACGGCTTACCCCCTAGCCACGCCTAGGTGGCTTGTGGGCCCTTGTTGCCCCTCCTGCTCCCATATTTTTCTATAAGGAGGGTTTCGTTCCAGAAAAAATCAAGAGGAGGCTTTCGGGAGGAGTCGCTGCCGCCACAAGGCGGAACTTGAGCAGAACCAATCTAGAGCTCCGGCAGGGTCGTCCTGCCCGGGAAACTTCCATCCCGGAGGTGGAAATCGTCGCCATCGTCATCACCAGCACTCCTCTCATTGGAGGGGACTCATCACCATCAATATCTTCATCAGCACCATCTCATCTCCAAACCCTAGTTCATCTCTTGTAACCAATCTCCGTCTCGCGATTCCGATTGGTACTTTTAAGGTTGCTAGTAGTGTTAATTACTCTTTGTAGTTGATGCTAGTTGGATTACTCGGTTGAAGATCATATTTTCAGATCCTTAATGCTATTCAATACCTCTCTGGTCATGAACATAATTATGCTTTGTGAGTGGTCACTTTTGTTCCTGAGGACATGGGATAAGTCTTGATATAAGTAGTCATGTGAATTTGGTATTCGTTCGATATTTTGATGCGTTGTATGTTGTCTCTCCTCTAGTGGTGTTATGTGAACGTCGAGTACATAACACTTCACCATTATTTGGGCCTAGAGGAAGGCATTGGGAAGTAATAAGTAGATCATGGGTTGCTAGAGTGAACGAAGCTTAAACCCTAGTTTATGCGTTGCTTTGTAAGGGGCTGATTTGGATCCACTAGTTAATGCTATGGTTAGACTTAGTCTTAATTCTTATTTCTTAGTTGCGTATGCTTGCGAGAGGGGTTAATCTATAGCGACCAAACCTCAATCAGTCCAGTCTCTATGCATCTGTGTCATCTGTGGATCGGTATGCTAACACGCACAGTACTTCGATGGGTATTATAACAGAGTAGCAATCACACACATATTACAACGAATGTCTCAAAGAGAACTTATTAGAATAATATGGCCTAAGGCCATCTAAATATGATAACAACGGAAGGCTTGGAAGATAAAGTAGGTCCATCAACTCCAACGACATAGCTGAGTGCAAAACAAGGACCTATGGCGCTTACTCGATATCTGAAAAGTCGGCAACATGAACGTTGCAGCCCGAAACGGTTCATCACATGGAATATGCTGGCAAGGTAACACATAGAGAGTGAAAAAAAATAAAGCTATATCTACATGCATATTTGGCTGGTGGAAAGCTCTATGGTTAACAGTTTTGCATAAAGCCAAATTTCATCCTATATTAGTGGAACAAAGTTTATTTAACTACGTTGTTAGTTATTAAACAATGAGAAGGTTCCTCCAACCCAAACCCAAAAATAATCATCATTAACCCGCAAATTAATTTAGAGTGTTGAGATACACATGAAAATCCAAGAACCATATACTCAAGATGTCCATAACCGGGGATATGGCTAATCATGATTAGTTTGTACACTCTGCAGAGGATGTGCACTTTTCCCACAAGACTCGAAATACATCCATGGTCGGAGATTCGAGACACAGTCTTTCTGAAGCATTAAATCTCTACTTCTGGGTAGACCGTACCACCTATACCCTATACATCTGCTAGTCTACCACTTCGAGAGCTTCACACAAGTTACTCAACTATGATAGAGCCCATAATAGCTTGCGGCTGCACATGTAAGTTTCAGGTATGAATAGTCTTATGATCCCTTTGAAGCTGGGTGGCGGACCTCAGGATGATCACACGGTTCCCCCGGGATATCCTGACAGCCACTGGGGATTCCAGGGTGCCTCAAGCAATCCACCCAGATGTGTATTTAAGTAGCCACCTTAAGTTAACCTTTAATTAACAGTACTCACATCTGTCATGGAAATCACTCACCCAAATAATCGTCTACGAGCATAGCATAGCAATAATAGCCTAACGTAGAAGTAACTCCAAAAGTTTAATAGTAAACAGGTAATAGGTTCTACCTCTATATCTACTTCCCAATACCCACATGTTAATTAGACCCTAACCATGCAATGTGTGAGGGTGAATCTAATGCAATAAAACTGGGTAATAAGGGATATGATCAAAGTGTTACTTGCCTTGCTGATGATCCGCAAAACCTAAGGACTCGTAGTAGCACGCTTCACAATCCGGGTATTCTATCACAACAAACAATAGCACACATAAGCAACAATATAGATGCACGGGTAAAATCGAATAAGATCTAACCAGAAATTTCAAGTAAATAACTCCGGTTTGCAAAAAGAATCAAATCAAACGGATCAACGAAACTCAAACTGCGAAAGAAACGAGATTCCTTGACTAATCTGGACTAAAGTAAACAATTTATTTATAAAAACCTTGTGAAAGTGGATTAATCTGGAAGAGATTTTCGTGACGAAAATCTCGGCGTTTGAATCACCTGATTCCGATAAACGAGCGAAAAGTTATAGTAAAACGAAATTCGGATTAGGAATCGCGATCGAAATTAACCGTGAAAAAATCCCCGAAAATAAATGTGACGAATAGATGGACGAACGAACGTTCGTCATGTAAAATTAATTAACGAACAGTGTTCATTAAAACAAACGAACGGACGAACGTCCGTTAATTAAATAAACCAAAAAAATAAAAATAAAAATCTGCAAAAATATATTATTTTTTTCTACCTCGGGCGGCGTGCTCCGGCGAGTGGCGGCGACCGACGGCGAGCGGAGGCGGCAGCGCGGGCGGGGCAAGGCGGCGGCGGCGGAGAGCGGCGGCTAGGGTTTGTGCGGAGGGGGGGGGCGGCTTATATAGGCCTCCGGGGTCGGTTCGTTTTTTTTTTAAAACGGACGAGATAGAAAATTAAAAAGGAACTCCATACGAACTCCGATTTCGATGACATAAATTTTGTCGGACTCCTAAAAATGAGCTCTACAACGTGGACATTTTTAAAAGGCCGAAATAATAGGTTGAAAAATGCGTATTTTCATAAATCCAATAAAATAGCAAATAAAATCCAAATAAAAATTATTATTTGGCTTTAATATTTCCTCTCAAATATTTCTAAATTTTGGAAAGTCATTTTATCCCCTCTTTCATATTTTTATATATGAAATATTTGAAGAGAAAAATAATAATTAAAAACCAATGATCCTCTTTTCATCATTTTAGAAAATCCCAATATGAAAAAAATAATTCCGAAGTCTCTCCAAGGGTCCTTGAGTTGCTTAGAATTTTTAGGATCAGCAATTATGCAAATAAAATATGATATGCAAGATGCTCTAATGCAATAACATTCCAAATTGGAAATTTGGGATGTTACAAACCTACCCCCTTAAGATGAATCTCGCCCTCGAGATTCGGGTTGGCTAGAATATAGGTGCGGGTGATCTTTCCGTAGATCCTCCTCTCGTTCCCAGGTGGCTTCTTCCTCGGTATGGTGGTTCCATTGAACTTTGCATAACTTGATGACCTTGCTGCGTGTGACTCGGCTCGCATACTCGAGAATCTTCTTTGGTTTTTCCTCGTAGGTCAAATCATTATCCAACTGAATTGCTTCCAGTGGTACTGTATCTCTTAGAGGAATATCGGCCATCTCTGCGTGGCAGTTTTTCAACTGGGAATCATGGAAGACATCGTGAACTCCTGACAATCCTTCCGGCAATTCAAACTTGTAAGCAACTTCTCCCATACGTTCCAGAACTTTATATGGCCCCACAAAACGTGGTGCTAATTTTCTTTTAACTCCAAACCGCTTAACTCCTCAAAGTGGGGACACGCGAAGATAAACTCTGTCTCTGACTTCATGAACTTTCTCCTTGCGTTTTGAATCTGCATAGCTCTTCTGTCTCGACTGGGCTACCTTTAGTCTATCACGAATCAACTTAACCTTTTCTTCAGATTCCTTAATCAAATCTGGTCCGAACAACAGACGGTCTCCAACTTCATCTCATAACAACGGTGTCCTGCACCTTCTCCCGTACAAAGCTTCGAAAGGGGCCATCTTTAAACTGGCTTGATAGTTGTTGTTGTAGGAGAACTCTGCGTACGGCAAATTGTCGTCCCAACTAGATCCATAATCTAGTGCACAAGCTCTCAGCATGTCCTGCAGAATCTGGTTGACTCTCTCGGTCTATCCATCTGTGTGTGGATGAAAGGTTGTACTAAACTCTAGCCTGGTTCCCAAGGTTTCGTGCAACCGATTCCAGAACTTTGAGGTAAACTGGGTTCCTCTATCTGATACAATGGCTCTCGGAACTCCATGTAGACATACGATCCTGGTCATGTATATCTTCGCCAACTTAGCACTGTTGTAAGTAGTCTTTACTCGGATAAAATGAGCTATCTTCGTCAAACAGTCGACTACAACCCAAATCGAGTCATAGCCTGAACGTGTTCGGGGTAATCCCGTGATGAAATCCATGCCTAGATTCTCCCCCTTCCATTCGGGTATCGACAATGGTTGTAGCAATCCTGCTGGCTTCTGATGCTCTGCCTTCACTCTCTGACAAACATCACAAACTGCCACACACTCCGCAATATCCTTCTTCATTCCACTCCACCAGAAACTGTCTTCCAAATCCAGATACGTATTGGTATTTCCTGGGTGAATCGAATACGGCGAATCATGTGCCTCCTGCAGAATCAACTTCCTGATCTCAGGGTCATTGGGCACATATACGCGATCCTCAAACCATAAGGTATCGTGCTCATCCTCACGAAATCCTTTGGACTTTCCCTTGCTCATTCTTTCCTTTATCTCGAAAACCTCTGTGTCAGACTTCTCAGCTTCTCTGATCTTACACATCAGGGTAGACTGAATTTCCAATGCTGCTACATAACCCTTCGGAACTATCCCCAAGCATAGCTCGCGAAGATCTTCGGCCAACTCCTCGGGCAGTCCTTTGGTTATGAGTGTATTGACATGACACTTGCGGCTTAACGCATCGGCTACTACATTTGCCTTTCCGGGATGATAGTGCAATCTCATACCATAATCCTTGATGAGTTCCAACCATCTCCTTTGTCTGAGATTCAACTCCTTCTGAGTGAAGATATACTTCAAACTCTTGTGATCCGTATATACTTCACAATGGTTTCCAACGAGAAAGTGTCTCCACGTATTCAGTGCATGCACTACGGCTGCTAACTCCAGATCATGCGTAGCATATCTCAACTCATGGGGTTTAAGTTGTCATGAAGCATACGAAACAACTCTTCCCTCCTGCATCAGCACTGCTCCGAGTCGTCGACGAGAAGCGACGCAATACACTTTATAATCCTTGCATTTATCTGGAAGAATCAACACTGGGGCTGTAACCAAGAGTTTCTTCAACTCCTGGAAACCGGCTTCACATTCCTCAGTCCAATTGAACTTGGTTTCCTTCTTCAGCAACTCTGTCATGGGCTTTGCAATCTTCGAGAAATTCTCAATGAACCTCCGGTAGTATCCTGCGAGTCCAAGAAAACTCCAGATCTCTCCAACTGTTGTGGGGGATTCACAGGTTGTTACAGTGTCAACTTTGGCGGGGTCTACTGCTATTCCTTCTCCGGATATAACGTGTCCGAGGAAACCAACTTCCTTCAACCAAAACTCATACTTGCTGAACTAGGCATATAACTGATGTTCTCTGAGTTTCGCAAGTACCAAACGCAAATGCTATTCATGCTCCTCTTCATTCTTCGAGAAGACCAGAATATCATCAATGGACAACACGATGAACTTGTCCAAGAACTCCATAAATACCTTGTTCATCATGTTCATGAAATAGGCAGGTGCATTGGTCAGACCAAATGACATAACAGTATACTCATATAGCCCATAGCTCGTGGTAAAAGCTGTTTTAGGTTTATCCTGCTCTCGAATCTTCAGCTGGTGGTATCCTCATCGCAGACCGATCTTGGAAAATACCTTAGCTCCTTGCAAACGATCAAAGAAATCGTTGATCATCGGCAGTGGATACTTGTTATTAATTGTCACTTCATTCAGCCCTCGATAATCAACAACCATCCTCAATGATCCATCGTTCTTCTCCATTAGAAGTACTGGTGATCCCCAAGGTGACGAACTTGGGCGAATATAGCCTTTATCCAGTAACTCCTTAATCTGCTCCTTAATTTCTTCCAAATCCTTTGCAGGCATCCTATATGGTTTCTTGGATATATGTCCTGTGCCTGGCAAAACCTCAATTAAAAACTCAATGTCTTTGTCTGGTGGCATGCCTGGCAACTCCTCTGGAAATACATCAGCGAAATCCTTCACCACTGGTACTTCCTCATGTACAACTCCTGATAAGGAATTTACTCGAGTCCTCTTCGGTATATGATGGGATACATATTTAGTCCTTCTTGCTTCCGGGGTGGTGAGCAAAATCGACTTACTGGCACAGTCAATGTTCCCTCCATACTTCGATAACCAATCCATACCTAATATTACATCTAGTCCTTGTGACTCCAATACTATTAGGTCTGAGGGAAACACGTAATTACCCATCCTCAAAGGTATTCGATCACACCTTAGGATAGCCATATATTCTGCTCCTGGCTAGGTTACTAACATGGGTCACCTAAGGGCTTGGGTTGGCAGGTTATACTTATCCACAAATCCCCTTGATATGTATGAATGCGATGCACCAGTATGGAAAAGAACAATTGCAGTAAATGACTTAACCAGAAACTTACCTACTACTGCATCAGGTTGTGCTTCAACTTCCTCCACGCTAACGTGGTTCACTTGTCCCCTATTGAAAGGGTTGGGCTTCTTCCCAGAGCTATCATTGCCATTCCCATTCTTTGCTTCGGGACACTCGGTGGCGTAATATCCCTTCTTCCTGCACTTGAAACAAGTAATGTGACTTAGATCCTTCTTGGCGGGCGTTGCTGGGGTGGAATGGTTATGTCCATTGCTTCCTCCTTTACCATTCGCATTCCTGGGGCCACTATGATTATGCGAACCGCCTCCATGGGAATGATTTCCCCCATGGTTGTCGTGAATGTACCCTCCCGAGTTCAGGGTAAAACGGGGCTTCTGCTGAGCTCCAGAATTGAACCTCCCTTGTCCATACTTTCTCTTGCGATTGTCAATCTGCTGCTGCTTCCCTTCAATCATGAGAGCTTTGTCTACCAACTCCTGGTAGTTGTTGAAGGTTGCCGCCATCAACTGCATACTCAGCTCATCATTTAGTCCTTCCAGGAACTTCTCCTGTTTAGCGGCATCTGTAGCAATGTCATCAGGGGCATAACGTGCTAGCTTGCTAAATTCCTCCACATACTGGCCAACCAGGCGCCCTCCTTGGCGTAAGTTGTGAAACTCACGCTTCTTCATGGCCATAGCTCCTGCTGAAACATGGGCGGTGCGAAAAGCTTGCTGAAACTGCTCCCACGTGACAATGTCAATGGGGTAAGTGGCTGTGAAATTCTCCCACCTTGATGTTGCTGGTCCATCTAGCTGATGTGCGGCGAAGCGCACTCTTTCCGCATCTGAGCATCCTGCAGTGGTTAACTCCCTTCCAATCTTGCGGAGCCAATCATCTGCAACAATCGGTGCTACTAGAGAACACTAGAGGATTTAGCCTTAAGAAACGTGCTAAGTGATCAACATGTGGTGGTGGTAGCGGAGGGTTGTTGTTGTTGTTCCCTTGATTCTGATTCTAGACTAGGATCTGCATCAGGGCATTCTGCTGCTGGATCAATTGGGTGATCTCTGGCAGGAAAGCAAATTCGGGTTCACGTCTCGGAGGTGCCATCTAAGGGGTTTACAAAAGATGAGAAAATAGAATAGAGTGAGGACTAAAGAGAAAACACTACCCATATGCTCATGAGACAAACACAATCATATCACTGAATCAATTTCAAACAAGAGCATACAAACGATCTATCTAACGTTCAAAAAAGTGCTCAACTAATATTTACATGGGGAAATACTGCTACTGATATGGTGGTCGACTAGAAGTTTTGATCGGCGGAAGACTCCATGATATCTGCTCAGCCTTCATCAAAGTAGTCATCATCTTTTTCATCAGGGTCGGAGTCGGTGTCGTCGATGATGATGAAGCTCTTTGGGCTAGGGGGAACATCTTCGTCTCCTCCTATCATGGACTCCGTCATGAAGACTTCTAGCTTCTTAACCAAATCGTCATTCTTCTACACAAGTGTCGTCATGTCCTCCTCGTAGCCATCTCGTGTAGACTTGAGTTCTTCCTCCAGCTCCTTGATCCTCGTCATTGCCTTATGTAAAGTATCCATACTCTCATACATCTGATTCTCTTGGAGTCGAATGTGCTGGTTCAATTCCTGGATGTAAGAGGAAATGGATCTGTCCCTCCTGGTGATGACTATCTCACCCTGGTCGTCTCGGCGTCCACAAATCTGGTAGATAGTATCTTCGAGATCCTGGTGATAAACTTCTCGAATGCGTCCCATGGTAATTTGGGCTGCCATGCTCTTTCCTATACCCCAGGTTGGTGCATGAAAGGAAAACTCTATGGGCTTAGTGATTGGCATGAACGTCCTTCCTGGAACTTGAACTCGAATCTTCCAACGCTCCTCTTCTGGTAGGGTGGAGATGAAGGTCCCGGTGAATCTTGGTAGTCCGATGTTCAAGTACTTAGTGGCTTCCTTCAAGTGTCTTCCAATAGGTGTGTCCTCATCCGGTTGAGTAAACTTGCTCCTTTTATCCACCATCCAATAGATTTGAAAGGGGAGTGGAGTCAGAAATGAGAAGAGAGGAGTGACCTATGCTCTGATACCACCTCTGTAGCGACCAGACCTCATTCAGTCCAGTCTCTATGCATCTATGTCATCTGTGGATCGGTATGCTGACACGCACAGTACTTCGATGGGTATTATAACAGAGTAGCAATCACACACATATTACAACGAGTGTCTCAAAGAGAACTTATTACAATAATATGGCCTAAGGCTTGGAAGATAAAGTAGG
Source organism: Hordeum vulgare subsp. vulgare (assembly GCF_904849725.1). Taxonomy (NCBI): domain Eukaryota; kingdom Viridiplantae; phylum Streptophyta; class Magnoliopsida; order Poales; family Poaceae; genus Hordeum; species Hordeum vulgare. The sequence goes on along the minus strand of NC_058520.1, from coordinate 203,509,918 downwards.
TCCATCAACTCCAACGGCATAGCTGAGTGCAAAACAACGACCTATGGCGCATACTCGATATCGGAAAAGTCTGCAACATGAACGTTGTAGCCCGAAACGGGTCATCACATGGAATATGCTGGCAAGGTAACACATATAGAGTGAATAGAAAATAAAGCTATATCTACTTGCATATTTGGCTCGTAGAAAGCTCTATGGTTAACAGTTCTGCATAAAGCCAAATTTCTTCCTATATTAGTGGAACAATGTTTATTTAACTACGTTGTTAGTTATTAAACAATGAGAAGGTTCCTCCAACTCAAACCCAAAAATAATCATCATTAACCCGCAAATTAATTTAGAGTGTTGAGATACACATGAAAATCGAAGAACCAGATACTCAAGATGTCCATAACCGGGGATACGGCTAATCATGATTAGTTTGTACACTCTGCGGAGGTTGTGCACTTTTCCCACAAGACTCGAAATACATGCATGGCCGGAGATTCGAGACACAGTCTTTCTGAAGCATTAACTCTCTACTTCTTGGTAGACCATACCACCTATACTCTCTACATCTGCTAGTCTACCACTTCGAGAGCTTCACACAACTTACTCAACTATGCTAGAGCCGATGATAGCTTGCGGCTGCACATGTAAGTTTCAGGTATGAATAGTCTTATGATCCCTTTGAAGCTGTGTGGCGGACCTTAGGATGATCACACGGTTCCCCCGGGATATCCTGACAGCCACTTGGGATTCCAGGGTGCCTCAAGCAATCCACCCAGATGTGTATTTAAGTAGCCACATTAAGTTAACCTTTAATTAACAATACTCACATCTGTCATGGAAATCACTCACCCAAATAATCGTCTACGAGCATAGCATAGCAATAATAGCCTAACGTAGAAGTAACTCCCAAAGTTTAATAGTAAACAGGTAATAGGTTCTACCTCTGTATCTACTTCCCAATACCCACATGTTAATTAGACCCTAACCATGCAATGTGTGAGGGTGGATTTAATGCAATAAAACTAGGTAATAAGGGATATGATCAAAGTGTTACTTGCCTTGCTGATGATCCGCAAAACCTAGGGACTCGTAGTAGCATGCTTCACAATCCGGGTATTCTATCGCAACAAACAATAGCACACATAAGCAACAATATAGATGCACGGGTAAAATCGAATAAGATCTAACCAGAAATTTCAAGTAAAGACTCAGGTTTGCAAAAACAATCAAATCAAACGGATCAACGAAACTCAAACTGCGAAAGAAACGAGATTCGTTTACTAATCTGGACTAAAGTAAAAAATTTATTTATAAAAATCTTGCGCAAGTGGATTAATCAGAAAGAGATTTTCGTGACGAAAATCTGGGTGTTTGAATCACCTGATTCTGATAAACGAGCGAAAAGTGATACTAAAACTAAATTCGGATCAGGAATCGCGATCGAAATTAACCGCGAAAAAATCCGCGAAAATAAATCTGACGAACAGACGGACGGACGAACGTTCGTCATCTGAAATTAATTAACGAACAGTGTTCGTTAAAACGAACATACGAACGAACGTCCGTTAATTAAATAAACCAAAAAAAATCTGCAAAAATATTTTTTTTTCTATCTCGGGCGGCGTGCTCGGGCGAGTGGCGGCGAGCGGCGGCGAGCGGCGGCGGTGGCGCAGGCGGTGCGAGGCAGCGGCTGCGGCGAGCGGCTTCTAGGGTTTGTGCGCAGGGGGGGGTGGCTTATATAGGCCTCCGGGGTCGGTTCGTTTTTTTATGTTGGACAAGATAGAAAATTAAAAAGGAAGTCCATACGAACTTCGATTTCGATGAAATAAATTTTTTCGAACTCCTAAAAATGAGCTCTACAACGTGTACATTTTTAAAAGGCCGAAATAATATTTAGAAAAACACGTATTTTCATAAATCTAATAAAATAGCAAATAAAATCCAAATAAAAATTATTATTTGGCTTCAATTTTTCCTCTCAAATATTTCTAAATTTGGGAAACTCATTTTATCCCCTCTCTCATATTTTTATATATGAAATATTTCAAGAGAAAAAATAATTAAAAACCAATGATCCTCTTTTCATTATTTGAGAAAATCCCAATATGAAAATAAATAATTACCAACTCTCTCCATGGGTCCTTGAGTTGCTTATAATTTTTAGGATCAGCAATTATGCAAATAAAATATGATATGCAAGATGCTCTAATGCAATAACATTCCAAATTGGAAATTTGGGATGTTACATAATCAAAAGTGGGATGTTTGTCCAAGTAAGGGTAGCACCCAAGCACCGGTCCACCCACATATCCAACTATCAAAGTAGCGAACGCGAATCATATGAACATGATGAAAACTAGCTTGACAGAAATTCCCATGTGTCCTCGGGAGCGCTTTACCTCCTATAAGAGTTTGTCCAGGCTTGTCACTTCCTACAAAAGGGATTTGGCCACTTTGCTGCATGTTTGTTACTATTGTTACTTGCTACTTGCTACGAATCATCTTACCACACAACTATCTGTTAGCGATAATTTCAGCGCTTGCAGAGAATACCTTGCTGAAAACCACTTGTCAGTTCCTTCTACTCCTCGTTGGGTTCGACACTCTTACTTATCGAAAGGACTATGATAGATCCCCTACACTTGTGGGTCATCGACGTGCTACGGACGAGTAAAGAGACTTACCGGTAATGAGATAGAACAAGGTATGGGTATACCGACGATCGAATCTCGGGCAAGTTCTATACCGACAGACAAAGGGAATTTTATACGGGATTGATTGAATCCTTGACATCGTGGTTCATCCGATGAGATCATCGTGGAACATGTGGGAGCCACCATGGGTATCCAAATCCCGCTGATGGTTATTGGCCAGAGAGTGTCTCGATCATGTCTGCATTCCTCCCGAACCCGTAGGGTCTACACACTTAAGGTTCGATGACGCTAGGGTTATAGGGAATTACTATATGAGGTTACCAAAGATTCTTTTGAGTCCCGGATGAGATCTCGAACGTCACCAGGAGCTCCGAAATGGTCCGGAGGTAAAGATTGATATATAGGATGGATGGGTTTGGACGTCGGAAATGTTTCGGGCACCACCGGCAAAGTGTCGGGACCACCGGAAGGGTTCTAGAGGCCCACCGGGAGGGGCCACCAGCCCGAGGATGCTACATGGGCGAAGTGTGAGAGAGAACCAGCCCCAGGGTGGGCTGGTGCGCCCCTCACACCCAGCCCAAGGCGCCTAGAGAGGGAAAGGGGGGAAACCCTAAGTCCGGTGGGCCTAAGGCCCACCAGGTGTGCGCCACTGATACCTCTCTAACGTATCTATAATTTTTGATGGTTTCATGCTATTATCTTGTCAAACTTTGGATGTTTTGCATACCTTTTATTTATTTTTGGGACAAACCTATTAACTCAGTGCCAAGTGCCAGTTCCTGTTTTTTCCATGTTTTTGACTCCTTTCAGAGGAGATTTTGAAACGGAGTCCAAACGGAAGAAAATCCCCGAAAAGATTTTGTTTGGAACGGAAGAAGATCGGGGAACTTGGGAGCCAAGCCAGAGGAGCTCCAGGGGCCCCACAAGCCCCAACCCTGCTGCCAGGGGGGCTCCGCCATCCAGGCTTGTGGGCCCCTTGGAGGTCCCCTGACCAAGGTCTTTCACCTATATAATCCCATAACTTCCAGAAAAATCAGGAGATCATCGTAATCACTTTTCCGCCGCCGCAAGCTTCTGTCTCCGCAAGATACCATCTGGGGCACGTCCTGGTGCCCTGCCGGAGGGGGGATTCAGACACGGAGGGCTTCTTCATCAACACCATGACCTCTCCGATGATGCGTGAGTAGTTCACCATAGACCTACGGGTCCATAGGTAGTAACTAGATGGCTTCTTCTCTCTCTTGGATCTTCAATACAAAGTTCTCCATGATCTTCAAGGAGATCTATCCGATGTAATCTTCTTTTGTTGTGTGTTGGTCGAGATCCGATGAATTGTGGATTTATGATCAGATTATCTATGAATCTTATTTGAGTTTCTTCCGATCTCTCTTATGCATGATTTCATATCCTTGTAATTCTCTTCGAGTTGTGGGTTTTGTCTGGCCAACTAGATCTATGATTCATGCAATGGTAGAAGTGCTTGGTTTTTGGTTCATACCGTGCGGTGACCTCACCCAGTGACAGAAGGGGTAGCGAGGCACGCATCATGTTGTTGCCATCAATGGTAAAAAGATGGGGTTTTCATCATTGGTTAAAGATTATCCCTCTACATCATGTCATCTTGCTTAAAGCGTTACTATGTTCGTCATGAACTCAATACACTAGATGCATGCTGGATAGCTGTCGATGTGTGGAGTAATAGTAGTAGATGCAGAAAGTATCGGTCTACTTGTCTCGGACGTGATGCCTATATGCATGATCATTGCCTTACATATCGTCATGACTTTGCGCGGTTCTATCAATTGCTCGACAGTAATTTGTTCACCCACCGTGATACTTCCTATTTTGATAGAAGCCTCTAGTGAACACTATGGCCCCAGGGTCTACTTCACACTATATTTTCAACCTTACACTTCTTACTTTGTTGCACTTTGCGCATTCAGATCTCACTTTGCAAACAATCCTGAAGGGATTGACAACCCCTTTGAAGCGTTGGGTGCAAGCTTGTTTGTGTTTGCGCAGGTACTCTGGACTTGACGAGACCCTCCTTCTAGATCGATACCTTGGTTCTCAAACAGAGGGAAATACTTACTGCTCCTGTGCTGCATCACCCTTTCCTCTTCAAGGGAAGAACCAACGCAAGGCCAACCTCTGTCAACGTGTCAACTTCTGGCGCTGTTACCTGTGGGATAGCAGCCACCCCCATCTCCCCCTCTTGGCCGCCACCCACTCTCCCATCTAGGGTTGCCGCCGCCCTTTAGGGTGGGAAACCCTAAAGGGGGCGCCACCCTCCCTTTCCCCAATATATAGCGGGGGTTTTGGCCTTATTTTTGACCGGCTACTGTTGATAAACACCCCACAGCTCTTATTTTTATTAAACATTATTTACAATAATTATAGCAGAGGGGATTAGAATGTATAGGGGTGGGGTAGATACTACAAACCTCAAGGAGGTAAAAAGGAAATCCACTTCAAGAGAACCTGTATAAGTCTAGGCTTAATTTTGTAAGCTAGAAGGGACATATCATAATTAAAACCAGACCTCCATCTCCTGAAGCTAGGTTGATCATTCCTGAAAACCGTGGCATTCCTGACAGTCCAAATGTTCCATCAGGCAGTGAAGACTGCCTATGAGAAAAAAGGGTGGGCAAAGTCCTTCCTTGCAGCAATAGTGGTTGTGTACATGTCAGATCCCGACTAAGAAATCTGTAGATAGTTCCATATCCTGATGCTAAAGGAACATCTGAAGAAAAGGTGGTCTCTGTCCTTCTTCACCTGAGCATGACAGATAACACAGAGGTTGGATTCAGAAACTTTCCAATGCTGGCGTTCAAGCATGTCCTGTGTATTGAGCCTGTCCATAATAAGCATCCAGGCAAACATTTTGATTTTCATGGTACAGCAGCTATTCCAAATACAACAGAGTAAAGGATTAGGAACAATAGACTTGAGTACATGGTTGTAGTATTTCTTAGCAGAGTAAGATTTACTACCAGAACTCCAAAGCCAAATGTCCTTGCTTTGTGGGTCTCTATTGAGGTTTTGGACTAGATAGCTGACTGTTTCAAACTCCTGATGAGCTCTTTCACACAATGGGAAATGGAAGAGATTGATCATGCTATCAGTGTGTGCAGCTTGGAAGACTTCCTCAGCAGTAAAAAAAGAGTCCACAACAAAAGAGAATAATCTCTGAAACCTTTGGGCCAGAGGCATGATAGAACCATCTACAACCCAGGAATCAGACCAGAACAGGAATGTGTCACCTATGTTGGGAAAAACATAGGTGGCAGCCCCAAAGTTTTCCATTTTTTTGCAAATGTCCTACCACCAGAAAGAGCCACAGAGAGAAGTCCCCTGAGGGACAATATTGTGGTAGTAAGTATCCCAGATTAACTTCACCCAAGGAACATCAGCTTTGTTCAGAAATTTATCTACATGCTTGAGCAGGAGAGCTTCATTCTGAACAGCCAAATTCATAATGCCTAGAACCCCCTTCATTTTAGGCCTGCACACCAGGTCCCATGCAGCAAGAGAGGGTGCATGATCCTGACCATTTTTTCTCCACAGACATTGCCTCTCGAATCGTTCCAACTGCTTAAGTATTCTAGGGGGATATCCAGACTGCAGAGAAAGAAAAGTGGAATAGAGGACAGAGCAGAGTTGCGGTATTGAAGCCTTCCTCCTTGAGCTAGAAAAGAAGAACTGGCAGAGAGCCTCCTCTCCATACTATCCACCAAGGGCATGAGGTCAATGATTCTGGCTTTAGTTGTACCAACAGGTAGACCAAGATAAGTGAAGGGAAGAGATCCAGTCTTACAACCTATTGCATCAGCCAGGATTTGAAGATGGTGTTGATCAATGTTTACTGGTAACAGAGTAGATTTGTGGTAATTCACATGAAGACCTGTGGACTGTGAGAAGAGCAAAATCATTCCTTTGAGCTCCAAAAGTTGTGATTTATCAGCAGGCATGATGATAAGAGTATCATCAGCATATTGGACAATTGGAAAATCCTTGTCATGACAAGGAATTGGGAGCTGCAGCAAACCATCTTCTAACAACTAGTTAACCAAGGTCTGAAGAAAATCTGCAGCTATTGCAAAGAGTAGAGGGGACAAAGGATCCCCCTGCCTGACCCCTCTTCTGCACATGAATTTTTTACCAGGAACTCCATTAACAAGGATGGAGTAGGATCCAGTGTTGAGAAACTGTTGAAGCCAAAGACGCCACTTGGCAGGAAAATCTTTATGCTGCAAGATCTGAAGAATAAACTCATGTTCTATAGAGTCAAAAGCCTTTTCAAAATCCAGCTTTAGTATGACAATAGGTTTTTTAGACTGATGACATTGATGCAAGTATTCAAGTGTCCAACCCACACAGTCCTGAATGGTCCTAGACTTAATGAAGCCATGCTGGTTCTTATGAATGTAATTCATAATCTGCAGCTGAAGTCTATTAGCAATAATTTTGCACAGGAATTTAAGCCCCATACCAGTGAGAGAGATAGGCCTGAAGTCACCCACTTTCTCAGGAGATCTCTCTTTTGGCATAAGGGTGATATAGGAGGAATTCATGTTTTCCAATTGGGATGATCCTGCATGAAATGCAGCAGCAAGTTGGTAAAACTCAGGGGAGATGATGTGGTAACATTTTTTGAGAAAGAGTCCATTAAAACCATCAGGACCAGGTGCTTTGTCAATAGGCATTTCCTTGATAGTTTTGTCCATTTCCTCTTTGGAAAAAGGTTCAGTCAAAATTGACAGCCCCTCCACTTTTTGCATGAGAGCTTGGAGATCAAAAACAAAATTAATGCCATGTGAGGTGACCATCCTATCTTTGAAGGAATACCAAAAGCAAGCAGCAATCTGATCATGTTCAATGATGACTGAACCATCACGCAAGGTGAGAGATGAGATGGAGTTTTTTCTGTATCTCTCAGTATTCATGGCATGAAAAAAATTGTATTCTCCTCCCCCACTTTAATATATCTGATTGTGGCTCTCTTTTTTCCAGTAAAGAAATTGCAAATGTAACAAGTGCTCTAAGTGAAATTTGACAATTATTCTGAAGTTTGCTTCTGGTCTGTATAGTGGCCTGAGCTCCTCAAGATCATGAAGACATAGTATTACCTTATTGCATTTGTCAATAGTAGCTTTGAGTTTGGACAGGCTGGTTTGCCATTTCCTTAGAGCCTGTCTAAGATGCTTGAACTTGTCCATGATGATAGCAGATATATGCCCCTTTCTGAAAGGAACATTCCATGAGTTTGCAACACATTCCAGGAAACCCTCCATTTCCACCCAATAGTTTTCAAACCTAAAAAGGTTACTTTTGGGATTGGTTGTATTAACAGTGACTACACATGGAACATGGTCAGAAGCAGACTTAGACAGAGGGATCACTTGGTTCAATGGATATGAAGATATCCAATTAGCAGAAGTGAAGAACCAATCGAGCTGTTCAAGGAGTGGTGAGTCTTGCATGTTGGACCAGGTAAAAGATCTTCCTTTGAGAGGCAGTTCCAAGAGTCCAAGGTGCCCAATAATCTCATTGAAGATGAACATATCATTTACATCAGCTCCTGGGAGATTTTTGTTGGAAGGATAACGAAGGAAATTAAAATCCCCAACCAGCAACCATTTATCCATTACTGGTATTTGGAGGTGATATAACCAGCTAACAAATTGGTCCCTGGGCTCACCCTGACAAGGGCCATAAACATTGACAAGAGTCCACGATTCAGAAGTGTGGTTAGACGTGAAGGACACAATCACCCCAAACGGTTGCACTATTACCAGAGTACCAGACAGCACTTAGGAATTCCATAGAGTAATCAAACCACCAGAAGCACCTCTCGAGGTGGTATAAGAAAATTTATAAAATAGTTTGGAACAAAAATTTCTGACAGTACGGAAGTCGATATTTTGCATTTTATTTTCTTGCAGACAGACAACTGTTGCAAGGCTCTCATCAATTTTGTTTTGCACCGCTCGTTGTCGTGAATCTGAATTCAAGCCCCGCACATTCCAGCAGAGAACACACCAACTTATAGTAGAACAACTATCCATGGAAATGTAACATAGTAGCAAAAGCGGAGTTACATAATAACTCCCGCATCTAGGATTCAGTAAAGTACCACACCAAGCAAAAAAGCCCGTAACATGTCTTAGAAAAACAGGAAAATAGATACATGAACAACAGTTGTTCAATCATCAGAAGATGTAACCTTGCAGCTCGCACGATCCTCCATAAGACGATCCACAGTCAGCTTGTCGGGGTGATGCCAAGGCTTTGGCCAACAATCTGAATCACCCGGACAGGAGGTGTACGAGGAATAGCTTCATCTTGAGTCGCCTGATCCACCGGGTTCTCCAATGGCTTGGCCCGGGGCTTCCTCTTCTTGCGCACCGACAGTGGTAGCTCCTGCAACACACGCTTGAAACCATCTTTCTTAATTGAACCCCTGGTACAACGACGCACTGAGGAGTCAACAATTGGAGTCGCCTTCTTGCGGGCAACCTTCTTTGTAGCAACCAGGGAGGCAAACACAATACCAACTGTTGGTGCAGCAGCAGTGTCGGAGGGCGTTGAAACTGTAGGGGTGTCATCCAAGTAGGTGATGGAAGGTTCAGCCCGCACCTCATCAAAAGCCAAGGACCAGGATCGCTTGGGCAGAACAATTGGCATCACCATAGGCAAATGCAAGTGGCGAGGAACATGCAGGGAGGAAATTTCCCCCCTAACACTACTGGAAAACAGTTTTTTGCCATCTGCCTAGTCTTTGCCATCTGCTAGCTGATGGCAAAGAGTGTCTTTGTCATCAGCATCAGCAAAACAGACGGGAAAGAACTGGCTGATGGCAAAGAAGGTCTTAGCCAGCAGTCAACTCTTTGTCGTCTACCGCAGTCGGCAAAGAAGGGGCCAGCAGACGGCAAAGAAGCTCATCTGGCCAGGGGAACCTTAGGTCAAACTACTCCCTTCTTTGCCGTCTGTGGGCTGACGGCAAAGATGCGAGAGGCAGACGGCAAAACGTATAGACCCCTTTGTCGTCCGCCATCACACGGCAAAGAAGGTGAATCTAGTAACGGTTGTCCCGCCCCCACCCCGACCCTCTCTCTCTCTCTCTCAAACAGCCACTCTCTCTCTCTCCTCCCCGACGCCCAACGCTGCCACCACCGTCGCCTGGCCACCCCCGGCGCCGCCCCGGTGCCCCTGGTGCCGCCCCCGAAGCCCCACAACCCCCCGGCACCCCTGGTGCCACCCCCGAAGCCCCAACGCCGGTGCCGCTGGTGCCCCTGGTGCCGCCCCCGCTGCCCCACCCCCGGCGCCCCTGGTGCCGCCCCTGCAGCCCCACCGCCGGCGCCGCCGGCCCAACCACTGCCCCGCAGGCCCCGACGTCGCCCCCGCAGCCTCAACACTACCGATAAGCCCATCCACCCCCACCCCCTTATTATTTAGTTATTTGGAGGAAGAAGAAGGAGAAGATGAGGAGGAGGAGAAGAGGAGAAGAAGAAGAGGAGTAGGAGGAGGAGGAGGAGAAGAAAAAGAAGGGGAAGAAGAAGTAGAAGAGGAGAAGAAAAAAATAAGAAGGAGAAGAAGAAGAAGAAGAAGAAGAAGAAGAGAAGAAAAAAGTAAGAAGGAGAAGAAGTAAAGAAGAAGAGAAGAAGAGAATAAGAAAAAAATAAGAAGGAGAAGAAGAGAACAAGAAGAAGTAGTTTAATTAGTTGGTAGATTTAGTTAGTTAATTAGTAGATTTAGTAGGTAGTTTAGTGGTAGATTTTGTTTTGTTAATTAGTGGTAGCTAGATTCTTTTTTAGTTACTTAGTGGTAGATTCTGTTTTTGTTATTTCTTTGCTGTTTAGTGCTATCTAGGTTTAGCGATAGGTTTAGTTAGCTTGGTTAGTTAGGTTAGTTAGTTAGTTAGCTTAATAGAAAGAATAGGAAGAAGAAGAAGAGGAGGAGGAGGAGAAGAGGAGAAGAGGAGGAGAAGAAGAAGAAGAAGAATAGGAGGAGGAGGAGAAGACAAAAATAAGAAGGAGAAGAAGAAAAGAAGAAGAAAACAAGAAGAGAAGAAGAATACCTTCTCCTCCTCCTTCTTATCCTCCTTCTCCTCCTCCTTCTCCTTGATTTCTTCTTCTTCTCCTCCTCCTCCTCTTTCTTCTCCTCTATCTTATTCTCCTCACCTTATTTTCCCCAACAATGAGACAATTAGCCCATTTGGCTACAAAATAGCATAAAATCCTTGGTTAGCTCATGAATATTATATTCTTAACTTGTTTTCCTCTAAAAGGACATAATTAGAATATTTGTGTTGATCGGCTGGATTTACATGTGATAGTTGTCTCGTCGCTGTGAGGTGTGTTGTGCGAAGACCTGCCCGTGTGTTGTACGAGCTCCGCCCCTACATTCGTGGGTCAGTACAAATTTCATCTCCTCCCCGCCCCTTCATTTACTATGGCTCGGTTTCCGGATGAAACTTTCTAGATTTAGGTAATTAAATTAATTTATCAGTATGCGTGACCATTATGCGTCTCCCGTTCGAAAGGGCGGCATATATAAATATGCATGTCTTTGTATATTTATAACCGCCATCCTTTTGAACTGTCCAACATTATCCATGGACAACCCGAGTATGTGTAGATTGGGTTCGTTTTCCTTTATGCTGTGCCTGGATCCGATGCGGAATTTCGTCAGTGCCTCCCTGTTGTTCTCCGGATGCACATCCTCTCTGTTTATTGCGGAGACGTGTATTAGGAGAACAGCGGGGAGGTGCTGCTGAAATTTTGCGTTGGATCCGGAGCAGAGCATGGGAAAACGAACCCAATCTACACATACTCGGGTGGGATTAGGACCTATCTTTACCTATTAGCGTGTAGGTTGCCTGGACGTCATAAAAATGGCGAACCTGATTAACCGGTGAATATAAATGCTAAATTATATATAAATATATTTCTTCTATCTTTAGTAGCTAGGCAAGATGAGTGATCGTGCGTGGATGTAGACCGGTCACCCTAGTCAGAAAGAGATGACGAAAGAATGGTTTGTAAAAACAAAGGAATTTGTGAAAGCCGCATTCGCAAATGTCCAGGAAAGAAACTATTGCCCCTGTCCTGGATGCGACAACTACAAAAAGATGATAGAGGCTGTAATGATTAAACACCTGCAGAGGAGGGGTTTTAAGCCTAATTATACGGTGTGGACATTTCATGGTGAGTCTATACAAGGCACCAGAGCTGAGGTGGTCCATCGTCGCACGGACGAGCATGGTACCGGGATCGAAGACATGGTGCAAGACTTTGATGATGCTCGGGATTCGAAAGATGAGATGGAGGAATCTGGAAAGGCCTTTTATGAAATGTAGGAGTCTTCAAAACGTCCTCTCGATGAGCACACCGAGCTGTGTCAGCTGGATGCAATTGCACAAGTAATGGCTTTGAAGGCTCAGTTCAACTTGGGAAGAGAATGCTACGACGTGATGATGACACTATTTGGACGCTTCCTACCCAAAGGTCATGTCATGCCTGCAAACCTGTACCAGTCGAACAAAATACTTTGTGTACTTAAGATGACCTATGAGAAGATAGATGCATGTGAGAAAGGATGTGTCTTATTTAGGAAGGAGTATGCACACTTGGACTATTGTCCCAGTTGCGAGTCTTGCAGGTATCTTGTGGTAGACAACGGTATGGGTGAGAAGAGGCAGACCAAAGTCGCAGTTAGTGTTCTTCGGTATATGCCAATCGTACCAAGACTTCAACGTCTTTTCATGGTCAAAGAGACAGCCAGACAGATGACATGGCACAAATTGGGCAAAAGAACCGAACTAGATGCGGATGGGAATAAGATGGTGGTACACACATCGGATGGGGAAGCGTGGAAACATTTCGATGGATTGCATCAGGATAAAGCGACAGATCCAGCTGACGGCAACCCAATACAGGTGTTGGCCTATATTTGTCATTCCACTCAATCTCCCCCCGGCAGATTATGCAAAGAAAGAACATATTTCTGACGTTGATAATTCCAGGGCCCAATTATCCGGGGAAGAATATGAATGTGTACCTGCAACCGCTTAAGTATGAATTGGAAGAAGCTTGGGATAATGGGGTCAAGACATACGATGCCGCTAGAAAAGAAAACTTGAAAATGCATGTGTGGTACATGTACTCTATGCATGACTTGCCAGCGTATGCGCTATTCTCTAGATGGTGTGTGCATGGAAGGTTCCCGTGCCCCCAATGCAAGGCAGCTCTTCAGTTTCATTGGTTGCAGGAGGGTGGGAAGTATTCTTGCTTTGACTTGCATAGACAGTTCCTGGATCCAGACCATCAGTTCAGAAAAGACAAGAAGAACTTTATCAAAGGTAAAATTGTCAAAAACTTGGCACCACTTGCATTCATAGGCCAGCAGATCCTGGATGAGTTAAACGCCCTCGAGCCTGATCTAGAGCTTCTAGGGTATTTCAAGGGGTATAATTCAAAACACACCTAGACTCACAAGCCATGCTTCTGGGATCTGCCTTACTTCAAAGACCTCCTTCTTCCACACAATATCGACATGATGCACACTGAAAAGAATATCGGACAGGCTATTTTTGGTACATTGTTCGACATAGATGGGAAGACAAAGGATAATACTAAGGCTAGAGTCGATCAAGAGACACTATGTCATAGACCGTTACAAAACATGCGAGAAGGCAAAGGAAAGCAGAAGTGGTCGAAGCCAAAGGCCTGGTTCAATCTTGGAAGCCCAGCTATGAGGGAAATTATCTTGTGGGTCAAAAAGCACTTGATGTTCCCCGATGGGTATGGAATGAATCTAAAGAGGGGAGCGAGTCTTGAAAAATGAAAAATCTTTGGTCTCAAGAGTCATGATTGGCACATATGGCTAGAGCGGGTAATGCCGGTGATGTTATGTGGCTTTATTCCTGAGGATGAATGGCAGGTACTGGCAAAGCTGAGCTATTTCTTCCGTGTTCTTTGTGCGGAAGAATTGTCGCCTGGCGTGGTAGAAGACATGGAGGAGTTTGCACCGGAGTTGTTGTGCAAGTTAGAGAAGATCTTTCCATCGGGCTTCTTTAATCCAATGCAGCATTTGATTTTACATCTACCGACCGAGGAAAGATTGGGTGGGCCCGTGCAAGATCGTTGGTGCTATGCAACTGAGAGGATGCAGAAGAACCTTCGAGCTAAATGTAAAAATAAGCGTAGAATTGAAGCATCGATGGCTGAGGCATTCATTACTCAGGAGGTGGCAAACTTTGTGACAGCACACTACGAAGCCAAAAATCATCATTTGCATAATCCGAAGCCTCGGCACAATGATGCAGACCCTAAAAAAGGTGGGTCCAACCTCAGCCTATTCGAAGGCAAGCTCGCACCAGCCGGTGCTTCGAAGCCAATAATGTTGGATGTCGAAGAATGGCGGAACATTTCGTTGTATATCTTCAACAACCTAAGAGAAGTGAGGCCGTACATCGACTGAGTTCTCGGCACATTTTCCCGTAACTTCTAATTCATTTGAACTGCTCTTATTCCTGGATATTTCAAACAGCCGTTACGTCGCCAAATTTTCGAATGGAGCGGTGATCAAAAATGATTCTGTCGAAGAGTATGAGCTTCTGTCAAAGACAGGAGGCGGCTATCCCGGTTTCATCTCTTGGTCCAAACAAACGGTAATTATCAATAATGGACCATTTCATTTCTTGGTCTAACTTGGGGCTAATGTAACAATCGTTCCGTATTAAACTTGTAGGCTAATTCAGAGTCTATAGATGCCGAATTGAGATAGTTCGCTAATGGTTTTGACTATAAGGTCCGTTCATTTGAGAAATACAACATCAACGGGTATCTCTTTCGTACCTTTGGCAAATAGCTATCTATGCCTGACAGGAAATCTACAAATTGTGGCGTCTCTGCTATCGGCGAAGGTGTTATCGAGTATTATGGAAGAGTTGAAGCAATTTATGAACTTCAATTCTATGGTGAAAACCCACCGAACGTCGTAGTCTTCAAATGTTATTGGTTCCAGTCGAAGAAGACTAGAAGGACTCATGAACATATAGGACTAGTTGAAATCAATCCAAACACCCATTTAGATGTTCCCGATGTCTATATTACGGCTCAACAGGCGACCCAAGTTTTCTATCTACCGTGGGCATGCCAAACGGATAAGAATCTGGAAGGTTGGTATGTTGTTTATGAAGTGCCGCCACATGTCAGACCACCTCTCCCAAATGAACAGGATTATGAACCTCACATTAACCCAAACACATATGATGGAGAATTCTTCCAAGAAACACGTCTTTCCAAGAAATGTTTCAAGAACCGCCGTGCTTCACCCAAGAACATGGAAGTAGACAGCGACAGTGAATCTGACTCCAGCCCTGAGCCGGAACCAGAAGACCTGGAACTCGTAGAGGTTACTGATGCGGATGACTTGTCAATGCTTTAAGGATTAAAGGAAGGCCTTTCACAACTTCACGCCGTTGAACCCGACGAGCACGTCATTCATGAAGACATGCGTGATAGTGATGATGATGATGCATTTATTGATGATGATGATTAGTTTGTAAGATTCACAACTTAAATTATATATATTTTAATCTTTATTATTCATGTACATATTATTATTCATGTCAGTTATTCAATTTTTTTATGTTGTACTAATTTCTTTTAATCTTTATCATGGCAGGTCACCAGGTGTTGAAAGATGGTGGGCGCTGGTCCAGATCGCTCGACGGGTTCTTCCCAGGCACCCCGCACGAGGGGTGGTACTTCCCTTCCACCCCTATCTCTTTGTAGAGCCTTGGTAGACAGTCTGTCGACACCACCCGTGGGATCTTCTTCATTGGCGGCATTGCCCACTGGGAGAGGTGCTGGTCGGGTAGGGAAGAAGGGGAAGGGTACAAGGAGAGGTGGTGGCCGCAGAAGATCCATGAGGACTATTGAGCCGTCCTCGCCACCACCACCAGCTCATTCACCCGAGCATAGGACTACTATGGTCGACCCGTTTGCGGAGGAGGCTACGGGGACTACGTTCCAGGAGGCTGGTGTTGACGGGCATTCGTCCCATGAGACTCCGGTCTAGGAGCAGCCTCGGGTCGAGGTGCATTCGGCCCACGAGACTACGGTTCCCGAGGCTTCACCCGACGTGGAGAGGCCCAGATGGGAGACCTGGTCGGATCGTACCGAGCTGCCGGATCGGACCGAGGGTCCGGGTGGCTCAAGGGGCAGGGATGGCGGGGATGTGCTTACGGATAGTGAGGGCGATGTGCAGGTGGACGGGGCCATCGTGTACAAGCGTGGTAGTACACGTCTCCCGGTCGCGCCGGCTACCCGCGAGCAGAGGCCGGTGATTAAACCTGAAGGAGATAGGTAAGTACATTTTCTATTTTTTTAGCTTTTGCCTTCAAGTTTGTTCAAATATCTAATGCTATGACCTTATCATACTGCAGGGGATGGGTACACCCTCTTGGAGTCTGCAGACCGAACTCCGTCCTTGGTGTGCTTTGCCGGGAAAATTTCCCGGGGTTTGTCACGTTGCGTGGTGAGGGTCAGCTTCCTATACTAGGATTTCCCTTGGAGCACTACGAGGCTGCGCAGGCCCCGCCGGAGGAGAATATACATGGTGTCTTGTGCCACACGAGGGCCGAGATGGTGATCAAGAGCTTTTGGGTAAATTATCCTTTTACAGAATCTAAGATTAACAATATAGCTAATTATTGTACTAATCGGTGTTTTCACGTTTGATTGTAGACCTTCTATAGGTGTCAGGATGGATATGAGGAGGAGGCGGCCAGGGTTCTCGAGGCCGAGTGTAGGGGGTTACGACAGAACTTGCGCCACGAGGCTCGGCGCAGGCTATTCGAGATTACTACGCCACGCGTGGTATTAAGAAGCAGAAGAAGGATTGACGTGGAAAGTTTCTGAAGAAGGAGAAATACATGAAGGTAATTACCTATTCTTAAGTCCTTCTACGTAGTTTTCTTGATTTCATTCATAGGCGTAGCGCTGAAAATTCTTTCTAATAACTTACAGGTGCCCCTGAGATGGTGTGCGAATAAGATGGATTGTTGGGAGGCGTTGGTTGATGAGTGGTGCACAGGTAGCTGGCGAGCCGTCCACGAGAATGCAAAGGATCGGCGTAGCCAAATGGTTGGTGTGCCACACCATCAAGGCAGTGCCAACTTACTTCAGTTCGGACGAAACTGGGTATGTGATTTGCTTCATGATTCATGCAATTCATTCTTCATGCTAATATTTTGTTCCTCTCTTTTAGGCGCATCACAATAAGACGGAGATGCCACACTTGTACAACCTTTATGGCATGACCCATACTGCCTCGTACAAGAAGGCGAAGGCATTCTCTGAGTCTGACCTGTATGATCCCAATAACTTCACCAACATATCATCCCACCAGAAGCTCGTGGCATACAGGGACGCGGGGAAGGCTACGAAAGGGGATGACTTTAACCCTAGCCAGGAACCTTTGCATCCAGAGCTGGTGATGATATCTGGTGGCGGGAGGCCCCATGGCTCGATAGCCATTGGAGATGGGATAATACTTTGTCCACTCACTCTCCTAGAGATCAAGGCGTGCCAGTCGAGAAGCTGTCCTGAGATAATGCGTCGTCCACGGCCAGTCGATCTTGCCATCGAGGTTAGTTCTACGGACTAAGAACACTTTCATCCATTTCATTATGTGTGTCACCATATATCATTACTGTGGTAACGAGGAATGGTGTTTCAGGCTGCTCTTCAGAAAGAGAGATTGGCAAACCAGGCTGCTCTTGAGAAAGAGAGATTGGCAAGCCAGGCTGCTCTTGAGGCTGCTCTTGAGAAAGAGAGATTGGCAAGTTAGGCTGCTCTTGATGAGAGGGACCAGACCACGGCACGATTGATTGAGGAAGAGAGGTCCTGGAATGAGGCGGGTCAACGGGCCCTGTACGAGCTTTCTCTGGTAAGTTTTTTTTTCACATTAGCCAAATCATGTGTGTAATGTCTGTTTCAGTAGTAACTAATACGACCCACTCTTCAAGGTCTGTGCGAGAAGAGCGGTCAAGTCCCTCTGCCGATGCCCGTCTTCTCTTCGATTGGCACGGTGAGTTTCATTATAAACTACTATTAATAATTGACTGTCATCATGCTAACTGAGACATTGCAAAATATCTATTCTGCAGAATAACTCCCGAGCGGCATCGCAAGACCCTTCTCCAGGTGTTTCTCCTCCTTGATGACCACTACGGTAAGTTTCTCTTCTCCTCTTTCATAGTCTCCTTGCCTTAATTTCCCCAACAATAACATAATTAGCCCATTTAGCTCCAAAAAGACATAGTTAGCTAATTTAGCTCCAAGAAGAGGAGAAGAGGAGAATAAATAGGAAAAATGAAAAGAAAGAAGAAGAAGAAGAAGAGAAGAAGTAGGAGGAGGAGGAGGAGAAGAAGGAGGAGAAGGCCAAGGACCTTCTAGTCCTTCTCCTCCTCCTCCTCCTTCTCCTCCTTCTTCTTTATTTCTTCTTCTTCTTCTCCTCCTCCTCTTTCTTCTCCTATTTCATATTCTCCTTGCCTTAATTTCCCCAACAATGACATAATTAGCCCATTGATCTCCAAAATGCCATAATAACCTCAAAATGGCATAAGAACCTTGGTCAGCTCATTAATATTATATACTTAGCTTGTTTTCCTCTAAAATGGGATAATTAGCCCATTTAGCTCCAAAAAGACATAGTTAGCTAATTTAATTAGCTCCAAGAAGAGGAGAAGAGGAGAAGAAATAGGAAAAATGAAAAGAAAGAAGAAGAAGAAGAAGAAGAGAAGGAGGAGGAGGAGGAGGAGGAGGAGAAGGAGGAGAAGGCCAAGGACCTTCTAGTCCTTCTCCTCCTCCTCCTCCTTCTCCTCCTTCTTCTTTATTTCTTCTTCTTCTCCTCCTCCTCCTCTTTCTTCTCCTCTTTCATATTCTCCTTGCCTTAATTTCCCCCACAATAAAATAATTAGCCCATTTAGCTCCAAAATGCCATAATAACCTCAAAATGTCATAAGAACCTTGGTTAGCTCATTAATATTATATACTTAGCTTGTTTTCCTCTAAAATGGGATAATTAGCCCATTTAGCTCCAAAAAGACATAGTTAGCTAATTTTGCTCCAAGAAGAGGAGAAGAGGAGAAGAAATAGGAAAAATTAAAAGAAAGAAGAAGAAGAGGAAGAAGAAGAAGAGAAGAAGAAGAAGGAGGAGGAGGAGGAGGAGGAGGAGAAGGAGGAGAAGGCCAAGGACCTTCTAGTCCTTCTCCTCCTCCTCCTCCTCCTCCTTCTCCTCTTTCTCCTCCTTCTTCTTTATTTCTTCTTCTTCTCCTCATCCTCCTCTTTCTTCTCCTCTTTCATATTCTCCTTGCCTTCATTTCCCCAACAATGACATAATTAGCCAATTTAGCTCCTAAAAGACATTCTAAGCTCAAAATGGCATAAGAACCTTGGTTAGCTCAATAATATTATATACTTAGCTTGTTTTCGTCTATAATGACATAATTAGCCCATTTAGCTTGAAAAAGACATAGTTAGCTAATTCAGCTCCAAGAAGAGGAGAAGAGGAGAAATGAAAAGAAGGAAGAAGAAGAAGAAGAAGAAGAAGAGAAGTAGAAGGAGAAGGAGAATAAGAAGAAGGAGGAGGAGAAGAAGAGAAGAATAACGAGAAGGAGGAGAAAAAGGAGAAGGAGCCCTCCTTCTTCTCCTTCTCCTTCTCTCCTCCTTCTTCTCCTCCTTCTTCTCCTTCTTCTTCTCTTCTTTTTTCTTCTTCTCCTCCTCCTTCTCCTTCTCCTTCTTCTTCCCCTTCCCCTCATCCTCCCCCTCCTCCTTCTCCTCCTTCTTGTTTTTCTTCTCCTTGTTCTCTTCTTGCTTCTTATCTTTCTTCTTCAATTTAGTTATTTGTCATATATATGTTGTTGTTCTTCTTCTTGTGACTTTATTATTCCTATTTTGCAGATTGGATGTACTACATGCATGGAAGCTGGCATTGGAGTGCTTTAGTTTCCGTTTTTATTTGAGTTGCTGAACAATGTGGAACTATATGTATATGTATATATGGATGAACATATATGTGCAACTATATGTATGTATATATGGATGAAACTTTGTATGTGTTGGTTCTTTTGATATATGGGATGTACGTTGATGAACAAATGGCATTGATGAGCTTTATATGCATATCATATATGTGTTGTGACCTATTTATCATATATGTGCTATGAATTATATGTATATGTGCTGTGAAATAGAAAAATAAACAAAAATATGACAATACAGGCTCTTTGCCGTCTGCCAGCTGATGGCAAATGCCGTTGCCGTTAGCTGACCGATGGCAAAGGTGCCACATGGCGCCCAGTTGTGCAACCTGGGCAGTCGCAGCTGGCCATATAGTATCTTTGCCGTCTGCTTCCAGGGGGGGCAGACGGCAAAGAAGAGGGCACAGAGGAGGGGGGGAGGGGTAGGTAGACGACAAAGAGTGGAGGGAGGCAGACGACAAAGAAGGGGGGAGGCAAACGGCAAACAAGAGGGGGGATGCAGACGGCAAAGCCTCCGTTAGCCCCTAACGGAGGCAACGCCTTTCGGCTGGCGTCTCGACCACTTTGCCGACCGCTCCTATGAAAAGCTGATGGCAAAGCTCTTTGCCGTCCGCTTTGGGGAGACAGACGGCAAAGAAGCTACAATGCCGTCATAGGCTGACGCAGAAATTTTGCCGGCCGTGAGATTCTTTGCCGTCTTTCGTATTCTCTTTGCCGTCCGGGATTGACTCTTTGCCGTCTGTGATGGAAGACGGCAAAGAAGCTGATTCCTGTAGTGTAAGCCTGTTGAAAGCATGAGCCCATGCCAGAGCAGGAGGGAGAACAGGCCCATACATGACGCGTGCCACACCAACAAACAGAGTGTCAGGACATACCGGTGGCTGTTGGTAGGGGACAATAGCCAAGGGATTGATCTCCTTCTGGTCTTCTTCAATTGCACCATCATCAGCAACAACGAAACCTTCATTATGCTGATCCTGATGAACAACAGGCTGTGGAAAAACCACCTCCAGTTCAGGATTAGCATTGTCAACCTCCAGGTTAGCCTCAGGAACAGCGGCTTATGCAGCCGCCGGAGCCTCCACATTCTCCTGTGGAACAAAGAAAACCTCTTGAATAAAGTCAGAGGAGGTAGGTTGATCAATGACCATCGATTCTTGATCCTGCACTTGGGCAGCGGGCTCGTCAGTGGGAGCTTCAGGCTGCCACCCCAACCCACCATCGTCAGCACGCGCCTTCGGCATTGGCGGCGGCGATGGCGGCAGTACTGGCTGCGGGAGAGCAAAGATCAAGTTATCCTGGATGAACTGCACAGGGAGGGGTGGGGGTTGCCATCCAAAGGCATGCGATCCTCATCGTTCGGCATTTTCTCAGCAAATCCAGCCCCCAGAATAAACATCGGAGCAGTCCAAGAAACCCTCGCACCCCCGAAGCAGCATATTCTGAGAAAGTAACACTTCGAGGGACCAGGAAGTCGTCAGGAAAAGAGGCAAAGACAATAGAATGAGCAAGAAAAGGGTCCTCACTGAACCAATGATGGAATTCTCCGAAAGTATTGACTGCCGCACAAAGATCATTCGTGTTATGGAAGTCCAAGGGGACCCCCAAAAGCATCAGACAGCCTTGACGAAATCCAGCAGTTCCACTAAAGCCAATTCCGGCGTTGTGGCGCATGCACCGAACAAAAGAGTCATTCCCCAACGCCTAAGGAGCCATCTGGACTACAGAGAAGCTTTCACCCGCATCACGGAGCTCAAAAGACAAACCCCCTCAATCCAGGGTTGAGCCGAACGAACATGAAAACCCATATCGTTCAAGAGGTCAATAACTTGTTGCCGTACCTCAACAATATGGTCCATCGACGAAGCAGGCATGACTTCAGCGATAACAAACTGCTCGAAGCGGCGGGCAATGGTCATCGTCAGCGTGATGAAGGTCCGCGGCAGTCGGTCAGGGCCGCCGTCGATGATATGGTGCCCCGCCGGGACAAAGCGAGTAGGATCAAGCTCGAAGTTGGCCATATCCGGCAGAAAAGCAAGAGGGTCAGGTGTCAATGGTGGGGGGTCCAATGGCGTCCTAGGAGATGATGGAAGTGATGGGGGCGATGAGACAGGGAGGAACTGCTCGGTAAGCTTCCGCGCGAAATCGGCGGCAGGGGAGGTGGTGGGGCTTTTGCGTTTCCAAGTGAGACAATTATCATGCCTAAAAGTATCGTAGCTAGATTTGGTATGGCCCACAATGTCGCAAGAGGAGTAGATCAACGAGAGCGAGTTCGGGCAGGCCGAAGCAAAATGCCTACGTTCAGAATAGTTTGAGCAGGAGAAAATTTCGTCCACCATCTTATTAATAAAGTCGTCAAACTGTCGCTGGGCCTCTTACGAAGATGGAAGGCTACCATTATCATTGGAATTCTCTGGCCCAGTAGAAAAAAAGGCTCAGGTGCACTAGGTAAATCATCTGGTGTTGTTTCAAACGGATCCGTAGACCCGTCTAAGCCGAAGGGATATACCGGATCAGCCGTTAAAATCCTGGTAATATCGCTATTTGAATTTGAAGTGCTCGGAATTCCGGAATGCAGAACCGACGGATTGACCATTCCAAAAGAGATGTGGGGCGTCGCCGACGTCCACCGGAGCTCCGCCGGCAGCGGAGCACTGATGATAACACGCTCACGAGGTGGCACCGAAATTTCCAGCATCTTGTAGCGTAAGAAGCTCATCATGTGTAACACGACAGCGATACCCTTTCCAAACCTCGTATTGCTGGAGGGTTGGATAAGAAAATTTCTGGCAAACCGAGGAACTCGATTTAAAACATGATTTCATAGGTCTGGAATGCATTGCCATCAGATCTAAAGAAGCCCGTCTCTTAGAAGGACTAACCAAAATCCATTCTGCATCACATTGTTTCTACCAGAGAGAAAACTCACGGTGCCAATTAGGTCCACCATTTCCCCATAGATGAAAAAAGCACTTGAAGCTGGAGCACTTAAAAGAACGTACATCAAGAATATGAAAGCCAACTTCCTTCGAAGAAATCATGAAAGAGAAGACCGATGAGTGATTTTTTAGACCATAAGCTCAACGGCAGAGCCACCAATGGCCGCCTCTTGTGTCGCCGCAACTGAATCCTCCGAGAGCCTGAATGCATGGCAACCAAACAAGACAACCCTGATGAACGACCGACGTCGAGGGAGAGGATTTACCGGGAGTCCATAGTGATAAAACACCTCACGCACAGAAGAAGCCCCATGGGAAAAATCCACATCCAACGTGGAGCCACCCATGCAAGCCATAAAAATGCACCAGCGTGGTCGTGAGAGTGCACCTGTGGTGTTGACCAGAGTGGAAGGTATCCACCGACTAGTTTTTGGCCTTTGAGGAGACGGTTTTTCATCTCTCTCTGCACATCCCTGTCTCTCTTCTTCCTCCTCTCCCACGGTGCTTGGCGAAGCCCTGCCGGGAGACCTCGTCTCTCCATCGACACCGCACCGTCGTGCTGCCGGAGATCTTCCCCAACCTCTCCCTCCTCCTTGATGGATCAAGGTGCAAGAGACATCACCGGGCTACACGTGTGTTGAACACGGAGGTGTCGTGATTCGACACTAGATCGGAATCACACCGCGATCTGAATCGCCGCGAGTACAAGTCCATCAACCACGTTCTAGCAACGCTTCCGCTTAGCGATCTTCAATGGTATGAAGATCCACTCTCCCCTATCTCATTGCTGGTTTCTCCATAGGAAGATCTGAATATGGCATAGGAAAATTTTGAATTTATGCCACGTCACCCAACATAAAGTACAAATCAATATATGTATATCAAACATATATCTGTCGACTTTGTCAGCCTTCTTATCTACAAAGTATCTATGGTAGCTCCACCTTAGTGACCGTTCCCCTCATAACAGAAGGACTTAGTCTCGGGTTTGGGTTCAATCTTGGGTTTCTTCATTAGTGCAGCAACTCGTTTGCCGTTTCATGAAGTGTCCCTTCTAGCCCTTGCCCTTCTTGAAACTAGTGGTTTTACTAAACATCAACTATTGATGCTCCTTCTTGATTTCTAGTTTCGAAGTGTCAAACAGTGCAAAGCGCTCAAGGATCATCATATCTATCCGTGATATGTTCTAGTTCTTCACGAAGCTCTAACAGCTTAGTGGCAGTGACGTTGGAGAACTATCACTATCTCCTGTGGAAGATTAACTCCCACTTGATTCAAGCGATTGTTGTACTTAGACAATCTGAGAACATGCTCAACGATTTGAGATTTTCTCCTTTACTTTGTAGACAAAGAATCTTGTCGGAGGTCTCATACATCTTGACAAGGGCACGAGCATGAAATCTCAATTTCATCTATTAGAACATCTCATATGTTCCGCGACGTTTCAAAGCGTCTTTGGCGCCTTGCTTCTAAGCTATTAAGTATTATGCACCGAACTATCACATAGTCATCAAAAACGTGTATGTCAGATGTTCGCAACATCCACAGACGACGCTCGAGGGTCAGCACACTAAGTAGTGCATTAAGGACATAAGCCTTCCGCGCAGCAATGAGGACAATCCTCAGTTTTACGGACTCGGTCCGCAAAGTTGCTACTATCAACTTTCAACTAAATTTTCTCTAGGAACATATAAAAACAGTAGAGCTATAACGCAAGCTACATCATAATTCGCAAAGACCATTAGACTATGTTCATGACAATTAGTTTAATTAATCATATTACTTAAGAACTCCCACTCAAAAAGTACATCTCTCTAGTCATTTGAGTGGTACATGATCCAAATCCACTAACTCAAGTCCGATCATCACGTGAGTTGAGAATAGTTTCAGTGGTAAGCATCTGTATTCCAATCATATCAACTATACGATTCATGCTCGACCTTTCGGTCTCATGTGTTCTGAGGCCATGTCTACACATGCTAGGCTCGTCAAGCTTAACCCGAGTGTTCCGCGTATGCAACTGTTTTGCACACATTGTATGTGAACGTTGAGTCTATCACACCCGATCATCACGTGGTGTCTCGAAACGACAAGGTGTAGCAACGGTACATAGTCGGTAATAACACAATTTCGTCTTGAAATTTTAGTGATAGATCACCTCACAATGCTACCGTCGTTCTAAGAAAATAAGGTGCATAAAAGGATTAACATCACATGTAATTCACAAGTGACATGGTATGTCCATCATCATGTGCTTCTTGATCTCCATCACCAAAGCACCGACACGATCTTCTTGTCACCGGAACCACACCATGATCTCCATCATCATGACCTCCATCAACGTGTACCATCAGGGTTGTCGTGCTACTTATGCTATTACTACTAAAGCTACGTCCTAGCAATATAGTAAACGCATCTGCAAACACAAACGTTAGTTTAAAGACAACCCTATGGCTCCTGTCGGTTGCCATACCATCGACGTGCAAGTCGATATTAACTATTACAACATCATCAAGTCATACATCCAATATATCACATCACGTCATTGGCCATATCATATCACAAGCATACCCTGCAAAAACAAGTTAGACGTCCTCTAATTTGTTGTTGCATGTTTTACATGGCTGCTATGGGTATCTAGTTTGGCGCATCTTACTTACGCAAAAACCACAACGAAGATGTGCAAATTGCTAGTTAACCTCTCCAAGGACCGCCTCGGTCAAAACCAATTCAACCAAAGTTGAAGAAACTAACACCCGTCAGTCATCTTTATGCAACGAGGTTGCATGTCAATCGATGAAACCAGTCTTTCGTAAGCGTACAAATAATGTCGGTCCGGGCCGCTTCAATCCAACAATACCGCCAAATCGAGAAAAGACTAAGGAGGGCAGCAAATCAAACATCACCGTCCACAAAACCCTTTGTGGTCTACTCGAGATAACATCTACGCATGAACCTAGCTCATGATGGCACTGTTGGGGAACGTTGCATGGGAAACAAAAAATTTCCTACCCACAGGAAGGTCTATCATGGTGTTAAGAAACGCGGTTGATGTAGTGGAACGTCCTCACGTCCATCGATCCGCCCCACGAACCATCCCACGAACCGTCCCTCGATCCGTCCCACGATCCATTCCGATCTAGTGCCGAACGGACGGCACCTCCGCGTTCCGCACACGTACAGCTCGACGATGATCTCGGCCTTCTTGATCCAGCAAGCAAGGCAGAGAAGCAGATGAGTTCTCCGGCAGCGTGACGGCGCTCCGGTGGTGGTGACAATCTACTCCTGAAGGGCTCCGCCCGAGCTTCATGGAAATATGATCTAGAGGAAGAACTATGATGTCTAGATCTGAGTTGCACGTGGCAAAAGTTGTCTCAAATCAGCCCTAAATCACCAGTATATATAGGAGGGAGGGGGGAGGCATTCCTTGAGGGCCAAGCCCTCAAGGGTGCGCCGGCTAGGGAGAAGGAGGAGTCCTACTCCAATGAGGATAGGAAAGTGGAGTCCTTCTCTTCCTTCCCACCTCCCCCTTTTTTTCTTTGGTTTTCTTCTTATGGCGCCAAGGCCCTCTTGGGCTGTCCCACCAGCCCACTAAGGGCTGGTGCGCCACCCCTAAGGCCATTGGGCTTCCCCCGGGTGGGTTGCACCCCCTCCCGGTGAACATCCAGAACCCATTCGTCACTCCCGGTACAATGCCGGTAATGCCTGAAAAACTTCCAATAACCAAATCAAGTCATCCTATATATCAATCTTCGTTTCTGGACCATTCCTGAAACCCTCGTGAAGTCCGATCTCATCTGGGACTTCGAATAACACTTGGTAACCACACATAAAACTCAACTATACTAAAGCATCATCGAACCATAAGTGTGCACACCCTGCGGGTTCGAGAACTATGTAGACATGCCCCGAGGCACTCCTCGGTCAATATCCAATAGCGGGACTTGGATGCCCATATTCGATCCTACATATTCTCCGAAGATCTTATCGGTTGAACCTCAGTGTCATGGATTCATATAATCCTGTATGTCATTCCCTTTGTCCTTCGGTATGTTACTTGCCCGAGATTCGTTCGTCGGTATCCACGTACCTATTTCAATCTCGTTAACGGCAAGTCTTTTTACTCGTTCCGTAATACAAGATCCCATGACGTACACTTAGTCACACTACTTGCAAGGCTTGTGTGTGATGTTGTATTTCCGTGTGGGCCCCGAGATACCTCTCCGTCACACAGAGTGACAAATCCGAGTCTTGATCCATACTAACTCAACGGACACCTTCGGAGATACCCGTAGAGCACCTTTATAGTCACCCAGTTACGTTGCGACGTTTGATGCACAAAAGGTATTCCTCCGGTGTCAGTGAGTTATATGATCTCATGGTCAAAGGAACAAATACTTGAGACGCAGAAAACAATAGCAACAAAATAAGATGATCACATGCTACGTTTATAATTTGGATCTTGTCCATCACATCATTCTCCTAATGATGTGATCCCGTTATCAAGTGACAACACTTGCCTATGGCCAGGAAACCTTGACCATCTTTAATCAATGATCTAGTCAACTAGAGGCTCACTAGGGACAGTGTGTTGTCTATGTATCCACACATGTATTTGAGTTTCCAATCAATACAATTCTAGCATGGATAATAAACGATTCTTACGAACAAGGAAATATAATAATAACTAATTTCTTATTGCCTCTAGGGCATATTTCCAACAGAAGACGCATCAGAACTTCCTCTCGCCATCGGTTCCTTTCTCTGTGTTGCTGCTATGTTCTTCCCCATCCCTACTTGCGGCGTGCACCGCAGGTACGGACAGTAGGCCTCTAAAACTCCGTCTATTCGAGTCCTGTACGGGAGAAGGGCGATAAGGTTTTTGGGGAGAGCTCAGCGCGACTACCGGCTTCCACAACGGACACCGACGATCTCTTCCCGAACGACGACTACTTCCCCAACGTCGACCACCTCTTCGGTAACATGGCCAACGACAATGCCAACACCAACCCTATGGCTATTGCAACTCAGTACGTACTGATGTTCTTTTTCGTTGAGTTCCTACCGCAAATTTTTGCTATAGTTTCACTTCTAGATATGTTCCATTTCTGCTCATCACTCCACATGATGCCTTGTGTATATAGAACGGCTCTACATATGTTCTCTTCTAGATCATATGTGCACATGTCTTTCATCGTCTCATCTTTATATTCCATGTCTTGTTTCATCTATTTTATGATAATCTTGTTTTTCCTAGTTTTTCTTTTAATAAAATCCTATGGTAAATTTATCATATTTCCAACAATCCAAAAACCTTATTATAGGCAATTTACCCCGAGTGGTTTTGCTGCCTCCATGAGACCTTCTATGTTTGAGGGTGTCCACTATAAGAGGTGGTGCATGAGAGCTGTTTTGTGGTTTCAAACCATGAGCTGCTACGACGCCACTCTTGGCAAACCTGAAGGAGATCATGATGCTCAACAGGAGCTAGCTTTTCAGAAAATTGATACCTTGTTTAAATCTTCTCTCTTGAGCGTTCTTGGTGAGAACATAGTTGATGCTTATGCGTAAACTGATAATGGAAAAAATATGTGGGATGCACTCGAGGCAAAGTTTGGGGTCTCGGATGCTGGCACTAAGCTGTACATCATGGAGAAATTCTATAACTACAGGATGACTGAAGAGCGCTCCGTGGTTGAGTAAGCTCACGAGATACAGTCATTTGCAAGAGAACTTGAGCACTTCAATTGCATGTTACCGGACAAGTTTGTTGCCGGAGGCATCATCACTAAACTTCCTCCTTCGTGGAGGAACTTTGCCACCTTACTGAAGCATAAGAGACAGGAGTTTTCCATCCGGATCTCATAGGTACACTTGATGTGGAAGAAAAGGCGAGAGCAAAAGACACACGTGCTCGAGGCATTGAGGGAGGTTCTAGTGCCAATCTGGTACAGAAGAAAAACTTCTAGCCCCACAATTTCAAGAACAAGGGCAAGTTTGATGGTAAAGCAAAGTTCGATGGGAAGAACAAGGTTGTACAGCACACCAACTTCAAGAAGAAGAATGACAAGAACAAAGGTGTTTGTCATGTGTGCGGAGACCCTGATCATTGGGCACCTAACTGCCCTAATCGTTATGACAAACGTCAACATGGGAAAGGCGGCAAGTCCGCTAATGTTGTTATTGGTGACACTGACGTGGAGGATGCTGGGTATGGTATATTTCCTAGTATCCTTTTACTATGTCATTTTCCCGATTGGTTGATTGACACGGGTGCTACTATGCATGTATGTGGTGATATTTCCATGTTTTCATCTTATCAGTCCACAGGGACTTCCACCGTGTTGATGGGCAACGGTTCAAGTGCTTCTGTTCGTGGTGTTGGCACGGTCGATCTAAAGTTTACTTCGGGGAAGGTCGTGCGGGTGAAGAACGTGCATTATGTCCCCTCCGTGAATAAAAATCTTGTTAGTGGATCTATTTTGTGTAGAGATGGCTACAAGCTTCTCTTTAAGTCTAATAAATTTGTAATATCCAAGTATGGAAGTTTTATTGGTAAAGGCTACGAGTCAGGAGGCCTGTTCCGTTTATCCTTGGCAGACGTTTGCAATAAAGTTGTTAATCATGTTTACAACAATAGTGAATCAAATGTATGACATTCACGTCTTTGTCATATTAATTTTGGTTGCATATCGCGACTAGTCAAATTGAACTTAACCCTAGCTTCATCACCGTCAAGGGATCGAAGTGTCAAGTTTGTGTGCAAGCCAAACAACCTCGTAAGTCTCATACGACTGCCGAAACAAGAAATCTTGCATCACTAGAGCTCATACATTCAGATCTATGTCAACTGAATGGTAATTTGACAAAAGGTGGAAAGAAATATTTCATGACACTAATTGATGACTCCACTAGATACTGCCGAGTGTATCTTGTGAAATCTAAGGATGAGGCTTTGAACTTTTTCAAGATCTATAAAGCTGAAGCAGAAAACCAACTTGATCGAAAGATCAAGAGGCTTAGGTCCGATCGTGGTGGAGAGTATTTCTCAAATGAATTTGATTCTTTCTGTGCGGAACATGTTATAATCCATGAGAGGACGCCTCCTTATTCACCTCAGTCAAATGGGATAGACGAATGAAAGAACCGTACTCTAACTGATTTGGTTAACGCCATGTAAGACACATCGGGTCTCTCCAAGGCATGGTGGGGGGAGGCAATATTGACTGCATGTCATGTCCTAAACCGAGTTCCCACAAAGAACAAAGAGATAACACCATTCGAGGAATGGGAAAAGAAAATGTTAAAACTTTGATATCTACGAACCTGGGGTTGTTTGGCAAAAGTCAATGTGGGTTGTGTTTTTTTGGGATATGCTTTTCATAGCATTGGATATAGATTCTTGGTTGTAAAATCTGAGGTATCTGACATGCATATCGGTACAATCATGGAGTTGAATGATGTGACTTTCTTAGAAGATATCTTTCACATGAAAGGTAGACCTACCTCATCTAATCAGGAGATGCCTAATTCATCAAACCATGAATTAGTTACAATTTCTGAACCTATCATTTCGATGGAACACTTTGCAAATATTGTGGAGGAGAATAGTGATGTTCCTACCAGGAGCAAGAGACAGAGGACTGCAAAGTCCTTTGGTGATGATTTTCTTGTGTATCTCATAGATGACACTCCTAGTTCTATTTCAGAGGCCTATGGTCTGAAGATGCTGACTACTGGAAGGAAGCAGTACGTAGTGAGATGGATTCCATCTTGGCAAATGAAACCTCGGAGATCACTGATCGTCCTTATGGGTGCAAACCTATAGGATGCAAATGGGTATTCAAGAAGAAGCTTAGGCTTGATGGTACTATCAAAAAGCACAAGGCAGAGCTCGTGGCTAAGGTTTATACCCAAAAGGATGGTGAAGACTTCTTTGATACTTAATCACCCTTGGCTCGACTGACCACTATTCGAGTACTACATTCACTGGCCGCCTCACATGGTCTTCTCGTTCATCAAATGGATGTTAAGACTGCTTTCCTAAATGGAGAGTTGGATGAGGAAATTTACATGGAACAACTAGATGGGTTTGTAGTAGATGGTCAGGAAGGAAAAGTGTGCAAGTTGCTGAAGTCTTTATATGGACTTAAGCACGCACCCAAGCAGTGGCATGAGAAGTTTGAAAGAACTCTCACAACTGCAGGCTTTGTTGTAAACGAAGCTGATAAATGTGTGTACTATCGCCATGGTGGGGGCGAGGGAGTTATCCTTTGCTTGTATGTTGATGACATACTAATTTTTGGAATAAATCTGAATTTTATTAAAGAGGTCAAGGATTTCCTATCTCGCTGTTTTGAGATGAAGGATTTAGGAGTGGCTGATGTCATTTTGAACATCAAGTTGTTGAGAGACGAAGATGGTGGGATTACGTTGCTTCAATCTCACTATGTGTAAAAGATCTTGAGTCGTTTTGGGTATAGTGACTGCAAGTCCTCTCCCACACCATATGATGCGAGCGTGTTGCTTCGAAAGAATAGAAGAATTGCTAGAGACCAATTTAAATATTCTCAAATTATTGGCTCACTTATGTACTTAGCCAGTGCTACAAGACCTAACATCTCTTTTGCTGTTAGCAAACTGAGTCGGTTTGTCTCCAAACCAGGAGATGTGAATTGGAAAGCTCTAGAGAGAGTTTTTCATTATTTGAAAGGCACTGCAAATTATGGAATTCACTATACTGGACATCCAAAGGTGCTTGAAGGGTATAGTGATTCAAACTGGATCTCTGATGCTGATGAGATAAAGGCCACGAGCGGATATGTATTCACTCATGGAGGTGGTGTTGTTTCTTGGAAGTCTTGCAAGCAAACGATATTAACAAGGTCAACAATGGAAGCAGAACTCACAACACTAGATACAGCTACGGTCGAAGCAGATTGGCTTCACCTGCTCTTGAGTGACTTGCTGGTTGTCGAGAAACCTGTACCGCGTATCCTTGTGAACTGTAACAATCAAACTGTGATCACGAAAGTGAGCAGCTCAAAGGATAACATGAAGTCATCAAGACACGTTCAGAGAAGGTTAAAATCTGTCAAAAAAATGGGAAATTCCAGAGTTATTGCATAGGATTATATCCAAACATCTAAAAATCTGGCAAATCCTTTTACTAAGAGTTTATCATTTAATGTGATAGATAATGCATCGAGGGAGATGGGTATGAGACCCACAATTTGATTTGTTCAAAGTGGTAACCTATTCTTTGTGACAGAAGATCCCGTGAAATAGATGTGGAAGACAAGTTGTTGGTCAACTGAGAGGAAAGTATCCATATCATTGATAATACCACTCCATGAAGATGCAATACTTTCCTAAACTGCATGGCAGGTTGATATACATCTTAATATGTTCTAAGTTGCTTATTGAAGTAGAGATGTTACCCTGCAGAACATCTTTTGAAGAACATACCTATATGAGTCTGATTGTTAATGTCACAATCTATGAGAGTAGGGTGCTCTCTAGTAAACTCATGAAAGGTCTCGGAGTATGACGCATAAGCTCCACCCGCGGGGAACTCCCACGGTAGCCTAGTACCGATCAAGGCTCTATGTGAAGCTAGATTCATAGAAAACTTGCAGTTCAGGGCCTAGTCCACTGTTCAAGTTCCTTACTAGTGTAGCATAGAGTTCTAGGTGGAAGTTCAACTTAACAGTCTCCACTGCAGTACCAGTATATAAAATAGTGTTTTGGAACCAAAGACAATTTTTGTGTGCCTCTGGGATCTGGTGGGGGATTGGTGGAGTTTTGTCTACTTTTGGGCCAGCCCAATATATAATTTTAGAAAATTACTAGTAAATCCTAGAGGCCCATGCAGCCCATTTGTGCAAGGCAAGAGGTGGAAATGTTTAGTCCCACATTGCTAGTTTAGTGGGAGTTGAACTTCCTTATATGGGAGGATGTTTCCACACATGTATGAGCTTGAGAACAAGAGAGACATACACGCACGCTCCTCCTCCTCCGCTGCCCGCCTCGCCTCGTCAGGACGCACCGTGGGTTGCGGGAATGAGCCAAGCCGAACTAAATTTTTGCCACGCACGACTAGTATACGAAAGGTCACTCGAAAGCTGAACGTTATGCTGTAGTGCATATTGAAAGCGAAACAACACTCTTAGGCTGATGTCTGTTCGTTTCGTCTCCCTCTCTCTCTTCGGCTCCCGTCGTTGGCCTCTCGCCTCCTTCTCTTGCGCCTATAAAAGAGAGGTCGCTCCTCTCCAGAGAAGACGCATCAGAACTTCCTCTCGCCACCGGTTCCTTTCTCTGTGCTGCTGCTACATTCTTCCCCATCCCTACTTGCGGCGTGCACCATAGGTCGGGACAGTAGGCCTCCGAAGCTCCATCTCTTCGAGTCTTGTACGGGAGAAGGGCGATAAGGTTATTGGGGAGCGCTCAGTGTGACTACTGGCTTCCATCACGGACACCAACAATCTCTTCCCGAATGACAACTACTTCCCCGACTTCGACCACCTCTTCGGTAACATGGCTAACGACAATGCCAACATCAACGCTACTGCTGCTGCAACTCAGTACGTACTCATGTTCTTTTTCATTGAGTTCCTACCGCAACTTTTTGCTATAATTTCACTTCTAGATTTGTTCTGTTTTCGCTCATCACTCCACATGATGCCTTGTGTATGTAGAATGGCTCTACATATGTTCTCTACTAGATCATATGTGCACATGTCTTTCGTCGGCTCATCTTTATATTCCATTTCTTGTTTCATCTATTTTATGATAATCATGTTTTCCCTAGTTTTTATTTTAGTAAAATACTATGGTAAATTGCTCATATTTCCAACAGATTTGCTATCAAGTGATGCTGATGTATGAAAGTTTTCCTTTTGATTTGCCATGTGGTGCAGAGGGAGTAGGAAGCAAGCTGATGTGAAAACCAGGAAGAAGGCCTGCTGTGGAAGTTACAAAATTGTAGAATGTTACATATGTCTGTTTGACAGCTTTGCTAGCCCGTGAAAGTAAATTTACTCAAAGAGTCTTGTGAAAGTGAATTTGCTCATCTCAGTGAAAATCGTAAAACACGCTTTTCATGTCACTAGTACTGCTTGTAGAATAGATGGATGAACTAATTATTATTGAAAAAATATAAGGAGAAGCGCGGCACCACATGTCTTGCATGCAGCGGCTCGGGCAGCACCATGCACATACAAGAATCTTCTACATCATGCTTACATCATCACATTAAATTCTTTTTACATTTTAAAAATGATTTATGTTACAAATTAATAATTTGATTAGAGATTCGTCTTCACCGTTAGGTTCGTCTCGATGAGACCTTTAAAATAAGATCTCATGTTGACATGTTTTGTTTATTTTATTTTCGTCGTTCCTAGATGCCACATTTATACCATCATAGTTGTCATCTTAAATTATACATAGTTATAGGGATAATAATTTTATACTTTTTAAGCATTGTAATGAACAATAAGCAAGTAAATGCATGAATGAGCATAAGTACAATGAATCAAGTGTTTTAGTGGGGTATGTCAACATTCATAAACCTGATAACCAAGTTGATTTAATGTGAGAACTATGTGACAAATAATGTGACAAGTAAGTGATAGTAATCTGGTAAGTACCGACAAAAACAAAAGTTATCAAAACATGTCGACATGGGATCTAGTTTTGAAGCTCGTTGCGGAAAAGTCAATGGTAAAATCGGATCATTAATTAAGATAATGGTTTGGGAGATAAATATCTTTTAATTACAAAATCAAAAGAATATTTAATAATATAAAACTTGTGTAATTTTGCATGCATGTAAGGAATGGGTGGAAGGGAGCCGTCGCACCGAAAGACTAATATGTGGCGCCGCTTCCTAGTGAAGTCCATTATTATTTTGGTGACACTTTAAGCCAAGCATGGACAAAGATCATGTTTTTGAATAGAAATTGAAATGATAAAAAATAGTGTGATACTCCCTCTATCACTTCTAGTATAAGAGCGTTTGGATCACTAACCAATTAATCCAAACAACAATACCACATATAATTTCTAGAAAGTAAGCTCCCGTAAATAATAGAAATTCTCCTGCACGCTGGCCATTACAATTTTTTTACTGATCATACCACAAATAAGTTAAAAAAACAGGCACTAAAAAAATTGGCATGCTAATTATTGAAGCTTATTTTTACAAAAGCTCATTCTCACAGGATCTTATTTTCACATCATACCACAAAAGTACCAACCCTTAGTTTGAGCTCCGTGAATGCTTCTTTCTAGGCCCACACTGACACGATAACATTTGCATCTATGTTAGTATGTCTCATTTTTCATCCCTCAATATTAAGTATCGTGATTAGTAAGGAAACATAACACAGACTAGGAATTATTCTGGTTTATCTTGTACTTTAAGTTCACCATGTACTTAAGCAATAAACATCGATTCCACCAATCCCTCTCTATCCCTCCTAACATGGTATCTGCCGCAACTTCCTAGACCTAGGCGCCGCCGATACTTCCGCTCAGCGCTGTCCGCTGGTCGGTGGGCCTCCATGGCCACCTTCGGGGGCTGCATCGTACGTACCTAGGGTTCATTTCCCGGTCGTGTTAACTGGCTACCCTAGTGAGTCTTTTTCCCGATCTCCTGATCCAGATTTTTATCTTTTCCGAGGGTTCTCTTGATCGACGTTTTCTTTTTAGTTTTCAAATCTAAGATCTGTTTTCTCGCCTGCCGCTGCCGTCAACTCCCGTGCCTCTACTCCGACATTGGTGTCGACTCTATACCACCCACAATGTAAGCAACCACACGGCAAGGTTGGACGCGCCGCTCAAAGGACGCCTTCACGCATTGCTACTGGCCGCTCGCCTCCATGGTTTCCATTGTCAGTTCGTCTTCATCGTCATAGTCCGAGACATGACCGACAACATCGCCATCGACTCTCATCTACGCATCGTCCCCATCATGGCGCGTACAGCGTTGTCGTCTGTCTCATCAATCGATCACGCATCTGTCATCGCCAAGCACGTCCGTGAGGACACGCCTACCACCAATCAAGGCACAAGATGCCGTCGTGTCATCCCTTTGGATCCTCCCGTTGGCTATCCCGACCCGCTGATGATGAGATGATTTATATACTTCTCGCCCCTCGTTAGATACCCCAAGTGGAAGTTGGAGATGTAGTCAGCAGCAAATTTCCCTCACATAGAGATTGTAAGGTTTATCGAACCAGGATGACTCCTAGGCTCAAAAAGTAGGTGTCTTCCACTCTGGCGCTAGCAAAAGACGTGGACCTGCACACACAACAAATAACTTTGCTCCCAATGTCTACAAAGAGGTTGTCAATCTCTCCGGCCTTGTAGTTTGCAAAGGATCAAAACACAAGCGGGAAGGTAATAGTGATTGCAATGGAAAAGTAAATGAAAGCGGTAAATGATGGCGGTGTAAACAATGATGTTGATATGGACCGGAGTCACATGATGTTCACTAGTGATGTCTATCTCCCAAAAGAGGATAAACAACTATGCTAGGGTAACCAAATCACAGTTGGGCAATTGACAGAATTATGATCGCACCGCAATGCTAATTATGCTCCTTGATAGTATGAGTTTCAATAGTTATGGGAAATACGCCAAGACAAGTAGACCGTTTATTCATCAACATCTACTTACTAATCATCCACCTTGAGATATCTATCCATAACATCTCTCCGGTATTAAGTTGCGAGTCCCATCCAAAGTGTAAACTCAAAGCAACGGACAACTGCATTAACGAACTATGCGTAAGGTAAACAATCCTTGCAACCGTGGTCACAAGCACCATTGTTTTCTCCCTGGTGCCAACAAGCACATCCCCTAGTCTCATGTTCCTATCACTCAAGCTAGACATTGAGGAGCACGAACCCACAATCATGCATAATGCTCCCTCTTGGAGTTACGATCTACTACTTGGCCAAAGCAATAAAAAGCAACGGAGAACATGCAAGAATCACTAAGGAACATAATATAAAAGGATAATCAAATCTATAACTCATAACAATCTGAACATAATCTCATAATCCATCGGATCTCAACAAACCGAGCATAGCAAAAGCAAGAGGATTACATAAATGCCTTGATCATGTAGGGCACCTCACAAGGACTAACCATTGAAGCACAAGATTGGAGATAAGACATCACATAGCTACTGGTCATGGACTCATGGTTCAAGGGAAACTACTCATGGCACATCCGGGAAGCGTCCATGGCGGTGGAGAAGCTCCCGGAGGTCAATCCTCGCTCCGACAGGGTGCCGGGAAGTGGTCTCCTGATGCTCCCGATCTTGGAAGCGCAGAGGCAGCTGAACGATGGAGAAATTCGTGATTCCAGAAAGTCTGTGAGGGTTTCCTCATGGCAGTCTAAATATAGGCCAAAGGAGGGCACCAGAGGAGGTGGGGCCCACCTAGGCGATCTACTGGTATGGCTTAGGGCCAGGCCACACCAGAGGCCGCCTGGGAGGCCCCTGGCCCCCGTGTGTCTCTCCTTTGGTGATCCCGAAGCTTTTATTTCGCTGATTTTTTTTATAAATTTTACTGGATTTTTTCACTCTTCGGAAAAATTGGTAAAAGCCCCTACAAAAATAACATCAGCAGACAAAAACTGGCACTGGGTGCACTAAGTTAGCAGGTTAGTCCAGATATGTGTAAAATGATATAAAAGTGCAGCAAAACATATAAAATTGTCACCCAAAAGATCATTGAACAAGCATAAATTATAGATATGTTTGGGACGTATGAACATCCCCAACCTTAATTTCTGCTCGTCCTCGAGTAGATAAATGATAACACAATAATTTCTTTGGTGACATGCTAACACACATATAATAACTTCAAAGTAAAGCAAGTGATATATTCAATTCAAGTCAATACAATAACAAGCAAGAGTCTATATCTAGTATTGAGTTTAGCAAAGTAAGAACATAAAGCTGCAAGAGCTCTCGCTGTCCGTGACTCGAATGTCTCCAAATGGTGTTTGCGTGCAAGAAGTGGGATATGGGTTCAGAGATAAAATATTTTTTAATTGATAACTCAATCTATTAAACTTCACACTTAGTCTCCTTCGGAATCATATTTTGACTCATCCCCAGACCACTTGTTAGGCATAAGTCAAAATGCTCCTCTCCCTTTTGACTTTGAGCACTCATGCAATGAATGAGAGTAACCAATATATATTGGCAATTAGGATGGAAAATAGAATAATGATGGGGAAGGAAGACAAAAAGGTGTGAAAGGCTCACATCAATGAGGACAACCATAGGCGAGAGAAAGCCAAATGATAGATATGATGTGAGGAGTAGGGATTGCCATGTAACAGATGCACATATGAGCTAAGGTAAGCTCTCCAATGGAACTAGTGGGGGTGCATCCAACTTGTTTGCTCATGAAGACCTAGAGCTCATTTGAGGAGGCTCGTCACTGGAATATGCAAACCAAGTTCTATAGTGTAAGGGTCCCCAAATAGTTATGCATGAATGATAATCTCTATGTAGTACCAATATAGTAATGGAGTAAGAGTGTGGATCTTTCAAAAGGAATAGTAGTGTTGCCCCCTTCTCTCTTTTTATTTCTTTTTTTTTCTTTTCTTTTTTTGTGGCCTCTTTGGATCTTTCTTTTTATCTCTCATTTGTCCTCTTTGGGATCTTTTCCTCACTTAAGGGCAACACTTGATGTTTTACACGAATAGAAAGAAAAATCGTCACACTTTATAAGAAGTAGTCAACATAAAGACAAGTGAAAACTATCATGATGTATGCAAATGTATGCCTCCGCTAGTGTAGCAAGATATGCAATGATACTAGCGCGTCATGTAGCAATAATTGGAGCAAGGCCCAACTAGCATGCGGCTCTATGATCAAACAAAAGCATGTATGACATGAAAATCAAGTCATGAGATGATGGATGTTACATGGCAATGTATCTCGGAAAGGCTATGGAAATGCCTTAATAAGTAGGTATGGTGGCTGTTTTGAGGAAAAATATAATGAGGCTTATGTATGACTGAGCGTATCATGTCATGGGTTTGGATGCACCGACGGAGTTTGCACCAACTCTCAATGTGAGAAAGGGCAATGCATGGTACCAAAGAGGCTAGCAAAATATGGATAGTGGAAGTGCCAACAATCGAATACTCACATTAGTCCAAAGAACTCATACACTTATTATCGGTAACTCTCTATCTAGTTAGGAAATTCACAAAGAGACAAGTACCCCGAGGAGGAATGTTTGGGGGTTTGGTTATGCTTGCGCATCTTCGGCTCATGGTAACGTGACGGTACTCTATATATTCCAACCCCTCCAGAGGTTAGCGATCAATTTAGTAGCTAGAGTTCTCAACTAATTTTAGTTTTTGAAAAACACACGGATTTCCCAAAATACGACGCCTATCACTAATAGGCTCAAGCTCTTGGCACCAATGGTCCAAACATTAATCAAGTCGATACCTCAAAACTATTGCAAGTTACTACTATACTTAAATAGCAAGCTCAATTACCTACTCATGCAAGACACACAACTCAGTGCAACAAGCCAACTCTCTAAACAAGATAAGCATGATAACTCAAGAGAGTTGCAAAATCAACCTAAGTAAAAGCTCTTAAAAAGATAAGCATGAAAGCTAATAGCTAAGCATGACAGTAGCTACGAAAAGATGAAGAACACACAAAAAAGATAAGCATGAAAAGCTATGTTGTGTTCTGGAGTGGAATGGAGCGTGTCTGTCTCCCAAATAAGCTAGGCTAGGTTCCGACTTGCTATGTACGGCAAACTAAACTAAAACAAAACAAAAAAGAAAATAGAGGGACGCTCCAAGTATAGCACATATCATATGAAGTGATAAAAATATAGCATGGAGATGGACGACCTGATAATTGTTGATTGAGAAGGGGATGCACGGGGGCATCCCAGAGCTTAGACACTTGAGTCTCCTTTGAATATTTCTTGGGATGCATTGAGGCATCCCCAGGATCGAGCTTTTGACACTCCTTTATCTTCTTTCATCATCTCTCCCATCCCAATACTTGAAAACTCCCTTCATACAAAACTCATCATAAGCTGATTAAAGTGGTTAGTTCCCTTAATAAAATAATTCAATACCTGCTGGAAATAAAGATTTTCATGAAAAGCTACTACTTCTCATGAATGCCAAAGGGTTTTTGCAAATAAAAAGCAAGCTTAGGATTCGTAAAACAAAGAAATAACAAAACATGGCAGAATCTGTGGAAAACAGAACAACAGGTAGTAAATAATTTATTCAAGGCCCTTCTGAAACATAAATAAAAAAACTCAGAACAGATTCCAGAAAGACAATTATATAGGGAATGTTGTAAAAACAATTCAGATCAAAAAGATGATCCGGTGGTTTTTGGTGAATTTTTTCGTCAAGCAGACAAAATCTGTTTCGGGACAGCATGTCACAACTTTTGAACTTTCTTGCAATCGGAGGCTATAACTTGGCACAAAGCTTAAAAATAAAGATGCAATGATGTTACTACAGTAGTAATACACATCAATACCACTAAAACAGAAAGTAAAAATATATTGGGTTGCCTCCCAACAAGCGCTTTCTTTTATGCCTTTGAGCTAGGCACAATTTAAGAAAGAGGATCAAGGTTATCCAAAGTTATCGGAATAATAAAAACCTTCAAAAGGATCCTCAACAAGTTCATCCTTATTTTTCCTAGCGAACTTGTACGTACCTTTTGCTTTCCCACATAAGCGTATGTGTCCTTTACCTACATCAATGAAGCCTCTCATGGTTCGGAGGAAGTCCCTTCCAAGCACAATATTCCCTTTGTTGGGCTCCATGATGAAGAAATCAACCGTTGCATTCCTTTTAGAGAATGTAACCTGGACATCTTTTACCTTTCCCTGGATTTCAGAAATATCACCATTAGCATGTTCATGATAAGATGAAATTTTTTCAATGTGCAACCAGAGAGAATCATAAACAACTTTTGGCATGGTAGAAACCCTGGATCCAATATCGCAATAAGCAAGGAAGTCTTGGTTAGAGATGCTAATTCTAACAAAAGGTTTCGAGTCATCGTCTATTTTCAAAATTTGTTCCTTATCAACCATGGGTTTATCTCTTTCTCTTAAGTCTAGAGCATCTATTTTCCCTTCAATAGTAGTAAGTCTATCTATAATAGTGTCATAATCATGATTATAAACAAGATTATTAGATAGACCATGTATAATATCAAGTGCTCTAGCCTCATCACACTCTAAGAAATCTCCTTTAGCTATAATATCAAGAGAGTGTTTGCACCATACAAGGAGACCATGATAAAAAAATTCTAAGCACAATTTTGATAGGTATCAAAGGCATAATACTTTTGTGTGCTTCCGAAATTCTATCCCATACTTCCTTCATATTTTCTCCATTCCTTTGATGGAAATCTAGGACCTCAGATTCCTTCGAGGAATCAAACCTTAACATGCTTGACAACTAAAAGCAAAGTAACTATTTTTTGTGTTTTTTTGGTACCGGAGTCTAAAGTAAAAACTAGAAAGGAAACTAACAAGACTAAAAATCAAAGGTAAAAGATAGTGTGCAACTCCCCTATCTTGAAGAGTGGAGTCACAGGCAACGGCGCCATAAATTTGCTTGATGACGAGACGATGTATATACTTATCGCCCCTCGTTCGATACCCCAAGTGGAAGGTGGAGGTGTAGTCAGCTGCAAATTTCCCTCACATGGAGACTGTAAGGTTTATTGAACCAGGAGGCCTCCTAGGCTAAACAAGTAGGTGTCTTCCACCCTCGCGCTAGCAAAAGACCTGGACCTGCAAACACAACAAATAACTTTGCTCCCAACGAGTACATAGAGGTTGTCAATCTCTCCGGCCTTGTAGTTTGCAAAGGATCAAAACACAAGCGGGAAGGTAATAGTGATTGCAACAGAAAAGTAAATGAAAGTGGTAAATGATGGTGGTGTAAATAATGATGGTGATATGGACCAAAGTCACATGATGTTCACTAGTGATGTCTCTCTCCCAAAAGACGATAAACAACTGTTCTAGGGTAAACAAATCACAGTTGGGCAATTGACAGAATTATATTCGCACCACAATGCTAATTATGCTCCTTGATAGTATGAGGTTTAATAGTAATGGGCAATACGCCAAGACAAGTAGACCGTTTATTCATCCGCATCTACTTACTAATCATCCACCTTGAGATATCTATCCAGAACATATCTCTGGTATTAAGTTGTGAGTCCTACCCAAAGTGTAAACTCAAAGTAACGGACAACTGCATTAATGAACTACGCATAAGGTAAACAATCCTTGCAACCGTGGTCACAAGCACCGTTGTTTTATCCCTGGTGGCAACAAGCACATCCCCTAGTCTCATGTTTATGTCACTCAAGCTAGACATCGAGGGGCCCGAACCCATAATCATGCATAACGCTCCCTCTTGGAGTTACGATCTACTACTTGGCCAAAGCAATAAAAAGCAACGGAGAACATGCAAGAATCACTAAGGAACATAATATAAAAGGATAATCAAATATATAAGTCATAACAATCTGAACAAATCTCATAATCCATCGGATCCCAACAAACCGAGCATAGAAAAAGCAAGAGGATTGCATAGATGCCTTGATCATGTAGGGTAGCTCACATGGTGTCGGGGATATACCCCGCGGTGTAACCCGAATTGAAGTATGACCCGGGAGGGACTTGGCAACTCATTGGTGACCTAGCGGGCGACTCATACTTGACCCCACATGCGACTCAGACAAATGACGAAGGCCCAAGGGCCTGAGTACACCCTGCCATAACGTGGCTCATAGAGAGTCCAGGAGGGCCGTCTCACAAGAGAAGGCCCAAGAAGAGGAGAGAATCTCTCACAAAGGAAACAAGACCCGGATTAGGATTCAAGAGAGACTAGTCCTATTCCTACTCCTAGTAGGACTTTACATGTAAATCTATCCCTTCCACTTATATAAGGAGGGGTAAGGCGCCCCAAGAGAGATATATTGACAACTTATGTCTAGACAAGACAAATCATGAGATAGACAGATTGGACACCCACGAGATTAGAGGTGGCGAGTCTGCACCCTTGTAATCGAGATCATCATCTTCATCAATGAAACAAAAGCAGGACGTAGGCTTTTACCTCCATTGGAGGGGCCGAACCTGGGTAAACTCGCGTCTCTAGATGCCGACCAACCCCTCTCAAGCTGCCACATGGTCAAGATGGCCTCACACCTAAGTACTTGCACGAGGACATATGCCGTGACAAAACCAAAAAATTTGGCGCCCACCATGGGGCCGATCGCACGCTGCTATTGTGTTCTTGAAGGGAACTTTTTCAAGGATTGAGAAGCTGTTGATAATATAAGATCTGAGTTGAAGAAACATAAGGGTTGCGTGATGAGCCGCCACACGCCTCACGTCTCTTGGTGACCCGACGAAGCTTCTGTTCAGAATAAATCACCATGTACTCAAATTCCGAGGGAGGAGACGGTCGTTGCAGCAACTTCTTCTTCTAACATGAAGCAGGAATCAAATAATTCTCAAGTAGTTTCACTAGTAGT
This sequence comes from Hordeum vulgare subsp. vulgare, assembly GCF_904849725.1. Lineage (NCBI taxonomy): Eukaryota > Viridiplantae > Streptophyta > Magnoliopsida > Poales > Poaceae > Hordeum > Hordeum vulgare. The sequence goes on along the minus strand of NC_058520.1, from coordinate 203,466,685 downwards.
ACGTGGCTAAGATGCACTTTTGAGTACTATTAATCGGACTTGGTTTCTCATTGCTACATACGAGGCGTTGAACTTTGGAAAAGGAAAAGAAAAGATAGAGAGATTATCAGGTCGATCCGGACTCGGTCTCCTCCGCCATGGCTCGTTCCCACCTCGGGTCTCCGCTCCCTCGCTGCGTCGGTCGGGTCACTCCTGTGAGTTCGATCCGACTGGCCACTCTGCCACTCTGGCTACAATTCCTCTCCGTCAACTATTGTGGCCTATCGGGGGTGAGCTGTCCCCGCCTTGGAGCCTCGACATGTTCGCACTGCTATGCCCAGCCACACCTGCCGCATCCACCATACCTCTGCTCGCTTCGTCAAGCCGACCATGACCTAGCCATGGATTCGCCGCATTCAGCATCCACAACCGCTTCCGAGCCGGACTCGTACATTGAGCAGCCATAGCACCGGCCTCCATCCTCGCCCGACACTAACGAACTCGCCCGCCGGCTCACCATGCCGCTCCCACTCTTCTGCCTCTCCCGTGGGCCATGAGGTGTGACTCCCGCACGCCGTACGAGCCACCGTCCGCGCCTCGCATCCACCGCGGCTCACGCTACCGTGCCCTCGCATCTCTCCCTCTGGCAGTCGCTCCGGCAGGCCTGTTGCACCGCTCCGCCAAACTCCACTGGCCGCCCGCAACGCCGCCTGGGACTCCTCCCATTCTGACCACTCGCCGGTCGTGCGTCTACGCCGGGTCATCATGCCACCCCTGCTTCTCCAACCGGCATCCGCGCGTCCGCGCCGCCTCGCGCCCCGTCATGCCGGTTGCTGGTGCTGCATCAAATGCTCGCTGAGAAAGTTTCCTCTGGGCATGATATTTCTAAAGACTGGGTTTCTGATTTCTGAGCCGCCCTTCCTCCTATGGTGCATCAGATACTACGATGGCATGATGGCTGAAGATGGTTTCCCATTACTCTCTGCTTCATTTAGGCCTATAAAAAGAACTTGAAAGCTATTTGGAATTACACTACCATCAAGCGTCTTTGGAATTGACCCGATGCTCACCATATGAGTATGTGGCGGCACCTCAAAATGTACCTCTACCTTATGGAAGGATACATGATGACCGGAGATGCATCACCTGTTGTTCACAATCAGTATTGTGGAAGAATGGAGCCACGAGAAATGAATTAGTATTATCTGGAGTACACATTCAGTATATCTACAAGGATGCCAAACTACCATCAGCTCAAATTACGGATGGCAAACAGTCGCGATCCCTTTTTATCCGTACAAAGCATACGTATATCAGCTATGTTTTTGTCATCAAGTCACGTTTGTCATCGGACGAAATTATCATCAAGTGATATTTTATTAGATTCGTTTTATCAATACACATGATTTTTTTAGAACAATTACTTGTCCATGATATTTTTTCCATGCAGGACAAGTGCTTGCTGCAAAGGCGATATGATATTATGGATATGGATCTCACGTTAATCGCACGCCAGCATCCATCCATGCTACATCAATCCGAGGCAGCCAACTCGCCATCTACACCGGTTTACAAACGACATTGTCAATTCGTCGTCCACACCGGTTTCCAACGCAGTGATCCACTCGCAGTAAGCATCGATTTTCAATGACGCGTCCAACTTTCACGCCCGCGCACCAAGGCGGTTTGCGATGCCACGGCCGATTCTCGAGTCCATATCAAACCGCCACACAATTCTCACATTCAACTCAACCCGTCGGTGTAGTGCTCGCCTGTACGAGCCGTCCAAGAGACAGACGCAGGTCGCCACCCCCATGGTCCGGTTTATATCAACACGTCGGTGTAGTGCTCGTCTGTACGAGCCGTCCAAGAGACAGACGCAAGTCGCCGCTCCCATGGTCCGGTTTATATCAACTCACTGGTGCAGTGCTCGCCTGTACGAGCCGTCCAATGGACGCGTGCAAGCTGCCATCCCCATGACACATTGTCAATACTATCTACTTCAAAACATCAAGAGAAACATGATGGCTTGTCATGAAGGAAACATCCCTGGTGAAGCTACAATTTCAGCCGCCATCGATGAGCCAAGAGAGCCGGACCACCCGAGAATTAAGCACAGGTCAAAAATCCATCATCAACTGTCAAACCTTATGCCGGCTTATGCCACAATCAAATATGGATATTCTCAAGCTGCCTGTTTGAGTCGACTTAAGACTCAGGGGTTACATGGACATGGCTCGGCAGACTCAACTGGGATGAATAATTCAAGAACCCCGGGTCGTTAAAGCAATAAAGCTGACGCCCACGAAATTCGGGGTCTCTGCCATTTCAGCTTCTTGTGAGCATGAGTCTTTATTGTTTCACAAGCCGTCCAAGCAAGGACGCTATCAGTTGTTGGAAATATGCCCTAGAGGCAAGAATAAATTAGTTATTATTATATTTCTTTGTTCATGATAATCGTTTATTATCCATGCTATAATTGTATTGATTGGAAACACAGTGCATGTGTGGATACATAGACAAAACACTGTCCCTAGTAAGCCTCTAGTTGACTAGCTCGTTGATCAAAGATGGTCAAGGTTTCCTGACCATAGGCAAGTGTTGTCACTTGATAACGGGATCACATCATTAGGAGAATCATGTGATGGACTAGACCCAAACTAATAGACGTAGCATGTTGATCGTGTCATTTTGTTGCTATTGTTCTCTGCGTGTCAAGTATTTGTTCCTATGACCATGAGATCATATAACTCACTGACACCGGAGGAATGCTTTGTGTGTATCAAACGTCGCAACGTAACTGGGTGACTATAAAGATGCTCTACAGGTATCTCCGAAGGTGTTCATTGAGTTAGTATGGATCAAGACTGGGATTTGTCACTCCGTATGACGGAGAGGTATCTCGGGGCCCACTCGGTAATACAACATCACACACAAGCTTTGCAAGCAATGTGACTTAGTGTAAGTTGCGGGATCTTGTATTACGGGACGAGTAAAGAGACTTGCCGGTAAACGAGATTGAAATAGGTATGCGGATACTGGCGATCGAATCTCAGGCAAGTAACATACCGAAGGACAAAGGGAATGACATACGGGATTATATGAATCCTTGGCACTGAGGTTCAAACGATAAGATCTTCGTAGAATATGTAGGATCCAATATGGGCATCCAGGTCCCGCTATTGGATATTGACCGAGGAGTGTCTCGGGTCATGTCTACATAGTTCTCGAACCCGCAGGGTCTGCACACTTAAGGTTCGACCTTGTTTTATGCGTATTAGAGTTATATGGTTGGTTACTGAATGTTGTTCGGAGTCACGGATGAGATCACGGACGTCACGAGGGTTTCCGGAATGGTCCGGAAACGAAGATTGATATATAGGATGACCTCATTTGGGTACCGGAAGGTTTTCGTGCATTACCGGAAAAGTTTCGGGCTCATCCGTAGTGTGCTGGGAGTGCCGGGAGGGGTGCCGGCGAACATCAGGAGGGGTGTCACGCCCCAAGGGGTCTCATGGGCTATGGGAAGAGATAAACCAGCCTCTAGTGGGCTGAAATAAGTTCCCACTAAGGCCCATAAGGTTTGAGAAGAAAAAACACAAGGTGGAAAGAGTTTCCAAGTGGGAAGGTGGAATCCTACTCCAAGTACGATTGGAGTAGGACTCCTCCACCTCCAATATCGGCCAAACCTTTAGGTTTTGAGGCTGCCTCCTCCCCTCCGTCCCTGCTATATATAGTGGGGTTTTAGGGCTGATTTGAGACAACTTTTGCCACGGCAGCACGACCACATACCTCCACGGTTTTTCCTCTAGATCGCATTTCCGCGGAGCTCGGGGAGCCCTGCTGAGATTAGATCACCACCAACCTCCGGAGCGCCGTCACGCTGCCGGAGAACTCATCTACCTCTCCGTTTCTCTTGCTTGATCAAGAAGGCCAAGATCATCGTCGAGCTGTACGTGTGCTGACCGCGGAGGTGCCGTCCGTTCGGCACTAGATGAGAGCGGATCGTGGGATGGATCGCGGGACGGTTCGTGGGACGGTTCGCGAGGCGGATCGAGGGAGGTGAGGACGTTCCACTACATCAACCGCGTTTCTTAATGCTTCTCCTGTGCGATCTACAAGGGTACGTAGATCTGAAATCCCCTCTCGTAGATGGACATCACCATGATAGGTCTTCGTGCACGTAGGAAAATTTTGTTTCCCATGCGACGTTCCCCAAGATCAGTATCAAAGAGCATAAGTCGCCACGCTGCACTTATTTCAAATTTGGATACTGGTAAGCCAAAGAGGACCAAAGTTGTGATGTTGCACGGTTCAATCATGCGCGCCTTATATGGTTTTGAGAACTAAGCCGGCTTACTTGGGGGCTACTAGTTCCCAAGTCGTTTTGCAGTAAAAGCGTAAATGCTTCTGCAATCCAATGTCCGACTTTTCCCTAATCATAGATCCATTGGGGGCTTCTACTCACTGAGTTCAGCTTGAATACCCTCTTGTCTAGCGAAAAATTAACGCATTACAATGGTTATAATGGACTATGTGTTTGTCGAGTCGCCCTATGGTCCCATGTACTCTTGGCGACTTAATCCAGTTTGGACCCTGAACTCGCCTTGGTTAAAACATGAAGGGTGCTTGCGGGATCCGACATATGGAAAATAGACAAACCGTGAGTTCACTGAACGTGCTTCGCTGAAGCTTGACTCGCGCCTGATCAGCCGGTCTAAACAACTAAGGCTGTTGCAAAAGCCTCTTTAGGGTAGCACTAGAGCCTTGGAAGCTCGTCCTACCCTGTCGTGACTCACTGAGCCGGCTGCCGTGACTCACTGAGCCGGCTTAACCATTTTGGGTACCACTAGAGCTTTGAGGGCTTGTCCTACCCGCTGTGACTCACGGAGCCGGCTGCCATGACTCACTGAGTCGGCTTATTTAAAATAACTTGTGTCATACTATGGTGTTGCCAACATTATTCTATCATATACATGCATCATGTTGCACTGTATCATGCATCATACATACATATCATGCCGGTCTTCAAACCGGGTCAAAGCATAAACTTTTGCAGGAGCAAATAAATCATTGATAGCCAATATGGCTTGAGTTTCATCATGGTTTATCATAACTAATGTCAAATGATTGGGGTTTTTTAGCCAGCTCGGAAGAATTTATTATTTCTCGAAGAGCCGCCCTATCACATATAATGTCGGGTCATCTTTTTGACCGGCTCATGGTTTTTTTCAACTTGTGCTTTGTAGTAAACTACAACACTTATGGATTTCTCCGACATATGGATTTATCAAGTATATATTTGTCGGGTTACATTACAACCACGGTCAGGGATTTCTTTCATCACGAAAGGCATCATGAGAGTGGATATGAATCTATAATGGAAGGAATAGTCCCAAGTCGTTGCAGACATGCAACCCGGCACTTGGTGGCTACATTATTGAAATCAAGATTACATCAAAGTATGAAAGTCCCATGTCACCGCAAGCATGCACCATGACACTTGGGGGCTAATGCAATCCGCTTTTGAAATCAGCACATCATCAACAGACCCGGCTACCTCAAAAAGATAAGCTGGCCCTGGAGGACTACATATTGCTCTTTATTCGAGTATGGATTCAAGGAAGAACCGGCTCATCATTTTTATAATGACCCGGCCTTTGGGGGCTACACATTGCTGCTCAAGATTACGTCATCATATTTAGAAAGTCCCTACTCATTATTGCATAATGACCCAGTCCTTAGGGGCTGCATCATATGATGTTTTATTTTCAAAGGAGAAGAACATGGAAGTCCCAAGTCACCGCAAGCAATCAACACGACACTTGGGGGCTACACTATTCAGATCAAAATTTCTAAAGTCTAATGTTGCTGCAGGCAGGACAACCCGACACTTGGGGGCTATAACACTCAGTTGTTTCACAGATCATGAGGTACAAATTGAAGACCCGGCCCATCACACACTGATGAGCCCGCCCTTGGGGGCTACACCAGCTGAAGTTTTATAAGTATAAGATGGTTACAAGTCCCATGCTACGGCAGGCAAGACAACCCGACACTTGGGGGCTACATGGTCAAAGCTATTATTGCAAATCTCCAAGTCATCATGAACTGCTAAACTTGGATTTTGGAGGCTACAAGTAATATGGAAATATCAAAAAATTAAAGAGCATTTTCAAAGATGACAATTGTTTGACGGGGTATTACCAGCAATCATGACCCACCATTATATATCATAACCCGCCAAAGTAAGAGAAGCCGGTACAACCTTGTGTGGATTTCTTATTCCCTAAAGTTTTCATCAAGCCAAAGCATTGGAGGCCGACTCAATGGCATATGTATTTTATTGCGGAGGACACGTACCGGCAAGATAATTGAAAACAGTTGAAAGAAACCTGGATTTTTCAAGGAGCCACTTCATCAAATCAAGCCAGCCAGTGGAGCAAGCCGGTCCCTTAACATATTTATTATTCTCATTTCAGGAACTTACCATGAATAAATCCAAGCTAACCAGGGGGCTAATGTTGGGGACATACCCCACAATGTAACCCAGCTTGAAGCATGACTCGGCTGGAACTTGGCGACTCACTAGCGAATCATTGGTGACCTGGGGGCGACTCATACTTGACCCCATAGGCGACTCAGACAAATGACGAAGTCCCAAGGCCCGGCGTAAACCCTGGCATAAGGCAGCTCATAGAGAGGCCAGGAGGGCCGGCTCACAAGAGAAGGCCCAAGAAGAGGAGAGACTCTCTCACAAAGGAAACAAGACTCGGATTAGGATTCAAGAGAGACTAGTCCTATTCCTACTCCTAGTAGGACTCTACATGTAAACCAACCCCTTCCCCTTAAAGGAGGGGTAAGGCGCCCCAAGAGAGATAGATTGATAACTTAGGTCTAGACAAGACAAATCATGAGATAGAGAGATTAGACACCCACGAGATTAGAGGTGGCGAGTCTGCACCCTTGTAATCGAGATCATCATCTTCAGCAATGAAACAAAAGCAGGACGTAGGCTTTTACCTCCATCGGAGGGGCCGAACCTGGGTAAACTCGCGTCTCTCGATTCCGACCAACCCCTCTCAAGCCGCCACATGGTTGCGATGGCCTCACACCTAAGTCCTTGCACGAGGACATATGCCGTGACAAAACCATGACACAAGGACTAACCATTGAAGCACAAGATTGGAGAGAAGACATCACATAGCTACTGGTCATGGACTCATGGTCCAAGGGAAACTACTCAGGGCACATCCGGGAAGCGTCCATGGCGGTGGAGAAGCTCCCAGAGGTCAATCCTCCCTTCGGCAGGGTGCCGGGAAGAGGTCCCCTGATGCTCCCGGTCTTGGAAGCACTTCGGCGTCGGAACTATGGAGAAATTAACGATTCTAGAAAGTTAGCGAGGGTTTTCTCAAGGAAGTCTAAATATAGGCCAAAGGAGGGCACCGGAGGAGGTGGGGCCCACCCAAGCGACCTCCTGGGCGGCCTAGGGCTAGGCCGCGCCAGCAGGCACCTAGGTGGCCCCTGGCCCCCATCTGGCTCTCCTTCGGTAGTCCCGAAGCTTCTGTTTCGCTGATTATTTTATATATTTTTCTGGATTTTTCCGGGCTTCGGAAAATTGGGTAAAAGCCCCTGCAAAAAAACATCAGCAGACAGAAACTAGCACTGGGTGCACTGAGTTAGTAGGTTAGTCTAGATATGTGTAAAATGATCTAAAAATGTAGCAAAACATATATCAATGTCACTCAAAAGATCTTGGAACAAGCAAAAATTATAGATACGTTTGGGACGTATCACCCGCACGCCTCTCCTTCCGACTCCCCTGCGGAAGGCGCTGCGGCACACGGTCCCCGCCGTCGCCCTGAGATCCGCCCGACGGCTACCCCAGTTGCCGCCACAGCCTTCAAGTTGCTCCTTCGAGCTATCGCGCTGCGTCACACCGTCCACGCCGATGCCCACTGGGTCATCGCCTTTAGCCAGTGGTTCCCCCTGCGACTACCTCGGTCCGTGGGCCGCCGCTACACCGCCCCTTCTGTTTGTAGCACTACGACACGTGATACATCTCCAACGTATCTATAATTTTTGATTGTTCCATGCTATTATATTATCATTCTAGGATACCTTTTTAGTAATTATTTGTCAATTTATATTATTTTTTAGCACTAACCTATTGACCGAGTGCCTAGTGCCAGTTCCTGTTTTTGTGTGTTTTTTGTTTTACCGAAATTCCATATCAAATGAACTCCAAACGCGATAAAATATTATGGAGATGTTTTTCACTACTGGAATTCATAATTTTGCCGTCTACCATGGCTGACGGCAAAGGGGGGAACCACGGACGGCAAAGGCTTTGCCGTCCGTCAGCACATGGCAAAAAAAAATCCGGTGAAGAGGTGCTTTATCGTCTGCTTTTCGAAAGCGGACGGCAAAGAATCTTTGCCACGAGGGGGCAGAAGGCAAATTAAATGGGACGACAGATCCACCAACGGTCCCGTTAAGTGTTAACGGCAGGCCTCCTCTCTTTGCCGTCTGCCCTCCCCCCTTTGCCACGAGGGGGCCGGCGGCAAAGGGGGGGAACCAGCCCCTCTCTCTCCCCTTTTTGCCGTCTGCCCTCCCCCCTTTGCCATGAGGGGGCTGATGGCAAAGGGGGGAACCAGCCCCTCTCTCCCCTCTTTGTCGTCTTCCCTCCCCCCCTTTGCCATGAGGGGGCTGACGGCAAAGGGGGGAACCAGCCCCTCTCTCTCCCCTCTTTTCCGTCTTCCCTCCCCCCTTTGCCATGTGGGGGCAGACGGCAAAGGGGGGAACCAGCCCCTCTCTCCCCTCTTTGCCATCTGCCCTCCCTCCTTTGCCATGTGGGGGCAGACGGCAAAGGGGGGAACCAACCCCTTTTTATTTTATTTCTTATTATATCCAACAATTTTCACAATAATCAGGATATATATATATATACATATATATATATATATATTTGACAAAAATAAATTTGTTTCCGTACTCATAAGCATATTAAAATAACTTTCATCCATAGTACATACATATTATGCAAGTTGCATCCGTACCAAACCATATATTACACCAGTTTCATCCACATTCATACAAAGTTTCATATATATCCATATACTACAATAGTTTCAATACAAGCTTCCGTGAAGCCATGGTACAACAAATCATCTTCAAGCATTCCATGAATATAATCCAAGCTTCCCGTGAAGTGAATGTAATCTGCAAAATGACAAATAAGAAAGTTAGAAGAATAATACTAGATGAAGAAGTATATATAGGTTATTTCGGAGAGAACTTAGATAAGTATAGGCCATTTAATAGCTAAGTTAGGTGGAATAGGTCATCTTGGAGCTACATAGCCTTATTATGTCATTTAGGAGAGAACTTAGCTAAGTATAGGTCATTCTAGAGCTAACTTGGATAAAATATGACATTTTGTAGCCAACTATGATTATTAATCCATTTTGACCTTATTGTGTCACTTTGGAGCTAAATTAGTCATTTTAATGAGCTAACCAAGGTTCTTATGATGTTTTTACCTAACTATGCTAATTATGTCATTTTGGAGGATAATTAGCTAAGTATGTCTTTGTTGGGGAAAATAACCTACGTAGAAGAAGAAAGAGAAGAAGCAAGAAGAGAAGAAGCAAGAAGAGAAGAATAAGGAGAAGAAAAAGAAGAAGAAGAAGAAGGAGGAGGAGGAGAAAGAGGAGGAGAAGGAGAAGGAAGAGGAGAAGAAGAAGAAAAGAGGACAACAAGAAGGAGAAGAAAGAGGAGAAGAAGGAGAAGGAGCTTCACTCCTCCTTCTCCTTCTCCTTCTTCTTCCTCCTTCTCTTTCTTCTTCTCATCTTCTTCTCTCCTTCTTCTTCTTCCTTCTTTTCATTTTTCCTCTTTCTTCTCCTCTTGTCCCCTTCTTCGGGCGAAATTAGCTAATTATGCATTTTTGGAGCTAATTATGTCATTTTGAGGATAATTAGGTAAGTATAGGTCATGTTTTATTAAATAGACCATTTTGGAGCTAAGTAAGCTAATTATGTCATTTAGGTAGAAGCCTAGCTAACTATAGGTCATTTCGGAGCTACTTGTGTAAAATATGTCATTCCGGAGCAAACTATGCTTATTAAGCCATGTTGGATCTAGCTAAGCTAATTATAGGCCATTTAATACCTAAGTTAGGGGGAATAAGTCATCTTGGAGCTACGTAAGCCTTATTATGTCATTTAGGAGAGAACTTATCTAACTATAGGTCATTTTTTATTAAATATGTCATTTTGGAGCTAACTAAGCTAATTATATCATTTAGGTGGAAGCCATGCTAACTATAGGTTGTTTCGGAGCTCACTTGGGTTAATATGTCATTTAGGAGCTAACTATGCTTATTAAGCCATATTGGAGCTAAATTGGCTAATTATATCATTTAGGTGGAAGCCAAGCAAAGTATATAATATTCATGAGCTAACCAAGGTTCTTATGCCATTTTGAGCTTATTATATCTTTTTTTAGCTAAATTGGTCATTTTAATGAGCTAACCAAGGTTCTTATGATGTTTTCACCTAACTAAGATAATTATGTCATTTTGTAGGATAATTAGCCAATTTAGTCTTTGTTGGATAAGTCTAAGCTACGTAGAAGAAGAGAAGAAGAAGTAAAAGAAGAAGAAGGAGGAGGAGGAGGAGAAGGAGAAGGAAGAGGAGAAGAAGAAGAAAAGAAGAAGGACAAGAAGAAGGACAAGAAGGAGGAGAAGAAGGAGAAGGAGCTTCTTCCTCCTTCTCCTTCTTCTCCTTCTTCTTCCTCCTTCTCCTTCTCCTTCTCCTTCTTCTTCTCTTCTTCTTCTTCTCGTCTTCTTCTTCCTTCTTTTCATTTTTCCACTTTCTTCTCCTCTCGTCCCCTTCTTCGGGCTAAATTAGCTAAGAATGCCTTTTTGGAGCTAATTATGTCATTTCGAGGAGAATTAGCTAAGTATAGGTCATATTTTATTAAATAGACCATTTTGGAGCTAAGTAAGCTAATTATGTCATTTAGGTGGAAGCCTAGCTAACTATGCTTATTAAACCATTTTGGATCTAGCTAAGCTAATTATAGGCGATTTAATACCTAAGTTGGGGGGAATAGGTCATCTTGGAGCTACGTAAGCGTTATTATGTCATTTACGAGAGAACTTAGCTAACAATAGGCCATTTTTTAAATAGCTTATTTTGGAGCTAACTAAGCTAATTATGTCATTTAGGTGGAAGCCTAGCTAACTATAGGTCGTTTCGGAGCTCACTTGGGTTAAATATGTCATTTCGGAGCTAACTATTCTTATTAAGCCATATTGGAGCTAAACTGGCTAATCATATCATTTACGTGGAAGCCAAGCTAAGTATATAATATTCATGAGCTACCCAAGGTTCTTATGCCAATTTGAGCTTATTATTTCATTTTTTAGCTAAATTGGTCATTTTAATGAGCTAACCAAGGTTCTTATGATGTTTTCACCTAACTAAGCTAATTATGTCATTTTGTAGGATAATTAGCCAATTTAGTCTTTGTTGGATGAGTCTAAGCTACGTAGAAGAAGAGAATGAGAAGAAGCAAGAGGAGAAGAACAAGTAAAAGAAGAAGGAGGAGGGGGGAGGAGAAGGAGAAGGAAGAGGAGAAGAAGAAGAAAAGAAGAAGGAGAAGGAGAAGGAGGAAGAAGAAGGAGAAGAAGGAGATGGAGGAGCTCCTTCTCCTTCTTCTCCTCCTTCTTCTCCTTCTTCTTGTCCTTCTTCTTCTCTTCTTCTTCTTCTTCTCTTCTTCTTCTTCTTCCTTCTTTTCATTTTTGCTCTTTCTTCTCCTCTTGTCCCCTTCTTCGGGCTAAATTAGCTAAGGATGCCTTTTTGGAGCTAATTATATCATTTCGAGGATAATTAGCTAAGTATTGGTCATGTTTTATTAAATAGACCATTTTGGAGCTAATTAAGCTAATTACGTCATTGTGCTGGCCATTTGCAAATGCGGCTGTCACAAACCCTCTGGTTTTTGTTAACCATTCATGGGTCATGTCTTTCTGACTAGGGTGACCAGTGTACATCCAAGCATGATCACTCATGTTGACTAGCTACCTATGGGTGCACAAGAAATAAATATATAATTCATCATCTATATTCATACGCTAATCAAGTTTGTCAGTTTTATTACGTCCATGCAAAGCTCATATGTAAAGATAGGTCCTCACCCCACCCGAGTATGTGTAGATTGGGTTCGTTTTCCCATGCTCTGCTCCAGATGCGACGCAGAATTTCGGCAGCACCTCCCCGCTGTTCTCCTGATACACATCTCGGCAATAAGCAGAGAGGATGTGTACCCAGAGAACAACAGGGAGGCACTGACGAAATTCTGCATCGGATTCAAAGCACAACATACGGGAAAACGAACCCAATCTACACATACTCGGGCTGTCCATGGATAATGTTGGACAATTCGAGAGGATGGCGGTTATAAATATGCAAAGAAATGCATATTTATAGATGTCGCCCTTTTGAACGGGAGAGGCACACTGGTCACGCATACTCATGATTGAAGAAACCTATAGGTAGCAGGTTTCATCGGCACGAAGACCGGGACAGAGTAAATTAAGGGGGTAGGAGGAGAAGTCATTTGTTCTCACCAACAAACGCAGGGGCGGAGCTCGTCCAACGCACGTGGAGGTCGTCGAACAACTGCACATTGAAATTCACACGATCAACACAAATATGATGTTTTTATAATTAACATAATCGGAAAATATGTGACCTAACTCATAATTTACAAAACTATGACCTCGTGGGCGTATAGAAGGCCGAAAAGCACCTTCTTGTTCAACAGTAAGTAGAAGAGGTGTCGGGGGTCGGGGCTTAGTGGCGTCGAGGGTCGGTGGTGTCGGGTGACGGTGGTCGGGAGTCGGGTTAAATGCGTTGATGGTCAGGGGTCAGTGTCGTCGAGGGTCGAGGGTCAATAGCGTCGGGGGTTGGGGTCTTTTCGATCAACAAGAGGCCAAAGAGGTGTCGGGGGACCAGGGTTGGGTGTTAGTGGCGTCGGGGGTCGGGGCTCGGGGGTCGAGGTTCAGTGGCGTCGGGGTCGGGGGTCTGGGGTCAAGGGTCAGTGGCGTCGTGAGTCGAGGGTTAGTGGCGTCGGGCATCGGGGGTCGGGGGTCGAGGGTCAGTGGCAGCGGGAGTCGAGGGTCAGTGGCGTTCGGCGTCGGGGGTCGGGGGTTAGTGGAGTCGGGGGTCATCGGTGTCGGACGTCGCGGGTCGGGAGTCGGGTGTCAGTGGCGTCGGGGGTCGGGGGTTGGTGGCATCGGGCGTCGGGGGTCTGGAGTCGGGTGTCAGTGGCGTCGGGGGTCGGGGGTTTGTGGCGTCGGGCGTCGGGGGTCGTGGGCGGGGGGTCGAGGGTCGGGGTCCTCTTCTTTCTTCTTCTCCTCTCTCCTCTTTTTCTTTTTCTTCTTCTTCTTCTTCTTTATCATCTTATTACTATTACTATTATTCTTTTTTCTCTTCCTCCTCCTCTTCTAACAGTAACCTAATTAACACTATACTAATAGTAACCTAATTAACCTAAACTAACAATAACCTAATTAACACTAAACTAATAGTAACCTAATTAACCTAAACTAACATTAACCTAATTAACACTAACAGTAACCTAAACTAAGAGATGCAATGAAATTAAAAAAAGAAAAAATGATAGAAAATGAACTCACTAGGAGGTGTGGTGGTGGGGGAGGAGGGCCGCACTGACGGGAGGGCCGCGGGGAGGGGTCGCCACGGGGGGTGGGTCGCCGCGGGGAGGGGGTCGCCGCGGGGGGTGGTGGAGGAGGGCTCCAAGGTGGAGGGAAGGGCTGCAAGGAGGGAGGGCGGCGGGGGCGAGTGGGGTGAGGGGAGAGAGCCAGTGGCCGGGGGGAGAGAGAGACATTGAGCGAGGAGGGGGTTGACGGCCGTTATAGGGTCGGCCCCTTTGCCGTTCGCCCCCCGACGGCAAAGGGTCCCATGACGGACGGCAAAGGCCCCCGGATGGCAAAGTTTGCCTTCCGTTGGACACGGCAGGCATGGGACCCACTCGTCCTCTTTGCCGTCTGCCCTGGGTCTCTTTGTCGTCCGCTGGCAGACGAAAAAGGGCCGACACATGGCAGATAGTATATTTGCCATCAGTCAACCCTTTGCCGTCTGCCTTGTGTCAACTGACGGCAAATAGGTTCTTTGCCATCAGCCAGCAAACGGCAAAGAACTGGCTGATGGCAAAGAACTGGATTCCAGTAGTGTTTGGAATATATGTGAATTTTGGGAGTCGGAATAAACACAAGACGACGCTCGAGGGAGGCACAAGCCAACAGGGCGCGACCCGGGAGGGGGGCTTGTGCCCTGATGGATTGTGCCCACCCATTAAGTCGGTTCGAGCTCTCATTCGGCTACAAGGAAGATAATTTTCCGATAAAAATCCACTGCAAATTTCAGCCCGATGAGAGTTACGGATCTCCGGATATTTAAGAAAATAGTGAAGGGCCACAAAACAGGTCGCGAAAACAGGAGAAACAGCAAAGATCTAATCCCGGAGGGCTGCAGCCCTCTAGTAGCCATGGGAGTCATGGACTAGAGGAGAAACCCTCCTCTCGCCTAGGGAGGAGGCCAAGGAAGAAGAGGATGGAGGGCGACCCTCTCCCCCTCTCTACCGGTGGCGCTGGAGCTTACACCCGAGTAAGGGAGTTGTGCGCGTATGGGAATAAATAGGATTTGATATTTAATGCTACGGTTGGGTTTACCTTAATGATTTCTAGTAGTTGCAGATGCTGTCTAGTGGTCAAATCATAAGTGCATATGATCCAAGTCCGGTAAGTGTGTTAGCGTATCTCTTTCCCTCATTGCATATGATAAGTATCTATCATGTTATATTCAATTGCCTATGGACAAACTTTAACTTGCATTACACAAAATGCTTTCTACTAAACAACCCCTAAATTTTATTTACTTGCTCTTTATGTCCTTGCAAACCTATGTATTACACCTACTAAATACTTCTAGTTTCCTTCTCGTAAATTAGTTTCATACTTGTTATAGGTAAACTAAGCGTTAACGTGCGTAAAGTTGTATCGGTGGTCGATAGAAATTGAGAGAATATTAATTATAACCTTAGCTCCTTGTTGGGTTTGACACTCTTACTTACCGAAAAAGGCTACAACCGATCCCTTACACTTGTGGGTTATCCAGATCTTTTTGGCACCATTGCCCGAGAACAATAGCATATCGGTTGATATTCTCGTGTGTGCTTGTTTGCTTTATGAATAAGTAATTTTTATTTTCTGTTATTAGTTTTCTTATATCTTTAGTTATGGATGTGGAACATGAAACACCAAAAACAATTTGTATTTTCTACTCGTGGAGATGGGGAACCTCCTAAAACCCTCGATGATGGTTATGTGGAAAACATTAAATACACGTTGGATCAACATGAGTATTTTAAGGATTATCGCTTGATTCAAAAAGGGAAACACTTATGGGATCAAATTAAAATTTTGCGTTGGTATGTTTGGAATTTATGCTTGAGAAGTGATTATACTTGTTTCTCTAAGATGGAGATGTCACACCTTCCATTTAAATGTGAATTTAATGATAATGAACCCTTGGCCTCTTATGCTAAGGGTATATATGATTACTTTGATGTGGAACAAATAGAAGAATTTGTTTCTTTTAAGGGTGCTTATGAAATTGCTTCTTTGATTGAAAAGTATGATGCTATTCTTTACAAATATGAATTTTTTCCATACTTAAATATTGTTATGAGAACTATGAATACAATGCCTATATTAATAGATTTATTGAAAGAATGACCGCTGCCTTGGAAGAGACTAATATTTTGCAGTTATATATGGAAGAAGAAATTGTTTAATCTGTGAGCTCATTAGATGAAGAAGATGATCAGAAGAACAAAAGGAGGAAGAGCGGATTAGCTACCGTTCCCACCTTCTAATGAGAGTAACTCTTTGGCTCATACATTGTTTCATTTCCCTTCGCACATACTGAAAGATGAATGCTATGATGATTGCTATGATCTCTTGGATTCATTTAAAATATTTTTTGATGAACTTGATCCTTGTAAGGCTTGTGGCGGTGATGACAATTTGAATTATGCTTATGGAGATGAACTTGCTATAGTTCCTTATGTTAAGCGTGAATTTGTTTCTATTGCACCCACACATGATAGTCCTATTATATATTTGAGTTCTCCCGACTAAATCATATCAGAGAAGTTTGCCCTTATTAAGGATTATATTGATTGATTTCGTTTTACCACTACATCTGATGATTTTGATGGATATAATATGCATGTGCTTGCTGCTCCTACTTGCAATTATAATGAGAGAGGAACCAAGCCTTCACCTCTCTATGTTTCCAGTACGATAAAATTGCATGAAACTACTCATGTTATGTATTGGCATTTAGTTTGTGTGAATGAATTATTGTTTTGTCACATCTAAATGCATATGAAGAGAGTTAGAGTTCACTCGACATGATATATATCACTTTATGCTCACTACTAAACTAAAAATCATTGTTAATTAAAATTGGCTTTGATATACCTTGGGATCTGGGAGGATATATTACTTGAGCACTATATGCCTAGCTTAATGGCTTTAAAGAAAGTGCTGCCAGGGAGACAACCGGGAAGTTTTAGATAGTCATTTATTTCTGTTTTGTGATTTAAAAAATAATTGAACCTCAAACATTTTTATAAAGAAAAGTAAAAATGAGAGGGACGGACACCATTGAAGTGGGGCCTAGCCTTGAAATTTGTTCATGCCCATCTAAACTTTGTGAATCTTGATTACAACAAATTTTCAACAAAAGTAATTATCCCATTGTGAAAATACATTGTATCATAAAAATAATGTGCCAAGATTTACCTTTAGGATGTTTGAATTGCTTGTTTGATATGTGTTGTGCAAAAACAGAAACTTTGGCTGTAGTGTTCGATGTTTAATATTTTATTGGGATGTCAGAAAAATCTGAATTTCTTACAAAGTACTGTAATACAATCTTTTTACAACTAAGTAATATTTACGAATTTTCTAAGTTACATAATTGTATGTTTCATGTGCATCTTTACAGAATGTCCTGTTTTTCATAGATTGATATTATAGTTGCTTTGCGTGCTTATGTTTTGAATTCTTGTTGAGCCCCATTGACTTGGGAGCCATATAATTGTGATATTATACAATGGGTAACGTTAGTTTATAATTAATACATAATGTTATTGCAAGACATGATGAGATTTGATGTTATATGAACTAACCTCTCTAATGAAAGTTTTGTTAAGTGATGTGTGGATGAAGTGTTCGAAGATCGAGGATGTATCGATATGCGGAGAATAAGGTGAGATAAGAGTTCAAGTTTGGGGTTGCCCAAGACACCACAAGTAAATATTCAAGGAGACTCAAGCGTCTAAGCTTGGGGATGTCCCGGAAGGTATGCCATCTTTATTTTTCAACAATTATCGGTATGTTTTGATTTTTATTTTGTTCACATGATATGCGTAAATTCTTGGAGTGTCGTGTGCCTTTAATTTTCCTTTTAGCAATGCATCACGCTGGTATGGGACAGTCAATGGATGACTTATAGAATGCTCTTTGCACTTCACTTATATCTTGTGAGTATGGCTTCATAGAATGCTTCATGTGCTTCACTTATATCATTTGAAGTTGGATGTCTATTTCTCTACATATAGAAAATAATTATTTGTAGAATGGTATTTTGCTTCACTTATATGTATTAGAGCATGGTATTTTGTAGAAATAATTAAACTCTCGTTCTTCACTTATATTTGTTTAAGAGTTAATAAACAGCGACAATCATTTGCATGGGTTAAAAGACTAGTCCAAAAATAATAGGTATTCAAGGAGTGATAATCAAAACCTTCATGTGGCACATTAAAGAGAAATTATGAGTTAATGATATTGATGTGCTAATGTGAAAGTGTGTGATTGCATCGTTGTAGGTTCACAAGAGTGTTGATTTTAGGAGGTGTTAAGTTCTTGGTTTTCTAAAAATTAGAAAGGCATGGTGAAGATGTGTGAGCATTTCTATTCCTAGTTGAAATCCTAGTGTTGTTTCGAGTCGGAGTCGGGCGATTGTTAATTACTCCCAACCCTCTCCCTCGGGGCATGCGAGTAGTACTTTGATTTGTGATGAAACTAACAAAACTTTGCAAGAAGTATATGAGTTCTTTTTGACTAATGTGAAACTATGCATAAACACACTCTCACCTCCACATATTTCCTAGCCTCTTCGGTACCATGCATTGCCCATTCGTAAGATAGGTAGAATGATATTTACATGGCTTGTTCACTTTTTTTATATCTTTTACTATGCTAGATCATTGCACATCTCAGTACATAGCCGTAGGTATTCATATAGAGTCATATAATCCTATCAGTTTTCCATATTGAGTTGTAAGTAAATAAAAGTGTGATGATCATCATTATTAGAGCATTATCCTACTGAGGAAATAAAAATGGGGGAGGAGAAATGAGCCCACCATAAAAAAATGGGGGAGGAAAAAAAAGAGACATAAAAAAGCCGACCATGGAACACATCATAAAAAATAAACAAATAAATGAGAGAAAAAGAGAGAAGTGTTTTTGCTACTATCCTATACCACACTTGTGCCTCAAAGTGCCACCATGTTCTTCATATAGAGAGTCTCTTGTTTTGTCACTTCCATATGCTAGTGGGAAGTTTTTATTATAGAACTTGGCTTGTATATTCCGATGACGGGCATCCTCAAATACCCAAGGTGTTCATGAGCAAGAAAGTTGGATGCACACCCACTTAGCTTCAGTCGAGCTTTCATACATTTATACCTCTAGTTCATCCATTGCATGTCAATCCCTACTCCTCGTATTGATATCTATTGATGGCCATCTCCATAGCCCATTGATACGCCGAGTGGATGTGAGACTTTCTTCTCCACTTTTACCCCTTTGAAACCTACCACCACATTCTATTCCACCTATATGATATTTCCATGGTTCATGCTCATGTATTACATGAAGAATAAAAAGTTGATCCATATTGAAAAAGTACGGTCCAATCGCCTCACTTGGGCATAGCGATGCTTGAAATTTGTATTAATGTGTTGAAGAGAGAGACATGTCTTGCTAATATAATAAGATGAAGGGGGGGGTAAGCATTCTTTGAGGATCGTATACTTTGAAAGATTGCTGATTTTATTGCTTGTGCTTATAAGTAATATTATGCCAATGTTTGTTAATTCATCGTTTCACAGTGAGCATACATGCAAAAAATTTACATATTGTTTAGTATATCACATCAAAAATTCTATTTTTATCATTTACATATTCGAGGACGACCAGGAATTAAGCTTGGAGATCCTTGAGACCTTTCCAATGTGTCTATAATTTTTTATTGTTCCATGCTATTATATTATCATTTTAGGATACTTTTTGAGTAATTATTTACCAATTTATATTATTTTTTAGCACTAACCTATTGACCCTATGCCCAGTGCTAGTTCTTCTTTTTGTTTGTTTTTTTTGCAGAAATTCCATATCAAACGAAGTCCAAACACGATAAAACTTTACAGCGTCGTGGAGCGCAAGAACATGAATCTTGTTGCGATGGCACGGAATATGCTTGAAGAATATCAGACTCCTCATAACTTCTGTCCTGAGGCAATTATTATTGCCTGCCACATCATAAACATGGTATATCTTCACAAATTCCTCAAGAAGACTTCATACGAACTCCTCACTCACAAGAAACCCAATGTAAGTTATTTCAAAGTCATTGGTGCGAGATGCTGGATTAGAGATCCTCACCAAAGTTCAAAGTTTGCATCAAAAGCACGTGAGGGTTTTATGCTTGGTTACTGAAAGAACTCGCACACCTACAGAGTCTTCAACAACTACCCCACCAAAGTTGTTGAAACTGTAGATGTGCGGTTCGATGAAACTAATGCCTCGTAAAGCGAGCACCTGCCTCCTGTGTTAGATGAAAAGCCCCTTGAGGAAGCTATTAAGCTCAAGGCTACTGAATATAACTTTCCTACAGAAGAACAGTCGCATAGGAAGTCATCCCAAACAACAAAGAAATTCGGGTTGGTGCACCGGAGGAAATTGCTTCAGATCAAATTCTTCAACTAGATCAAAGTCTTCAACCCATGTATCCGAGGATTGCAAATGAAGTGCAAATTGACAAAATCCTCGATGATATCAATGCGCCAGGTTCTCTCACTTGCTCAAAAGCTTCACATTTGATTAACTTCTGTGGGCATTCCTCCTTTGTGTCTATGACAGAACCCTCAAAAGTTGATGAAGCCTTCATGAAACCTAAGTGGATTCAAGCAATGCAAGAAGAATTTCATGAATTCAAGCTCAACAATATGTCGCAAGCACAATGACATCGTTAACAAGTGGATTTACCCAAACAAGCAAGACGAAGATGGTCGGGTAGTGAGGAACAAGGCACGACTGGTAGCCCAAGGCTACACACAAGTTGAAGGAATTTACTTTAATGAAACTTTTGCACCTGTTGCTAGACTTGAAGCTATTCATATATTGCTTGCTTATGCTAACCATCATAATATTACATTGTAACAAATGGATGTGAAAAGTGCATTCCTCAATGCTAAGCTTGAGGACGATGTATATGTTGCTCATACCCTAGGTTTTGAGGACCCAAAGCATCCTGACAAAGTCTTTAGACTCAACAAAGCACTCTATGGCCTCAAGCAAGGTCCTCGAGCATGGTATGATACATTGAAGGAATTCGTCATGAAGAAAGGCTTCAAACTCGGTTCACTTGACCCCACTCTTTCCTATGATAATGAACTATTTGTGTGCCAAATATATGTGGACTATATCATCTTTGGTTGCATTGACAAACATTAGAGTGATGAATTTGCCAACATGATGGGTGAAGAATGTCAAATGTCCATGACGGGCAAGCTGAAATTCTTCCTAGGGCTTCAAATTCATCAACAACGCAATGACATCTTCATTTCCCAAGTGAAATACATCAAGGATGTCGTGAAGAAATTTGGCATGCATGAATGCAAAGGCATCAAAATTCCCATGCCTCCCAACAACCACCTCTGCACTGACGAAAATGGTAAAGATTTCGATGAGCACGTATATCGCTCTATGATTGGCTCCTTATTGTACTTGTGTGCATCTAGGCCGGACATTATGTTTAGTGTTTGCATTTGTGCAAGTTTCCAAGCAATGCCGAAGGAATCACACCATAAGGGTGTGAAGCATATTCTTCGATATCTATCTCGCACCCCAATGCTTGGATTATGGTACCCCAAGGGGTCAAATCTTCATCTTGTTGGATATTCTGAATCTGACTATGCTGGTCACCGTGTGGATCGCAGGTCAACATCAGGCACGTGCCATTTCCTCGGACGATACTTAGTCTGTTAGTGCTCAAAGAAGCCGAATTGTGTGTCACTTTCCACTGCTGAAGCAGAGTACATTGCTGCTGGTTCATGCTGTGCTCAACCGTTGTGGATGAAGAAAACGCTCAAGGACTACGACATCAACATGAAGAATGTGCCACTCTACTGCCACAATGAGAGTGCAATCAAGATTGCATACAACCGAGTACAATACTCAAAGAACAAGCACATCCAGATTGGTCATCATTTTCTTCGTGATCATGTACTCAAGGGAAATATCAGCATCAACCAAGTGAAGACTGAAGCACAACTCACATATATATTCACTAAGCCGACGGATTAAAATAGATTTTGCAAGTTGCGGTGTGAGCTAAATATCTTAGAATCTTCGAATGTTCTGTGAAGGGACACACATCCTAACAATTATGCAAAATTGATGACTTAGATGTGCAACACATGAAGTAACACTTTTCTTCAGTCAATGAAAAATAACACACAAAGTGTGAATAAATTAATGAAGAATTTGATTCCCAAGACCCTACAACAATTGTAGGTCGTGCCTGAAATCATCATCCTTATATGCTGGGTCACGCCACGAACCCAATTTGACATTCTTCAAGTTGAAATTCTTCAAAATTGAGATTTTTTCAAGTTCTTCAAATCTTCAATTTCTCAAGTTCACAAATTCCTCAAAAGTTTTTTTCATTGACTGTATACTTACGTGTGAGCTTTCAAAGTCCTCAACAGCATTCACTTGTTGCTAAGTCATCATGTTGTGTTTTTACTCTAAGTGAATGTGATTAGACCCGTCCCCCCTCTATGCTAAGATCAACCCAGTGTGTACTCAAATTCTTCATATGCATTTTATTTGAAACTCGTTCAAAGTCTTCACTAAATCCTTTTCAGCTGAAGAATTTGCGAACAAAGTGCTCAAAATTTATTTCACAAAATTTCACCCGTTATCGCTCAAGCCGCACCGACTACCCACGATTGGATAAGCACAACCTGGTTGATCTCCACTAACTCCACCGCTTAGTACGTGTGTGCCACCTGTCGATCTGAGAGGAAGGGCTAGGGGCAATATGGTCCAAAAACTTCGGGCCAAACCATTTTCACTTAGGTTATAAATACCCCACTCTCACCCGTGAGTTACTTCATCCTCTCATTTCGACTTCTCACCGCTCGAAGCCAGACTTAGTGCCGCCACTAGAAATCATTGTTGCCGGTGAGGAAGAGCTTCACTGCCTTAAACTCGTCGTTGGCGTACTCACATAGGCCGTGGATCTCCTTCCTTTACCGCCGCTGTCAATGAGGAATATGTTGTCGCAGCTACAGCTGCCTCCTCCTCTGCTGCTACCTCCTCCTATGCCGCTGAGGCTTCTCATACTGAAACTTCTCTGAAGCGAGCCTTGTTGAAGAAATAAGCTGTCAAGCCAAAGTCCTCAACTGCAAATCCATCACAGCAAATTCCTCAGTCAGCTCCTAAGGTGACAGCGAAGTCCTCAGCTAATGCCACACAGTCCTCACCGCCACTAAAATTGGCTACAAGTCAGCATCTAATGGGGACTTCAATTCCCTCAGGGCCCTCTGCCTTTGGATCTGCACATAGTTCTTCAAGTTTAAACGTGAAGAAAAAGATGACCGCTGGGCAAGGAAAAAGGCGCGGCCCTAGCAAGAAAGTCCTCAATGTTTCTTCTTGATGAGAAGAAGATGAAGAAGATGATGAAGAACTTGCTGCTATCTTCAGAAACAAGAAAGAAAGGTTGCAATTGCCAAAGGCACAACCATTCCGCTCATGATGGATCCAAAGGAGTTGTTAGACTTCATTGATCTTTGGTATGAAGATCCTCAAATACCTATTGATAATTTGAAGCTTCCACCTGGACCTAGTCATATGCTGACGACCTTCATCAATGAAGAAAAAGAAAAGGCTCAGAAGGCCAAACAAGCCAGAAAAGCTCAGGCTCGGAAATATTATTTTTTGAAGAAAAATATTCTGACTATGAACCCTGATCACCTCATAAGCACACAAACTCACATGGAAATCTCAGTGAAGAAGATTGTCGCTTTCATGCAGACTATAAGGACACAAAGGTCAGATTCGTCAACAGGGCGACAAAATCCATCTCTAACAACAATAAATGGGTTGCAGCCTCAACGCAACCTCCAATTCCTCAGGCTCGCTACATAGCTAAACTGACTAATGACTCCAATAGGGATGAAGAAATTTTTGCACCTGACAAACCTGCCAGGGCAGCTAAAGAAATGGATGTGCCTGAAGAAACTGCTACTGCGAGGCCGACTGTATAACACCCAAGATGCGATCCTATCCTTATTCTGGAGCGAGGGCCTCAACAGGGATAGAAGCGCATCTCGTCGTCTCGCAAGAATGGATATTGTTACAAGTACATGTATAGAATAGATGAGTATACGGAATTGGCTTACACTTGCCACAAGCTACATTAGAGTCACATCAATACAACAACATAATCATTCATCATGAAGAAGAGCAGGGTCCGACTATGGACAAAAACAAACGATAAAAGAATGACGTCCATCCTTGCTATCCCAGGCTGCTGGCCTGGAGACCATCCTAGATCAGTGAAGAAGAAGAAGAAGAAACTCCAAAGAACAATCATCGCGCTCACGTCATAATATCAGCTAATTAAGGAAATATAGGCCTTGTTTGGAACCACAATAGATTATGCTAATCTGGATTATGAAGATAGATTATATAATCTTGTTTATAAAAATAATCTTGGTGGACATGTTTGGAAGGCATATTATATAAATTGTAATCCAGATTTTACATTGCATAATGACCTGTTTGTCCTCTGTTTTGTTCAAAAGAGGAGGGTGGCGGTGGCAGGAATGTAATTATCTCCAACTTTAAAATGGTAATGGGTCATTAACAAAACATTATCTGATTCTAGCTGGAGTAGAGTAGATTATGAGTTTTTAATAATCTGTCCATCTAGTTTTTATAATCTACACCATAATATGTCCTGTTTGGAGACATAATAGATTATAAAAACTAGATCATAGTACCAAAGTTGGGCCTTGGTAGACGAGTTTTATCCCAAAACAAAAATCTAGGGGGTCCCCATAACAACCCCAAGCATGTTAGGAGCGCTCATTTATGGAACATAACACCTGTAGACGAAACTAAGGCGGCAAAGGTGGAACAAAACACCAGTCTAGAAAGCCGAGCCTTCCACCTTTTGCCAACTATATAGGTCCATTTAAATAATTAGCAATAATATGGTGATATAACAAGGAACCCATGTAATCACATGGAAGCGATGCACCTCCAACTAGCAACGCTAACACATGGTTAAGCAAGCGGTAACATAGCCAAGCAGTGGTTTGCTAGGCTGTAGAACAATGGAAGGTCTCATGGCAATGTTGAGAGGCTGACATTTAACAGGTGGTAGGCAGCGAGACATAATGAAAGAAACGAGACAACTAGCATGGCATTGATAGTAATGGTATCTAGGGTAATGGTCATCTTGCTTGTGATCCCGCTTGGAAGAAGAACGAATCCGTGAAGCAGACAAACTGATGTAGTCGAACGAATCCTCACATTCCGACATGCTTGTGGAACTCTATCAAGATGAAGGAAACCAGAAACAAGAATGAACACACGATACACCAGACATATGCATGACATGATGCACACCCTAATATGACTCATGTCCATTTCAATTATGCAAGGCACGACATGATGCTCACCCTAATATGATGCATGTCCATTTCAATTATGCAAGGCATGACATGATGCACACCCTAATATGATGCATGTCCATTTCAATTATGCAAGGCACGACATGACAATTCACAACAATCAAACACTACATGTTAAGTGAAGCTCAATATGCAAGTAGTTGCATAGTGACGAAACTCAATGTTTTAGTATTCAGTTCACTACCATTTATTTCCATGGCAATATTAAATGTTTTTGAACATGGCAATGGGTGAAGCACATATTAAACTCCCTATCTATGCATTTTAAATGAGGTCGGAAACGACATATAGCATCTCCGAGATGACCCCATATGTTAACGTTGTAATATGTCCAGATCTTTCCTAACCACATTTTATGTTTGTTAAATGTCAAAACAAAGTGGTTCACGTGATTCTACTCATCGCTCTAGTCCATTTACATATATGCATCATCTCCAACGGAGCTACGATTAATTAACCACGGACTAAACCATTTCTAACACACCGATACGCAAACCAAGGCAAACAACATGCTAAACAGCTTCAAAAATGCATGAGAGATGGAAAATATTAATCTACACGAAATTCTACATGTTTTACATATATGAGTTTTTGCGATCCAACGCACGGTTTAGAAACTACGGGCGATTGGAAATATGCATTTTTCCTGAAAACAAATAAAATCGCATATCCTAGAAAAAATCTAAACGGGCAGAATCTGATGGGCGCTGGATAACTAAATGTCGCCAGGGCGCAATACAGTGGGGCTGCAGGATCACCTCGGCCTTAGAAGGCTGGATCTGGCGAGCTACTGGACTGGGCCTCGTGGGGACCGGCTCGGGGCGGCTGGGCTTGGAGGTGCTGCTAGTCCTCGGGCGGCCCGATTGCGGCTGGGGACTGGGCCTCACTCCCGATGCGGATCGGGCAAGCGCTTGCTCGGTCGTCCCGTGCTCCTCACGGCAGAGCAATGGCGCTCCTGCTTCGGGGCTCTTGTGACGGGGCTGCCATGGGGACGTCGGAGGATCCGAGGAGGTCGAGATGAGGCAAATAAGGGGCGAGGCACTCCATTCCCAACGATGACAGATCGAGGCGGCACCGCTATGGGCAGATCAGTCAGCGGCTCGTGTAGGGAGAGAGAGACCGCAGCGCAGTTCGGCACACGGAGAGATGGGAAGAAGGAGAGGGAGAGACAGGGGCGCAGGGCAACGGCCTGCTGCAGCTCCGGCGGGGAGGGCGTGCTCCGACGACCCTCGGTGGCCGGACGCCGAGCTGCAGGCTGCGGGGCTAGCACTCGGCCTAGCTGCTCAGGCAGATTGGGAGGAGTGGCGGGAGGCTTGGGCTCCAGGCGGCGGCGGCGGATCCCAGCCGTGGCGGGCCTCAGATGCGCTTTGTGGGCCTGGCAGCTGAGGTGGGTGGAGCTGGATGCGGCGGTTGGCTAGGATTTGGGGCACGGGAAACAAGGGGGATTAGGGTTTGGATCGGAATTAGGCATGGATGGGCCGAATCTAATGGGTGCTGGACAACTAAATTTCGCGAGGGCGCAATACAGAGGGGTTGCGGGCTCACCTCGGCCTTAGAAGGTTGGATGTGGCGAGCTATGGATTAGGCCTCGCAGGGACCAGCTCAGGGCGGCTGGGCCTGGAGGTGACGTTGGGCTTGGGGCTGCCCGATTGCGGCTAGAGACTCGGCCTCGCTCTCGATGCAGATCGGGCGAGCGCCTGCTCAGTCGTCCCGTGCTCCTCACGGCAGAGCATTGGTGCGACTTCTTTTGGGCTCCGGCGAGGGTGCTACCATGGGGACGCCGAAGGATCCGAGGAGTCCAAGATCAGGCAGATCAGCGGCGGGGCACTCCATTCCCTGCGACGGCAGCTCGAGGCGGCACCGCTACGGGCAGATCAGCCGACGGCTCCTGCAGGGAGAGAGAGACAGTAGGGGAGTTAGGCAGAGGGAGAGAGGGGAAAGAAGGAGACGAAGAGAGAGGGGTGCAGGGCACCGGCCTGTTGCAGCTCCGGCAGGGAGGGCGTGCTCTGGCAACCCTTGGTGGCTGGATGGCGAGGTGCACGGTGCGGGGCGAGCGCTCGAGCAAGCTACTCGGGCAGATTAGGAGGAGTTGTGGGAGCCTTGGGCTCTAGGCGGCGGCTGTGGATCCGGGCCCTGGGCGGGCCTCAGATGGGCTTCGCAGTCCCGGCGGCTAAGGTCGGTGGAGCTGGATGCAGCGGTTGGCTAGGGTTTGGGGCACGAGAAATGAGGGTTATTAGGGTTTGGGACCGAATTAGGCACGGATGGTTGTCTATATATAGACACGGGGCTAGGGTTAGCTATTTTGTCCGAATTCGGACCGCAGGATCGCGATCGGACCGCTCCGGTCGCGACTTCAGGCTAGGTGGGTTGTGTAGTGTAGGCTAGGTGGGAACGAGAGGGAGGTTTGCGGCCCGACAATGAGATTTTAAAACACCGAAAAACAACCCCCGATAAACCGATGATGGTGCCGCTACGGTCGACCGTTCGGGTATCAAACGGACTCGAATTGTGATGAAATTTGACAGGCGGTGTAGCTAGACTATAATGAGACCGCACGCCAAGTTTCGACCCAATCCGAGAATATTTTTCACGCGCTTTTAAAAACTAGATTTTATCGATGTCGCGGGCGCATTCATGTGTGGTTGGCCTCTAAACAGTCTACGACGAGAACAGAGAGAATCGACAACTAATAACGGATGCATGTTTTGAAAACTGATGGCAACAGATCGCCGATGCAATGTGGATGATGAGATCATGCATGCGACAACCAATAATTAACCCGGCGACAACGGAATAAAAGGGGATCTTGTGGAGCGTCAGTCTAAGGTTGTTACAACTCTCCTGCACTAACAAGAGATCTCGGCCCGAGTTCTAAGAAAGAAAGGGGGGAAAGGATGAGAAATAGGAAGGGGTAAAAACTTAGTCGCTTCTTTGACAAACGAGTGAAACCAATGATCCTTGAAGGTTGCAAAGAGATGAAGAATCATATGAGAAACAAGCAAGAATTCACACAAACTTTTGGCAGCACTTCGGTAGGAAATTGAGGATTTTTTTTTGATAAAATGGAAAGATCTTGAGAAGATTCCCAACAAACTATCTAAATTGGTAAGCAAGGAAATAACATGAAAGAAGACACAACACTCCGGTTAACTGAATAAGAAAGGAAAGAACACGATCTTGACACAACGAGATGATTGTTCAAAGAGAGCAACATCACAACAACTCTAGAACAAGGGAATAGGAACTAGATCACTAGATAGAAATAATGGAGAAGGAAATGACAACTTCCACCACAATTGAATTTGTCAAGCATCCTTGCAAGAAGAATTGAACGGAATTGTTGGAAAACCAACAACGAAAAGAACAAGCGTGTAGTGGACTCATGAAACCATCTCAAACAATGAGGTCACGACCAGCCACTAATAGAAACAAAGATTGATTGGGAGGAACAATATATGCAAAACTTCTTTCACCAAGAGGATACACTGAGAACTTGGATCAACGATAGTCACCATAATAGCAACAATCCTTAGGAAAAGCTTTAGGTGAAATCTGATCCAAGATAACACAATGAAGAAACCATGGGTTAAAAAATCTGATGATCAAAGGATTTGGTGGGTTTACATATTTAATTCTTGAAACAACTTCTCTTCGAGACTCGTCCACTAACAAGAATGCTATAACACCACCTAAAATTATAAAGGAGGAACAATTGCACTTTGAAACGCAAGAGATTGGACCAAGATTTTTAGAAAAACACTCCTTCGGTCTTCCAAGCTGAAAATGATGAGGAGAGCACTACCAAGAAGTATTGAGACACTCCGGAAAAATGAATAAGGAATGCATACTTACGCCACACTTGAAAAGAATTACAGATATCTGGGAAAGATTACAATAGCTAGATAAGAGCCTGGGAAAGAACCTGTGGGTTATGGGCCAACTCAAAAGAAACCAGCAATGAACAATTGATTAGAAAGAAGAGATTGCACCAGTACAAATGAAATCTTCATGAGGTGAGACCCTCGAAATAATTGAACGGATTGAGAACAAGAAACTCTGAGATATCTTGAACACTCCGGATAGAATAGAGATAGATGAAAAACAAGAAATACCTGCTAAGGATTTCCAACACAGGAATCATTGAACAAAAGAAAAGGATATGATGAACACCGAGAGCTTGAATTGAGTCCACCGGAAAAGAGAACAAGAATGAAGAAATGATGAACTAGAACTCCTGAGAATCTTCAATATGAATAACCGGATACCACACGAAAAATAAGATAGTGGAAGCATCAATGAATTGAAATGCACTTGGATGATAATTGAATCACTACAAAAAAGGGCGAGAGGGCAGGGAAAAACAAAGCTAACTTGGGACAGATGAGATGAACTCCAGAAAGAAATGAGAGATTGATCTTGCAAAATTGGAGAGGATAGAATTTACCTGAAGAGAAGCACACCGGTTGAAAAAGAATTGACATGACGACTCCGGTTGAGAAGAATTGAAAAGACCACTTGATTGAGCAAAAGAATCAGCATTCCCATGCAAATATGAGAACACCATTGAGGAAAGATATGAATTCTACACCTGACATCGAAGCAACTCGAATTACCATGTTCCAGCAAAACAAAGGATGAGGCTTACAACACAAGCCGGAACAAATTCATGACAGAAATTTTGTTTGATATTTTCATGGATAGGATCACACGGGCTCTATCCTATAGTAGAATTATGTACAAGGCAGTGCACACCACATACGAAGCGTCCTCGAGTCGTAGCAAGCTACAAGGACTCTTTAAGACACAACGCGAACCACGGTAAGACGACCGTGAACAAACAAATCCACTAGATGTCAAACTCCAACCTCACATCATTCATGTGTTGGAAGATTGCCCTATAAGTAACTACATGAATTCCCACCTAAGAACTCCTGAAATTTTCTGGTCATGCAATCAGGCCCATGGATACAAGAAGTAAAATCCATCAATCAATTCCTAGCAATAACACTACTCGTCCAGTGTATGACATCCATCAAAACATAACCAGAAATCTCATACCCTCGAAAACACAACGATACAAAGTATGGCGGTACCGCCGAACTCTCTACACAAGTAATGGGGATGCTGGGATTATCTCACCACTACTTGTATTGAAGCAATTTAGAACATCCTCCGTCCCGAGATACTAAGAAATCTGAATGATAACTATGTGCTCAAGAATCCCTTGGAGCTCAACTCCCCAGAATAAAATCAACACAGCAGGAGGCACCAAGTTAGAACTCCGTCACATCGACATCATATAGATTCCAAAAATATCCACATGATCCTAATTATTTTGAGTGAGAAGAGGAGTAGAATTAAAAATATTTCATCAAGATTCCTCACTAGAGCATAGAAAAAGAATCCTATTCTCCGATATATAACTAGATTCAAAGCAGTTTTTCACTAGACTCGACTCAGACAAGTTTGATCAATCAAGGGGGCTCCTAGGTCGGTACTGCTCTGATACCAACTTGTAACGCCCAAGATGTGATCCTATCCTTATTTTGGCGCGAGGTACTCGACAGGGATAGAAGCGCATCTCATCGTTTCACAAGATTGGATATCGTTACAAGTAGATGTATAGCATATATGAGTATATGGAATTGGCTTACACTCGCCACAAGCTACATCAGAGTCACATCAACACAACAACATAATCAGTAATCATGAAGAAGAGCATGGTCCGACTATGGACGAAAACAAAATATAAAAGAACGACGTCCATCCTTGCTATCCCAGGCTGTCGGCCTGGAGCCCATCCTAGATCGATGAGGAAGAAGAAGAAGAAACTCCAAAGCACAATCTTCACGCTCATATCATAATATCACTTTACTTATACTTGCAACTAGTGTTGTAGTAATCTGTGAGCCTTAGGGGACTCAACAATCTCATTTCCAAATGTATCAAGACTAGCAAAGCTTAATGGGTGAGGTATGGTTAAGTGGTGAGGCTGTAGTAAGCGACTAAGCATTTATTTGAGGTGGCTAACTTACGAGTACAGGAATAAAAGAGGGGGAAGATCTACGCATAGCGGACGTGAACTACTGATGATCAAATTAATGATCCTGAACACCTACTTACATTAGACATAACCCCACCATGCCTCAGTCGGAGAAAAGACTCACGAGAGAGACAGTCACGGTTACGCACACAATTGGCATATTTGAATTAAGCTTACTTCAAGTTATCAAGAACCGGATGTTAAACAAAGTTTCCAAGTTTGCCACGTAACCGTGGGCATTACTTCCCAAAATATTTAACCCTGCAGGGGAGCTCCAATTAGTCCATCACAAACAACCACACGCTGCGAGAGAATAACCTCGATCAGGGAAACCCATAATCTCCTCGGGTTCTAATGGAAAACCTCAACCTCGAGATATCGCAAAGTATCCTTGGAATCCCTCACACAAGACGCTCGAGAAAGGTAAAACAAGTCCAGCAAGGCCGCCCGACGTGTCGACGATCCCGATAGGAGCCGCGTATCTCGTTCTCAGGAAATGATGGATTTTCCAACCTTCCGGTAGGACAATCACAGAGTTGCCCCTGGTAGCCACCGGCGGTTGTCATGTTGGGCCAACACTCATGCAGAGCACTAGCCCGTGGGGGGGGGGGGGTTGATTAATTATCCACATGGCGATCAAACCCTATGCGGTTCATTAGTTAATTAGGCAAATATAATACCAAAGTTGGGCCTTGCTAGATGAGTTTTATACCAAAACGAAAATCTAGGGGGTCCCCATAACAACCCCAAGCATGTTAGGAGCGCTCCTTTATGGAACATAACACTGGTAGCTGAAACTAAGGCGGCAAAGGTGGAACAAAACACCAAGGCTAGAAAGCCGAGCCTTCCACCTTTTACCAAGTATATATGTCCATTTAAATAATTAGCAATAATATGGTGATATAACAAGGAACCCATGTAATCACATGGAAGCGATTGCACCAGCAACTAGCAATGCTAACACATCGTTAATCAAGCGGTAACATAGCCAATCAGTGGTTTGCTAGGTTGTAGAACAATGGAAGGTTTCATTGCAATGTTGAGAGGCTGACATTTAACAAGTGGTAGGCCGCGAGACATAACGAAAGAAATGAGACAACTAGCATGGCATTGATAGTAATGGTATCTAGGGAAATGGTCATCTTGCCTGTTATCCCGCTTGGAAGAAGAACAATTCCGTGAAGCAGACGAACTGACGTAGTCGAACGGATACTCACATTCCGGCACGCTTGCGGAACTCTATTGAGAAGAAGCAAACCGGAAACAAGAATCAACACACGAAATACCACACATATGCACGATATGATGCACACCCTAATATGATGCATGTCCATTTCAATTATGCAAGGCACGACATGGCAATTCACAACAATCAAACACTAAACGTTAAGTGAAACTCAATACGCAACTCGTTGCATATTGATGAAACTCCACGTTTAATTATTTAGTTCACTCCCGTGTATTTCCACGACAATATTAAATGTTTTTAAACATAAAAAAGGGGTGAAGCACAAATTAAAATCCCTATCTAGGCATTTTAAATGAGGCCGGAAACGACATTTAACATCTCCAAGATGACCCCATATGTTAACTATGTAATTTGTCCTAACCACATTTTATCTAGGAAAAAAAAAGTGATTCACGTGATTCTACTCATCGCTCTAGTCCATTTACATATATGACTCGTCTCCAACGAAGGTACGATTAATTAACTATAGACTAAAACATTTCTAACACGTCGACACACAGACCAATGCAAACAACACTCTAAACAACATTAAATATGCATGAAAGCCGGCAAACATTATTCCATGCGCAATTCTACACGTTTTACATATATGACTTGTCGCAATTCGATGCACGGTTAAAATCTACGGACGATTGAAATTATGCATTTTTTTCTAAAAATAAATTAAATTGCATATCCTAAAACAAAATTTCTAAATGGGCTGAATCTGATGGGCGCTGGACAACTAAATGTCGCGAGGGCGCAATACAGAGGGGTTGCGGGCTCACCTCGGCCTTAGAAGGTTGCATGTGGCGAGCTACTGGACTAGGCCTCACGGGGACCAGCTCAGGGCGGCTGGACCTGGCGGTGACGGTGGGCATGGGGCGACCCGATTGCGGCTAGAGACTCAGCCTCGCTGTCGATGCAGATTGGGCGAGCGCCTGCTCAGTCGTCCCGTGCTCCTCACGGCACAGCATTGGCGCGACTTCTTTAGGGCTGCGGCGAGGGGGCTGCCATGGGGACGTCGAAGGATCCGAGAAGGCCAAGATCGAGCAGATCAGCGACGGGGCACTCCATTCCCTGCGGCGGCAGCTCGAGGCGGCACCGCTACGGGCAGATCAGCGGGCGGCTCCTACAGGGAGAGAGAGACAGTAGGGGAGTTAGGCAGAGGGACCGGGGAGAGAGAGGGGCGCAGGGCACCGGCCTGTTGCAGCTCCGGCAGGGAGGGCGTGCTCTGGCGACCCTTGCTGGCTGGACGGCGAGGTGCACGCTGCGGGGCGAGCGCTTGGGCGAGCTACTCGGGCAGATCAGGAGGAGTTGTGGGAGCCTTGGGCTCCATGCGGCGGCCACGGATCCGGGCCCTGGGCGGGCCTCAGATGGGCTTCGCGATCCCGGCGGCTAAGGTCGGTGGAGCTGGATGCGGCGGTTGGCTGGGGTTTGGGGCACGAGAAACGAGGGTTATTAGGGTTTGTGTCCAAATTAGGCAGGGATGGCTGTCTATATATAGACACAGGGCTAGGGTTAGCTATTTCGTCCGAATTCGAACCGCAGGACGATCGGGCCGCTTCGGTCATGACTTCAGGCTAGGTAGGCTATATAGAGTAGGCTAGGTGGGAACGAGAGGGAGGTTTGTCGCCTAACAACGAGATTTTAACACACCGAAAAACGTCCGCCGATAAACCGATGACGATTCTGCTACGATTGACCGTTCGAGTAATAACCGAACTCCGATTGCGACAGAATTGGACAGGCGGTGTAGCTACGCTGTAATGGAACCGCATACCAAGTTTCGACCCAATCCGAGAATATTTTTCACAGACTTTTAAAAACTTGATTTTATCGATGTCATGGGAGCGTGCGTGTGCGGATGGCCTCAAAACGGTGTACGACGAGAACGGAGAGAACCAACAGCTAATAACGGATGCCGGTTTTGAAAACTGACAGCAACGGAGTGCCGATGCCATGTGGATGATGCGCATGATGCGATGATGAATGCGACAACCAATAATTAACCCGGCGATAATGGAATATAAGGGGAATCTTCTGGAGCATCGATCTCGGGCTGTTACACACTACATCAGCCGTGCCTGAAGAATCTGCACCGACACCAAAGTCTTCAAAAGTGAAGAAAGTGAAACTTCCTTCTGCATCTGAAGTGAACAAAACGAAGGTTGCTAAAAAGGAGACAACTAAGAAGAGAAAGGGTTCAATGAGTTCAGAGTCCTTAGAAGAAAAATGCTTGAGGACTTTGACAAATTCCTCAACTGCTCTTATTGATGCCACTCACATCAGCATGGTACCCTCTTACCAACTGGTTCCATTTGGTGTTGAACAGACTAACCGAGAAGGGGTTGAAGAAATGGAACATACTATATATGCTGCTTCCACAGAACAGCTCGATGGAGAAATTGAAGCAGAACCAAATCCTTCAATTACTCAAGCCTCATCTCCTTAACCACAATATAACACAAATGTGAGATATAAAGAAAAAGATGAAGAAGTTCAATGACGAATACTGGGAAGAGGCTCATCCCAACTCAGCATTGAAAACTCCACTTCCTCAAGTTCCTCATTTCCCTGCGGCCACTGAAGCAATTCATACAGGGTCTGATGACAAGAACACTCCGATGAAGTCCATTTCGGAGAATGAATCAGATGCATCAGCTGAATACAGTGTCGATCAAACAACTACTCAGCAACCTGGTGCACTAGAAATTGATGAATCTGCACAACATATTCCTCACACTAACAGAAGTGTGGCTAAAGAAAATGCCCCTCCTCAAAGTGAGGATAATGCATCTGAACCTCATGTTGATAATCCTTAGTCTGCAGTAGTTGTGGTTGATATTCCTCAGACTGGAGATCTTCGAAGACGTGTGGGCCATTTCAAGCCAAATCTTCACCAAGCCTCTTCAGCCTTACACTGGAACAAAAGGCCAAAATTTGACAAGGACAGATTCGTCGATGAACATCACTATTTCATTGGCACAAATCCACTTGAATCTCCAAATATAAGGCGGAAGACATTCTGGACCACTACTCAGCTGAATTACTATGGTGTTGTACTCTTCAACAAGAACAAAGTTTTTGAACATGAGCAAATTCCTCATGCAGGTATGGAGAACATTCCTTGCTTTGATCACCTCCTCCGCGTTCTTTTTGAAGCTAGATTACTGCCATTCTGCCTGGACATCTGCGACTAGAATGAGGAAATCATTCTTCAATTAGATGCTACCTTGCATATCTCAGGTTAAGCATCACATGTCAACAATTTGGTTTTGGACTGGATGACTGAAGACACTCATTACAAAGCTCGTGCCATGGAATTACTTTGTCCAGTCCCAGTTCCAATTCCCTCAAAAGGAGCCAGATGCACCTATGATGAAACTGAACTGCCCAATCACATGATGCAGGTGTTGATGAAGCCTTTGGCTCATGGCACACAATTAAGGACCACATTCCTCGTCAAGGAACTGCTTTATGCGCCCAAGACAGTTTACCGCATTTTGACCAAAATACTTAGTCCAATCAATGGTCAGAACTCAGAAGAATAAGATGTTTTGTGGGAATCAGGAATAATTTTCTATTCAATATCATCCACGGGATTCCAATAAATCTTCACTATCTCCTCACGAAGACTTTGGCCAACAATGCTCTCTCACCTTTTGATCTGAAGCCTTATGCGCCGTGGATTATGAAATTCATCAGGGCCAGATCTTCAATTTGTGATATAAATGAAACACAAAATGCTGTGAAGAAAAACCATTTTTATCTTCATGAAATCTTCGACCGCACATGAGCCATCCTGTCTCACCTCAAGAAAGAAGAGGAACTCACTGAAATGGAGTTCCAACAAGACTTTGATTGGTCCTGGCCACCGAAGAAGAAGTTCAAGAAAATTCCAGTACCTCACTTTGTGGCCAGTTCATATTCCTCATCACGCACTACTAGTGAAGTTAAAGATCTTGAAGACACAGCTATGGCGAACGACCACAACAATGCTGGCAGTACTCCTCCACGAACAACTTGATATTCTTCAGGGGTGTTAGTCCTCAGTTTCGTCCCATTTCATCACTTGATGACAAAGGGGGAGAATTATGAGTTAGTCTTCAAGAGGGTCTACTTTATGGGCATTTTTGAACTATATTTGTTTAACTTGAAACTCTCGTTGTTCTGAAGTGTTTGGTTGTATGAGTTGTATACTTATGCCCGGTGGTGGCCTACCACTTTTGAACCATTTTTCCTCGCATGCTTATTCCTCATGTTGATTAATGCATGCATGTTGAAATTCGTCAGATTCCACTTTCCATCATGTGTTTCAATTTCCTAATGATATATATCAAATGCTTGCATGGGTTACAAGATATAGGGGGGATCTCCATGTTACAAATCCTTAGTGTGCATTTGCAGTCCAAAGCAAATTCCTCAAATATGCACATCTTTAGGGGGAGTTTCTCTATATATTGCAATCAAATTCCTCAAACATTGTTGAAAGGATCGATATGGTTGACTAGAGGGGGGCGAATAGGCAACTACCAATTTTAGTCTCTTCTTAACAAATTAGGGTTAGCAACAAAAGGTTCTCTAGAAAGACAAACTAGGTGAGAAACCTATATGATGCTAACAACAACAACAACTAATGCAAGCAAGGAATACACCACCACAATAATAATGACAAAGTAAAGGTAAGAAATAACCACATGTGGAACTGATGGAGACGAGGATGTGTTACTGAAGTTCCTTCCCTTTGACAGGAAGTGCGTATCCGTTCGAGCGGTGTGGAGGCACAATGCTCCCCAAGAAGCCACTAGGGCCACCGTATTCTCCTCACGGCCTCACACAATGCGAGATGCCGTGATTCCACTAGTGGTCCCTTGAAGGTGGCGACCGGACCTTTATAAACAAGGTTGGGGCAATGTCCACACAAAGCTTGGAGGCTCCCAACAAGACCACGAAGCTTCACCACAATGGACTGTGGCTCCAAGGTGACCTCAACCGTCTAGGGTGCTCAAACAACCAAGAGTAACAAGATCTGCAAGGGATTAGTGGGAGGAATCGAATATCTCTTGGTGGAAATGTAGATTAGGGCCTTCTCAACCAATCCCTAGGAAATCAACAAGTTTGATTGGCTAGGGAGAGAGATCGGGTGAAAATGAGATTTCGAGCATCAATGGAGCTTGGGGAAGTAAGAGGTGAACTTTTTGAGGAAGAAGACCCCTTTATATAGTGGGGAAAGAATCCAACCATTAGCCCCCACTCACAGCCCGAGCAGAGCAATACTACCGCTGCTAGGAGAGGTACTACCGCACGGTAGGTTCACCAATCACGGTACTAAAAAATTACTACCACCACTGAGGCTACAGCTGCGCAAAAAGTCCGAGGGAGAGGTAGTAAAAAAACTACTACCGCCTAGAGAGCGGTACTACCGCAGTACCTGCGGTATTACTGCTGACGCCACCAGTAGTCCTTTGCACAGAGAGGGGGAAAAAGTGGAGCTCCAATATAATTGTGTACGTGTTGATTCCACCCAAACCTTTCCGAAGAGGACCCCCTCTTAATAGTACGGCTTTCCTATGACTCAAATCCACCAAAGAGAAATATAGAAAGCAACCGTCTTTGAAAGACTCCGAGGGGTACCAAATCGTCTTGTGCCTAGTCATGAATTATCTCAAATGCTCAATGCACATGATTAGTCCGCCCATGCATTATCATCGATCACCAAAACCACTTAGGGAGAAATATGCCCTAACAATCAAATTCCTCAAACATTGTACTTACACTTCATATTATTATCCTCATTGAAAACTTAACCTATTTGTCATCAATCACTAAAAAGGGGCAAATTGTAAGTGCATCTAGCGCCCCTTAGTGATTTTGGAGTATTCAAGACATATAGATTAAGAGACTGGTGTGTTTGTGAGTGTACATAGGCTCTATAAGTCGCTGAGGAGTTTGAGTTATTTGAAGAATATCGACCCCTAAAAATGTATGTCTTTGCCTCAAGACTTTCATATTTACTCGAAGACTTTGAAAGTGAGGAAATTGGTGTGTCCGTGAAGAAATTGATGCGACGACTTTGAAGCGTGAAGACTTATGTCTTCAAAGTTTCATTCCCTGTATGTTGTCTCGTAGGACCACCGTACTGTTAAAAGGGCTCGAGGAAAAACTAAGTAAAATTTTCGAGTGATGCTCATCTCAAAGCCTATACCTACCCAATCCTTCAAGTGAAGCTTTTGGAAATCTTTTATAGTTTAGTAAAATTCTTTAGTGATATAGACGAATATCTTCTGGTCTCTGAGGAATTTGCACTAACTGTGGAGTTAGGTTTTCTCCAATGGGAATTACCTACTAGTGAGGAACATGAGTGACATGAGTAATTTCATAGTTGAAATATTCCAACTGTTGTTGCGATGCGCGCCAGCTGTCCCTAACCTTATCGACACAACGGTCATATCATTGGGGCATCTATGTTAAATCATGTCGAGATTGCTCCCATTCTATAAATAGTCGCCCCCATAACCAGTAGCTAGTTGGCAACTCCGCGAGAGAAGCTGACACTTTTCATTTGAGAGCAACCCATTCCTCGAAGACTTCGAGAGAAATTCAACAGTGAGGAAAAATCACAAACACTTAAACATAACCCCAAAAACCCCAAATTGATTGACCATCGCTGAAGAGATTGTTCATGTGTGGAACCGATGCTTGTTACCTTTGAGGACTGTTTTATCCTCCATAGGGTTAGGCATCATGGTCTAGAGCATCCAGCAGTAAATTGTGGATCGCCGGGTGACCAAGTCTGTGAGGGTTTGGAAGTCAGCCCTAAACACTTACCACGAGTGTTGGGCGAGGACTATATGTCCTTAGCTCAAGGAGAATAGGGTAACGATTGTGTGTCATGGGACTGTGTGTCCTTTGGTTTAAATACCAACCCGCTCCAAACCAGAAGTACGACTGTCACATCAGTTGAAATTGGGTCATCAAACCATTGTCTTCATCCAACACCTAGTTCTATTTCCTAAACCCTTTCATTTCCTCAGTTGTATGTTCATAACTTTGATCGTTACTTTTTGAAGAATTTGACTTAAGACTTTCTCAATTTTGTCACCCAAATTCTTCATTTAACTTGTTCTTCACCAACATACCCCAAACACGCTACTTGTGCAATCTGAATCTTTCATTTCACTCTGACGACTATGGTATCCCTGTTTTGCATGATTTCCTCAATACTTATTATGCTACATTTAGTTTGTGACTCACAAATTTCCTCACATGGAATTTCCTTGGTGAAAAATTTATAAAAATCGCCTATTCATCCCCCTCTAGTTGATATAACGCACTTTCATATCCATTAATAAGGTTGATCAAGTCTTATTAAGAATCATTTCCGATTGGCATGAAACCGAAGAATTTTCACATATCACTTGGTAATCTCAATGAGGATATGCATCTCCCCAAAAGTAAGATTGTAATATTTCTTCTTGGCAGTAAAAAGAGGGATTTGAAAAATCTCCAATGATATCCGTGACACAAGGCTCACTAACATTAATATTATTAAACAAAGTTTCCTTCTTCAGAAAATGCACGGTATGTTGCTTTCCATTGACATGAAAAATAACTTTGCTTTTGTTACAATCAATAATAGACCCTGCAGTATTTAAAAAGGGTCTACCAAGGATGATCGACATATTGTCGTCCTCGGGCATATTAGGAATAACAAAGTAAGTTAAGATAGTAACATTTGCAACCACAACGGGAACATCCTCACAAATTCCAATGGGTAAAGGAGTGGATTTATCAGCCATTGGCAAAGATATCTTAGTGGGTGTAAGCTTATTCAAATCTAGTCTTTTATACAGGGAGAAGGGCATCACACGAACACCAGCTCCTAAGTCACATAGAGCAGTTTTAAGATAGTTTCTTTTAATAGAGCAAGGTATAGTGGGTATGTCACGATCTCCAAACTTTTTAGGTACTCCACCATCAAAATATTAATTAGCAAGCATAGTAGTAATTTCAGTTTCAGGTATTTTTTTGTTGGTAAAAACATGTCAGCAAAGCGCCCAAATATTTCCTCGTCCTTTCCTTTATAAATCTTATGAGGGAAAGCCATGCGTTTCTGAACCCATGGATCTCATTCTTTTTCATGCTTTCTAGCAATAAATTCTCTTTTATCATAGTTTTTATTCTTATGAGGTGGGTTACCAAGATCTTCAAGAGGCTCTATTTCTACATCATTATTAGGTTCCTTATTACTATCTGGTGTATCTTCTACATGAACATCATTATTGCATTATCATTATCACTAAGTTTATGTTCACTACCAGATTGTGTCTCAGCATCAGAAAAATAAACATCATTACGATTCTCCACGGGTTTCCTAATACCAGGTTCACTAGTATCGTGCAACGTCATATCATTTTTTTTCATCTTTGAAGGACTAATTACATCATCATTAGTTCTCCGAGAATCTTGTTCTATTATTTTAGGGTGACCTTCAGGGTAAAGATATTTGTGAGTCATTCTACCTCCTCTAGTCATTGTTCTAACTGCATGATCATTCATATCATTATTGATTTCTCTCACATCCCTGGTTTTTCATTTGCATTGTGCTACCTAGAGTGTGCATCATGTTTAACTTTTGCTAAAGTGAAATGGGTAATAACAAAACCCAAAATTCAGCACCTCACCTAATTAAAACAATTCAGCATGGTGTGATTTTCAATAAACCCAAAATGGCCTTAAAAATGTTCACCATGCCTTATAAATATTGGCAACAACATATCAGGGGTGAACTATATTTTTAAGATAATTTGGACATTTTAAATAGTCCATACAAGCCATTGAAATTGTCAAAATAAATAGCTATAAATAATTAGATATCTCAAAAATGCTGAAATATTCTATGGAGTTTGGAAATAATCCAAATATACCCCTGTCACACCCTGTTTTTACTACCACTTTCTTTGTAATGCAAAAATCTAAGCTTGTTAAAACTTTTTCAAAACTAATGATGTGAGTGCCATGATTGTCATTGTATGCTTGTGTGTGTGATCATGTGATGATAAAAACCCCATTTCACAATATTGAATTATTTCCAAAAACCTTTACTTGTTTTTGAT
Organism: Hordeum vulgare subsp. vulgare; assembly: GCF_904849725.1. Taxonomy (NCBI): domain Eukaryota; kingdom Viridiplantae; phylum Streptophyta; class Magnoliopsida; order Poales; family Poaceae; genus Hordeum; species Hordeum vulgare. The sequence goes on along the minus strand of NC_058520.1, from coordinate 203,425,158 downwards.
CAAGAAAACCCTACTTTGAGTTGCACTACATGCCCTTGATGGCAAGGAGTGTTTCTACCCAAAGTTGCTGATCTGATTTTAACTTCATTTTTGTGCTTCAAAATCACAAAATAATTATTTTTAGGATTATTTTCGTAATTAAAATATATGTCCATCTAAGGCCAGAATTGGTATTCCTACTTGGAAAAAATACTTCTGTATCTTAGAAAAATCTGATTAAATGTGGAGATGATCAGAAGGACATATATTCGCCATAAATAAGATTTTAAACTGCTATTTATATTATAATTATTTGAGTAAAACCGTGAAAACCATTTCTGTCTGTTTTGACATTTTGAAATATTTCCAAAGGAAATATTCTCAATAAAATCCTAGAAAATTTCAGTGGTATCCCTAAGCCATATTTGGTGTCCACATAAAGTTTCACCTTGATCCAAGGTGATTAAGGACCCCAAATAACCCTAAAACACCTTCTGTCCACATTGGTGTAAGAGCAACTCTACATAGCAAAGTTTGTCCAATGATGTTGAAACTTTGCAGGAGTGTCTAATACCTCAAATGAGGGTTCCACACCAAAAACTGGATTTGTGGGACTTAGTTTGCCCACACTCTCTTTGGAAGGGACATATCTGGTCAAATGGCGGTGATTTCAAGTTTACAAAGCTAAGCTTGTCCAATGGAGCTCAAACTTGGTGAAACCCCATGTTTTAGCACGAAACTCAAACCTGTTAAGTTGCAGCACTAGTGGTGGGGTGCAACTACCCCAAACCACTGTCTAACACCTCCTGATAGATGGGTAAAAGCCCCTTTAACCCATAGCTAAACCCAAGCCCTTTGCTCCAAACTCTCAGATTAGCTGGCCAGTATCATTCACCAACCCCATTCAACTGCCCCCTCACCGGTTCAAAGTGGAAATGCCAAATAAACCCAATCTAAGATTTAGTTCAAAGCTGACAGCACTAGTATTCCTTGTCTCCCTTGACTGGCCGAAGCTCCCACGGGACCCCAATGGCTCGCCTCACTCCCAGCCAGTGCCAGGACATGCTAGACACGTCCAAAGTGCCTCAGAGCGCACCAGCATGTCGTGGCATGCCATAGGTACGCTCTGGGCACGCTAGATGAAGCCACCAAGCTCGGGGCGACACCCTCGGCCAGTTATAGCCTCCCCCGAGGTGTCCAACCTCTTCCCCGACAACCCCTCTCAGTCGAGCGACCATCAGGGCCCCTCCTCTCTCGCACTAGAGCTCGTGCGACGCGTGCCCGCGAGCACTAGAACCAGCCAAGGTTGCGCGGCCAGGGATGCTCGACTCCTCTCTCTCCCCCTCTGTTGCAGATGGTTATGGCAGTCCAAAACCACGTCCTGAGACCGTGGTTTCGAACCCAGCCCCTCTCTGCACCCCATGCCCGACACGGTGAGTCACCGACGCTCCCGAATCGGCTCACCGTCGCGGGCCTATAAATAGCCTCCCCCTCGCTCATGTACCCCTCAAACAGCTTCGCCACGACCACTAGCACCTCCCTAGCCACCCCAGCAAGCCAGTAGAGCCCCGGTGCTCGAGATTGACAGAGGCCCCTCTGCCTCGCAGCTCCGGTCGATCTCCGGCTACACTACTGCTCCTGCGTCCCTCGACCCACCAAACTAATCCCCTCGACCCCAGGAATCTTTCCCCCAACTTTCCCGAGCATTTTCTGCCCCTAGCTACCCTCTCAACCACCTCCCAAAACTCCTCCGCCGCGGCCTCCTCGTCGCCGGCGAACCTGCGCCTCTCCGTCGTTGTTCTGACCATCAGCAGGTAGGCAGCGTCGAGCCAAACCTATTTATGTCCTCGTTGGGCTTGAGAACATCGACAGCCTCACCGACGTGCTCCTACTCCTCTCTAGCCAGAGGTAGGAGACGACCCGACAGGTGTGCACCACTTGTCGGTGTCCCAACCCTCTACCCCTCGCTGCTCGCAGCCGCTGACCGCAGGGCCCCGCATGTCTGGTTCAAACCTAACGACGCGCGTACCTAGGCAAGTTGTCGGCTGGCCTTGGGCCGGCCTTGTTCCAGGCCGAGCCAGGCCATGGACTTAGCCGATTTTTCTTTTGTTTTTAAATTTTGATTTCAAAGATTTTCATAAAAATATTTAACCAGTGTAAAAATATAATTTTTCCACTGATATTCTACTAAAAATATGTAGTATTTAATGAGACCGTTGGATGAATTTTTCAGCAACTATTCTGTTTTACAATAATAAAGGAACTAATTTGGAATAGTTTTGCTTCTGTTTGGTTGATTTTAAAAATGTTCCTGGAATAAAGAACATTTTTCAAAATAGCCACTTGGATTTATCAGTAATAAAGAACATTTTTAAAATGACTTTGTGATCTGTTTTTGAGTGAGCTATTTCTTATTTATTCTTTTGACGATGATAGAAACTCCGTGTGACGAGGGAATCGGAACGGAAGACCTCGAAGACCCCGGATACCTAGCTGACGAAGGCAAGCAGCCCTTTGACCATGACTGAGCATATGTTATATTGCATACTAGAGTAGCAAATATTTCCATTGCATATGATCATAAGTGCCGGTAAATCATTGATGTGATGTTACTGATGGCACCTCCGAAGCACATGCATTAAGCTTGATCCTACCACCTATGAGGGTCATGCTAGTATCATGTTGTTAATTAAAGCTAGAGTAATAGTAGCATGATCATGTTGTTGGTATAAATCAAAGATTTAAGATACCCGGTCGGGTGCCACTAATGCCGGAGGGTGATGATGAGTTAGGTGGCCACTTTTGGTGAAGTGGTGCACTGGGTATTTTGTATGAGTAGGGTATCGGAAATGGGAATAGATTTATGATGTGTCGACTGTCCCAACCTTACATGTACGACCATGCTACCCCTTTATGGGACGGGGATGTGTTGATTACTCTCGTCGGTCACTGTCATGATGGGGTCGTGCCAGGTAGGGCGACTATGCTATTTTTATGAGTTCCAGGCACACCGTTGGTCCCCACATGGTTGATACTGTCCAGAGTCGGTGCTCGTAAGACGTACAACATGTGGGCTGGGTACCAATCGAGTGGACCTCTTTGTCTAGTATCGTAAGGGGGCAGGCATTGATCGGGTACTTACCTCGGGTATGTTATATACCGCGAGTCGTGGATGACACAATAGTTTCCCGGATCTCGTGGGTCCAGCGTACTACCTCTGTAGAGTGTAAAACTATTTGAATAGTCGTGTCCACGGTCAAGGACAGTTGGGTGGTGCTGCTTCAACTACGTCCAGTCGTTTCCGCATAAATCATGTGTGTGTGCGTATGAGCTACACAGAATTGTTACGAAAGTAATGGTATGACCAAGTGTGGTGACTTGGCATATAGGGTGAACCTGGATGGTTCAGCCCTCAACAAATATATTGATATCTGTAACCTGTTCTTCAAAATTAGTTCTTAACTTATGATGCATTGCTGTGATCATGTTTATTTACCAACAAGAGATATCCACCAAAGATGCATGTCATTGTTATCCTTCACTTTCATTGTTCATATCATGGGCTATTTGCGAGAACATCCAAAGTACTCATTGGCTTGCCACTGGGTATACTATTGACCAGACATGGAAGGACCTGAGTTTGGAGATGAGTACGTCTTCGGAGACGCCCCTGCGAACTAGGACGCTTCCGAGTCAGAATGTTTGTCGGTGTAGGCTTGATGCCATGGGCACCCTCTTAGCCCCTATGATTTCTGCTATTAGTTGTATGAGTATGATTTGGCCTTAGGCCCAACCTTGTGAACTTGACCATTCGGTCACATCAGGTAATAACTCGGTACTTGCATGTAAGACTCTTATTATTCACTGTATGTGTGTTCGGTGAGCATTGATCTCTAGGATCACTGAGCACGTTCATCCGGCGATCTCGACTTGTAAGTCGGTGTCGCCACAGAGCTGGTATCAGAGCCATCCTAACTATAGGAAGCCTTAGGTAGCATGGACGATAGGCGAGGTGACTAGTGCACTTACACCTTAACCTGAGATTCTACACCCACTAAAAACTTTCTAACCCTCTCCTCTACACCTTATAGATGGTCGCCGTACCTGAGATTCTTCTGGAGACGGGCTTTCCTCTACTTTTGAGTTATAGCCTCGAGAAGTGCCACCGCACGCCCATCTTCCTCTACCACGAGCACTGGGTCAACGCCGACACCAAAGAATATCACATGGACGTGATGGTAAAGGCTAATGACTCCCCGACTAGCTGGTTCTTCGAAGGACCCCAGATGGAGGATTTGATGTTGGTAGTGGAGACAATAGCACGAGAAGCGCCCGTATGACTACACAACATCCTTCCTGAGATGGCTGACAAGCCAGCTACTCGTCACCTACCTTTTGTTAAGGACGGGATAGACGGGAGTTGGACACTCAACCCATCTTCCGAGGACAAGACGCCACTGAGGTTCCAGACCTACTTTAGTCTCTCCTCCGACACTTTGACGCACCTTTTTATCAAAGAGTCAACATAGATTCTCCAAGAGCTGCACCAAGTCAAGGATCTACTTCGCATGGAGAAGATGAAGAACCACAAGGTGAAGAAGGAAGGAGCATCCAAAGGAACACGTGGCATCACTTTCCGAGGAGGAATACCACCCCTTGAGGCCACTCCTCTTCAGAGTCATCGCCTGACCACAGAAGAGTACACCGAACTCTTCACTACCTTGCCAACCAAGAGACGCCATGATGGACCGCTTCCTTCCCCTACTCCGTCCAAGAAGGGAAGCACTAATGAAGATGAAGACAAAGATCCCTCAGAACCCGCTTATGAAACCGCGCAGTCTGCCGCTTAGTAATAGTGACGTAGGCAATTAGGAGTTACTCCCCGAGTGTAGGAGTTCATGTATCAGTTCAGTGAACCATGTGTGTTGTGTAAGCATGTTGGACGCAAGTCGCATTCTGCCTTAGGAAGTTTGTGAGCGACTACATCGCTTGTTTTAATCTAATGCATTAGCTCTTTCAAAAAAATTTGGCTTAAAATTTTCACACTAGCACAGCACCAGACCCCCTCTTTACTAGAGCATCATTGAAACGTCTCCGTTGTATCTACTTTTCCGAACTCTTTCGCCCTTGTTTTGGACTCTAATTTGCATGATTTGAATGGAACTAACCTGGACTAACGCTGTTTTCAGCAGAATTGCCATGGTGTTGTTTTTGTGCAGAAATAAAAGTTCTTGGAATGTCGTGAAAATTTATGGAGAATTTTTCTGGAATTAAAGAAAAATACCTGCGCAAAGATCCACCGGAGGGGGTGTGTCAGTGGGCCACAAGCCCCTGGGCCGTGACCACCCCTAGGCCGCACCGTGAGGGCTTGTAGGGACCACGTAGCACCACCGCCCCCAAACTCAGCTCTATTTATTCCGTCTCGCCCGGAAAACAATCAGAGAGAAGGATTCATCGCGTTTTACGATACGGAGGCGCCGCCACCTCCTGTTCTTCATCTGGAGGGTAGATCTGGAGTCCGTTCCGGGCTCCGCAGAGGGGAAATCGTCTCCATCGTCATCATCAACCTTCCTCCATCGAGAATTCCATGATGCTCTTCACTGTTCGTGAGTAATCTCATCGTAGGCTTGCTGGACGGTGATGAGTTGGATGAGATATATCATGTAATCGAGTTAGTTTTGACGGGGATTGATCCCTAGTATCCACTATGTTCTGAGATTGATGTTGCTACTACATTGCCATGCTTAATGCTTGTCACTAGGGCCCGAGTGCCATGATTTCAGATCTGAACCTATTATGTTGTCGCCAATATATGTGTGTTTTAGATCCTATCTTGCAAGTTGTAGTCACCTACTATGTGTTATGACCCGGCAACCCCGGAGTGACAATAGCCGGAACCACTCCCGGAGATGACCATAGTATGAGGAGTTCATGTATTCACCAAGTGTTAATGCGTTGGTCCGGTTCTTTATTAAATGGAGAACCTTAATATCCCGTAGTTTCCATTAGGACCCCGTTGCCACGGGAGGGATGGACAATAGATGTCATGCAAGTTCTTTTCCCTAGGCATGTATGACTACATACGGAATACATGCCTACATTAGATTGACGAACGGGAGCTAGTTACTTATCTCTCTGTGTTATAGTTGTTACATGATGAATGACATCCGTCATACTCATCCATCACCGATCCACTGCCTACGAGTCTTTTACTACTCGTCCTTGCTACGTTACTTTGCTGCTACTGCTGTCGCTACTGCTGTTACTGTTGTTACTCTGCTGTTACTATTGCTGTTGCTACTGCTGTTACTTGCTACTGCTGTCACTACTGCTGTTACTTTTCTATTACTTGTTGCAATACTTTTCTGGAGCCCTTGCCTGGGAAGAATAGTTCCCCGTCCATGTGCTATTTACTGGCGCCATTGATACAATAGTTAGGAATAGTCTGCCGTCAACAGATCTTTTTCTGACACCGTTGCTATCATACCACTTTGCTACTGATACTTTGCTTGCAAACACTAATATTTCAGGTGTGGTTGAAACTGAAAAACTCAGCTGCTATTACTTGAGAATATTCTTTCGCTTCCCTTTGTGTTTAATCAATAAATTTGGGTTGAATACTTTACCCTCGAAAACTGTTGTGATCCCCTACACTTGTGGGTTATCAAGATTATTTTCTGGCGCCGTTGCCGGGGAGGCATAACTATATTCTCTGAGTCTCTTGGGATTGACGTCTGCTGGTCACTATGAGGAATCTGAGAGATCCACGAACTAAAATCTTGCCTTCCACTACGAGGAGAGGTAAGGAACTGCCATCTACCTCTGCACTTGACTCACCTTCAGTTTTGAGTAAGTTTGCGACTTTGCCTCCTGCTAGAAATCTTGATATGTGGCCTGTGCTTGATGTTGCTACTTCTGCTGCCCATGATGCTTATGATGATGCTATGCTTGATACTATGCCTGATGATGCTATGCCTAATGATGATATGCCTGATACTGCTTTGCCACTAGGTGCATTCCTTGATGCACAAATTGCTAGAGTTCCTGCTAGACGTGATGATACTTCTAAAACTGCTGATACGATTGAAGTAGAACCTGCTACTATGTCTGTTATGCCTGAGCATTATGTTATGGAGGGAGAGATAGCTGAGGACTTTCTTGCGTGTAAGGACAGCTATGATGTTGAGAAATTACTACGCAAGTGGAAAGAAAAATCTCTGAAGCTAGGATAAAATACGACCTGAAGTTTGCTACTTCTCCTATCTTTGTGACCGATAAGGATTATGAATTCTCTATCGACCCTGACTTAATCACTCTGGTCGAATCTGATCCTTTTCATGGTTATGAGTCTGAAACGGCTGTACCCCATCTTACAAAACTGCACGATATAGCCACCCTATTCACTAGTGAGGAAAAGATCCGCCACTACTATATCCTCAAGCAGTTTCCTTTCTCTCTAAAAAATGATGCTAAGACCTGGTTCACTTCTCTTTCTCCTGGTTGTGTGCGTAGCCCCTAGGATATGGTCTACTACTTCTCTGAAAAATATTTCCCTGCCCATAAGAAGCAAGCTGAGGAAGAGAGTCTCCCACAAGCTTGGGGTCGCTAACGATACCTTCAAGGGTGGAACTCCTAATAAACTAGGTGATCCCGGTGTGCCCACTATACCTTGCTCCATTGAAGGCAACTATGTTAGAACTGTGTTATGCGACCTTGGAGCCGGTGTTAGTGTTATCCCTCTCTCTCTTTATCGTAGACTTGAACTGGATAAGTTAACACCCACTGAAATCTCTCTGCAAATGGCCGACAAATCAACTGCTTTCCTTATCGGCATTTGCGAGGATGTGCCTGTTGTGGTTGCTAATGTCACTATCTTAACAAACTTTGTTATCTTGGATATTCCCGAGGACGATGCCATGGCGGTCATCCTTGGAAGACCCTTTTTAAACACCGTAGGGGCTGTTATAGATTGCAACAAAGGCAATGTCACTTTCCATGTCAATGGTAAAGAGCATATGGTGCAATTTCCGAAGAAACAATATCGAGTACATTGCATCAATGCTATCGAAAAAACTTCATCGATTCTTATTGGGAGCTTTGAATGCCCTATACCTCGTGTCAAGATGAAGTATGATTTGCTTGTTCGGGAGATACACATCCCCATTGAGGTAACCTAGTGACTATTAAAAAAATTCTCCGTCTTCTTCTTTTGCGATTTAAAAAAGTTTGTCAAAGAGACTTGATCAACCTGACTGACTGATTTCTTTCGATGACCATGAGATGGATGAATCGAGGAGTCACAAACCTGTGTTCCAAGCTGTCACTTTTGGTTGCTTAGAAGAAAAATGATAGATTTAGATTAGTTTTCCCAGTTTTCTGTTTTAGCGTGTGGTAGAAAAGTACCCCGAACATAAAAGTTCTCCGGACGTCCTGAAAATCAAGTATAATTCTGGAATTTTTGAGAAATTCTGAGACAAAGAGCTTGACCATGATGGAGCAATTGTTATATTGCATGCTAGAGTAGCAAATATTTCCGTTGCATATGATCATAGGTTCCGGTAAATCATTGATGTGATGTCACCGATGGCTCCTCCGGAGCACATGCATTAAGCTTGATCCTACCACCTATGAGGGTCATGCTATTATCATGTTGACAAGTAAAGCTAGAGTAATAGTAGCATGAGCATGTTGTTGGTATAAATAAAAGACTTAAGAAAACCCCGTCGGGTGCCACTAATGCCCGAGGGTGATGATGAGTTAGGTGGCCACTTTTGGTGAAGTGATGCACCGGGTATTTTGTGTGAGTATGATTTCGGAAATGGGAATAGATTTATGATGTGTCGACCATCCCAACCTCACATGTACGACCACGTTACCCCTTTATGGGACAGGGATATGTTGATTACTCTGGTTGGTGCTAGCAAAGAGCCACATTACTAGTGGCGGGAGTGATATGCGGTCACTCTCGTGATGGGGTCGTGCTAGGTAGGGCGACTATGTGTAGCGACCCGACTCTAAACGAGTCAAGCCTCTGTGCATCTGTGCCATCCCTACAACAGTATGCTGGCACACACAGTACATCAATGTATATATAAAAGTGCAATCACTTGTAAATAATGTAAAACTGATATATACCTCAAAATCTCAGCGGAAACAGTCAATGGAGTGGAGTCCCAATAAACACCAACAACAACTTGAGTGCAGACCGTAACCCTGAATCGTACTCTTACTCCTTGAAGAAAGTATCGGCGACATAAGAGGTTGCAGACGTGTAGGTCAGCATATTTAATATGCCAGCAAGTCACAAAAGAGAGGGGTAAAAATAACATATATACTATATGCATATATGGCAGGTGGGTCTGTAAGTTTTTGTTTAGCGAAAAGCAAAGTTTTCTCATACCACAAGAGAGGGGCTAAAGGCAAAATATTACTACATTGTTGGTTGTTAATGAAATGGTTCCACCAACCAGTTCTAATGCCAAAGTTATCAATATTACCCACATCCATAATAAATGGTGTTGAGAATTCCTAATAGTTTCAGTTCCTTCGGCTCAAGTTGTCCATGACCATGGACACGGATAATCGATTAGGTTTGAGTACTCTATAGAGTATTGCACACGTGCCCCACAAGATTTGATCGCCTCCGTTGAAGTCCTCGCACTTCAGGGTGTTTGAGAACCGGATAATCAAAACATGGTCTTTCAACGGGTTCCTCTGAGACTCCGACGGTGCCCATCCAATCCTACCGTTCTTCTACTTCTCGTAGCACCGCGTGTCTAGAGTCACCACGTTGTCCAACCAAGCCTTAGCCCATAATGACTTGTGGCTGTGCAGGTAAGCCTTGGGTCTTGAAGTATCCACCCATCTCTTTGTGCCTGGTGAAGCTTTCCGCAAGATGTCATGGCGCTTCTCCATGCATCCCGGGTCGTCCACTGTTTTCTAGAGGGAGCCCATCTAAACTATCCTTCACCCAGAGGTATATTTCTTTCTGAGGTCTTGCAAGTCTTTGAGTCTTCAGGTCTTGATTTATTAAATTCTCGCAACACTCATGATAAACACTCAACCAAACCCTGTCTACTAGGAGCATAGCACAATAACGTCGCGGTCGAAGTGACAAGGGTGATGGGTGCTTACCACATGATACTGCATCAAGATCCAAATTTCCAAGTACCTACTTTGCATGCAATTGGGTGAAGAAGGTAGAACTACTATGCATATAAAACATCGATAGATTATGATCAACGTGACTTGCCTTCTTGACGATTGTCGAACTCGAGCGCATCTAGATAACAAGCTTCACACTCCGGATAATCTAACGAAGCAAACAATTTGACACTATAAGCATCACAAGAAAAAAATAAAGCAATCAACAAAAGTAGCTATAACATGTGAGAGGAAAAATTGCCTTTCGTGAACCAAAACAGAATTTGTTTCACATGAAATCAGGAGTTAAAATATTCCAAAACTTCTGAAATTTTCCCCACTCATAAATAAGATCACTAGTGATCAGCAACAAAAAGAACCCATTATAAATATATTTTGAAGTTCCCGGTATGCACAAAACAAATTTAAACCAAATCTGTTCTAACTCAAATTTTATAAATTCAAACATAGTCAAATTATATAATTTCGGAAACTACAAGAAATTTTGGATCCAACGCAAAAAGAATCACTTTAATTGGATTTGTAGATTAAACGTTATAAGGAAAACAAATATAGAACTAATTCTGTTACAGATTTAAAATAGAAAAGGATTATGATGACGTGGCAAGATCTGTTTGGCCGCATCCGTGCGCTGCTAGAACTAACTAATGAACGGCCAATAAGTTAGAAAAATGCTTCGGTTAACTTAATAGGTTGACCTGTTCTTTTTGAAAAACCGAAGGGGTATGCCCTTCTAATATACACCGTAGGTTCAAGATCTAAAAGTAGAAAACAAAAAAAACAAGAAACAGGAGGGGTGGGGGAGTTGTCACCGTTGCTGGCAGAAAAGGGGGCTTCTCCTGCGAGGTGGGCTGCTCCAGCGAGGTGGGGAGCTCCCCGTCGGGGATGGGGGACGGCGGAGGAGGGGGTTTGGCACTTGGGGAAGGGGGGCGCGCTCCTGGCGGGGTGGAGGCGTGAGGGGTGCTGCTCCTGTCGTGCTCCTGTAGGGGCGCTGCTTCCTGGCAGAGGCGGCGCCAGCATGAGGAAGGTCCTGCAGGTCCAAGGCGGCGGGGTAAGGGGGTAGGGGACGTGGGGTGCAACGGGAGGTGTAAGGGAGCTCTTGGCGAGGTGGGGAGGTCGCGTGAGGTGCGGTAGTGGCTCCCGGAGCTTCGGCTCTGGCGAGATGTAGGGCGGCGTGGTGCGGCCGGCTGAGGTGAGGAGAGGGCGAGCTAAGGGGGGAATGGAATGAGGAGAGGCAGGGCATTCTTATAGGGGTGGTGGGAGGCTTAGGGAGGAAGAAGAGCTCGCGAATCCTGGAAGGGAACCTTCCTGGGAAGGTTCTGCCATGGCCATAGAAGGAAAGACGTGAGGTGGAAGAAGGAGGAGTAATGGGCCAGATTGGTTTCCTAATAGGCCCAGATAACTTTCCAAATAAAGTGATTTGTTTCCCTTTAATTATAATACAAAAGTAAAACATAAAAAGGAAAATAGATATAACTCTAAATATAGAAGTATTATATATAAAAATTCTGAGTTAAATATTTCCCATCATGTGGGCATTTTATTTTTCACAAAACCAAAACTTTATAAAAAATTCTTTTTTTTAAATCTAAAAAAAATCCAACTTTTGTCTTTAAAATTTTTGGCACTCGTTTTTTCTACTGACTTTTTTTTTGGGGGGGGTGGGGTGTCATGTTACCTCCTCTCTTTCTTCCTTGGCAAGTATATTGTCAGGAAAATTTTGTGGTTGAAATCTTGTGCCAAAATAATTCGAATCAAATACCAAAAGAAAATCAAATGCAACATTGATTCAAATTCTTTATAGTTGAAGAAGTCATGCTATCTTCTCTCACTGAATTTAAATGGATGAATTTGAATTCACAGGAAAAAGGGGAAAGTCATCTTATTCCCTCTCATTCAAAAGTTTTAAATTTTTTCAAATTTCACTCAAGTTTCAATCCTTCAAACAACCGAACACTCAATCTAATAATTATATTAACATTCACTACTGAAATTCAGAAATTTGCCGTCTGCCAAGGCGGACGGCAAAGGTGGCAACCAAGGACGGCAAAGGCTTTGCCATCTGCCCCCTCATGGCAAAGTAGACGGTAAAAAAAAATCCGGTGAAGAGGCTCTTTGCCGTCTGCTTTCACAAAGCGGACGGCAAAGAATCTTTGCCATGAGGGGGCAGACGGCAAAATAAGTGTTACGGCATATATTGCAACGTCCCCGTTATGTGTTAACGGCACGCCTCCTCTCTTTGCCGTCTGCCTCCCCCCCTTTGCCCTGTGGGGCAGACGGCAAAGGGGGGAGAGAGAGGGGGCAGATTCTCTCTTTGCCGTCTGCCTCCCCCCCTTTGCCATGTGGGGGCTCACGGCAAAGAGGGGAGAGAGAGGGGGCAGATTCTCTCTTTGCCGTCTGCCTCCCCCCTTTGCCATGTGGGGCAGACGGCAAAGAGGGGAGAGAGAGGGGGCAGATTCCCTCTTTGCCGTCTGCCTCCCCCCCCCTTTGCCATGTGGGGGCAGACGGCAAAGAGGGGAACCAGCCCCTTTTTTATTTATTTTTTGTTATATCCAGCATTTTTAACAATAATCAGGATATATATATATATTTGACATAAATAAATTTCTTTCCATACTCATAACCATATTAAAATAACTCTCATCCATAGTGCATACATATTATGGAAGTTACATCCGTACCAAACCATATATTACACCAGTTTCATCCACGTGCATACAAAGTTTCATATATTCATATACTACAATAGTTTCAATACAACCCATGGTACAAGAAATCATCTTCAAGCATTCCATCAACCAATCTTCCCGTGAAGTGAAGGTAATCTGCAAAATGACAAATAAGAAAGTTAGAAAAATAATACTAGATGAAGTAGTGTATATATAGGTTATTTCGGAGAGAAATTAGCTAAGTATAGACCATTTAGGAGCTAACTAAGCTAATTATGTCATTTAGGTGGAACCCTAGCTAACTATAGGAGAAGAGAAAGAGAAGAAAAAGTAAAAGAAGGAGGAGGAGGAGGAGAAGGAGAAGGAAGAGGAGAAGAAGAAGAAAAAGGAGGAGGAGGAGGAGGAGGAGGAGAAGGAGAAGGAAGAGGAGAAGAAGAAGAAGGAGAAGAAGAAGCTCCCGCTCCTTCTCCTTCTTCTTCTCCTTCTTCTTCTCCTTCTTCTCCTTCTTCTTCTTATCCTTTTGTCCCCTTCTTCTTCTCCACCTCCCTCTCCTCCTTCTTCTTCTCCTTTTTCCTCTTCCTTCCTTTCATTTTCTTCTTTTTCTCTTCTTGTCCCCTTCTTCGGGCTAAATTGGCTAAGAATGCCTTTTTGGAGCTAATTATGTCATTTCGAGGATAATTAGCTAAGTATAGGTCATTTTTTATTAAATAGGCCATTTTGGAGCTAACTAAGCTAATTATGTCATTTCGTAGGATAATTAGCCAATTTAGCCTTTCTTGGATAAGTCTAAGCTACATAGAAGAAGAGATAGAGGAGAAGAAGTAAAATAAGGAGGAGGAGGAGGAGGAGGAGGAGAAGAAGGAAGAGGAGAAGAAGTAGAAAAGAAGAAGGAGAAAGAGAAGAAGAAGGAGCAGGAGAAGGAGGAAGAAGGAGGAAGAAGAAGGGGAAGGAGGAGCTCCTTCTCCTTCTCCTCCTTCTTCTCCTTCTTCTTCTCCTCCGCCCTCTCCTCCTTATTCTTCTCCTTTTTCCTCTTCCTTCCTTTCATTTTCCTCTTTTTCTCTTCTTGTCCCCTTCTTCGGGCTAAATTGGCTAAGAATGCCTTTTTGGAGCTAATTATGTCATTTCGAGGATAATTAGCTAAGTATAGGTCATTTTTTATTAAATAGGCCATTTTGGAGCTAACTAAGCTAATTATGTCATTTCGTAGGATAATTAGCCAATTTAGCCTTTCTTGGATGAGTCTAAGCTACGTAGAAGAAGAGATAGAGAAGCAGAAGTAAAATAAGGAGGAGGAGGAGGAGGAGGAGGAGAAGAAGAAGGAAGAGGAGAAGAAGAAGAAAAGAAGAAGGAGAAGGAGAGGAAGAAGGAGAAGGAGAAGGAGGAAGAAGGAGGAAGAAGAAGGGGAAGGAGGAGCTCCTTCTCGTTCTCCTCCTTCTTCTCCTTCTTCTTCTCCTCCTCCCTCTCCTCCTTCTTCTTCTCCTTTTTCCTCTTCCTTCCTTTCATTTTCCTCTTTTTCTCTTCTTGTCCCCTTCTTCGGGCTAAATTGGCTAAGAATGCCTTTTTGGAGCTAATTATGTCATTTCGAGGATAATTAGCTAAGTATAGGTCATTTTTTATTAAATAGGCCATTTTGGAGCTAACTAAGCTAATTATGTCATTTCGTAGGATAATTAGCCAATTTAGCCTTTCTTGGATGAGTCTAAGCTACGTAGAAGAAGAGATAGAGAAGAAGAAGTAAAATAAGGAGGAGGAGGAGGTGGAGGAGAAGAAGAAGGAAGAGGAGAAGAAGAAGAAAAGAAGAAGGAGAAGGAGAAGAAGAAGGAGAAGGAGAAGGAGGAAGAAGGAGGAAGAAGAAGGGGAAGGAGGAGATCCTTCTCCTTCTCCTCCTTCTTCTCCTTCTTCTTCTCCTCCTCCCACTCCTCCTTCTTCTCCTCATTTTTCCTCTTCCTTCCTTTCATTTTTCCTCTTTTTCTCTTCTTGTCCCCTTCTTCGGGCTAAATTGGCTAAGAATGCCTCTTTGGAGCTAATTATGTCATTTCGAGGATAATTAGCTAAGTATAGGTCATTTTTTATTAAATAGGCCATTTTGGATCTAACTAAGCTAATTATGTCATTTCGTAGGAGAATTGGCCAATTTAGCCTTTCTTGGATGAGTCTAAGCTACGTAGAAGAAGAGATAGAGAAGAAGAAGTAAAATAAGGAGGAGGAGGAGGAGGAGGAGGAGAAGAAGAAGAAGGAAGAGGAGAAGAAGAAGAAAAGAAGAAGGAGAAGGAGAAGAAGAAGGAGAAGGAGATGGAGGAAGAAGAAGGAGTAGGAGGAGCTCCTTCTCCTTCTCCTCCTTCTTCTCCTTCTTCTCCTTCTTCTTCTCCTCCTCCCTCTCCTCCTTCTTCTTCTCCTCATTTTTCCTCTTCCTTCCTTTCATTTTCCTCTTTTTCTCTTCTTGTCCCCTTCTTCGGGCTAAATTGGCTAAGAATGCCTTTTTGGAGCTAATTATGTCATTTCGAGGATAATTAGCTAACTATAGGTCATTTTTTATTAAATAGGCCATTTTGGAGCTAACTAAGCTAATTATGTCATTTCGTAGGATAATTAGCCAATTTAGCCTTTCTTGGATGAGTCTAAGCTACGTAGAAGAAGAGATAGAGAAGAAGAAGTAAAATAAGGAGGAGGAGGAGGAGGAGGAGGAGGAGGAGGAGGAGAAGAAGGAAGAGGAGAAGAAGAAGAAAAGAAGAAGGAGAAGGAGAAGAAGAAGGAGAAGAAGGAGAAGAAGAAGGAGTAGGAGGAGCTCCTTCTCCTTCTCCTCCTTCTTCTTCTCCTCCTCCCTCTCCTCCTTCTTCTTCTCCTCATTTTTCCTCTTCCTTCCTTTCATTTTCCTCTTTTTCTCTTCTTGTCCCCTTCTTCGGGCTAAATTGGCTAAGAATGCCTTTTTGGAGCTAATTATGTCATTTCGAGGATAATTAGCCAAGTATAGGTCATTTTTTATTAAATAGGCCATTTTGGAGCTAACTAAGCTAATTATGTCATTTCGTAGGATAATTAGCCAATTTAGCCTTTCTTGGATGAGTCTAAGCTACGTAGAAGAAGAGATAGAGAAGAAGAAGTAAAATAAGGAGGAGGAGGAGGAGGAGGAGGAGAAGAAGGAAGAGGAGAAGAAGAAGAAAAGAAGAAGGAGAAGGAGAAGAAGAAGGAGAAGGAGAAGGAGGAAGAAGAAGGAGTAGGAGGAGCTCCTTCTCCTTCTTCTCCTTCTTCTCCTTCTTCTCCTTCTCCTTCTTCTCCTTCTTCTCCTTCTTCTCCTTCTTCTTCTCCTCCTCCCTCTCCTCCTTCTTCTCCTCATTTTACCTCTTCCCTCCTTTCATTTTTCCTCTTTTTCTCTTCTTGTACCCTTCTTCGGGCTAAATTGGCTAAGAATGCCTTTTTGGAGCTAATTATGTCATTTCGAGGATAATTAGCTAATTATAGGTCATTTTTATTAAATAGGCCATTTTGGAGCTAACTAAGCTAATTATGTCATTAGATGGAAGTCTAGCTATTTTGGAGCCTCCGAACAATGTACCAAAAATGGCCTCCGCAATATTCTTTTCAGTGTGCATCACGTCAATGTTGTGTGGGCAAAGGAGGTCTTTGAAGTAAGGGAGATCCCATAAGCATGACTTGTGAGTCGAGGCGTGTTCCGTATTATACCCTTTGAAGTATCCTGGACGCAAAGGATCGGGCTCGAGAGCGTTTAACTGATCAAGGGTCTGTTGGCCTGTCAACGCAGCTGGTGCAGTGTTTTTGACAACTCTACCTTTGATGAAATTCTTCTTGTCTTTTCTGAACTTATGGTCAGGATCCAGGAATTGTCTATGCATGTCGAAGCAAGAATACTTGCGACCAGCCTGCAGCCAACGGAACTGAAGAGCTGCCTTGCATGTGGTGCACGGGAACCTTCCATGCACAGACCAGCCAGCGAATAGCGCAAATGCCGGATAATCATGCGTCGAGTACATGTACCACACATGCATTTTGAAATTTGTTTTCGTAGCCGCGTCGTAGGTCTTGATCCCATTATCCCAGGCTTCTTGCAACTCATCCTTAAGTGGCTGCATGTACACATTCATATTCTTCCCCGGATAGTTGGCCCCTGGAATTATCAACGTGAGGAAAATGTTCTTTCTTTTCATAATCTCTCCGGGTGGCAAATTTAGTGGAATGACAAATACAGGCCAACAACTGTATTGTGCTGCCGTCATACCATACACATTGAACCCATCCGTGCTGATGGCAACTCTAGGTTGCCTTGGATCTTCCGATTTATCCTTATGTAATGCATCGAAGTGCCTCCACGCAAAACCATCTGAAGTGTGTACCAGCATCTTGTTCCCATCCGCATCTAGTTCGGTTCTTTTGCCCAATTTGTGCCATGTCATCTGTCTGGCCGTCTCTTCGACCATGAAAAGACGTTGAAGTCTTGGTGTGATTGGCAGATATCGAAGAACATTAATGAGGATTTTGGTCTGATTCTTCTCACCCATGCCGTTGTCTACCACAATATACCTGGAAGAATTGCAAATGGGGCAATAGTTCAAGGCCGCATACTCAAGCCTAAATAAGGCACATCCATTCTCACACGCATGTATCTTCTCATAGGGCATGTTAAGTACACGGAGGATTTTCTCTGACTGGTACAGGTTTGCACGCAGTACATGGCCTTTGGGTAGAAAGCGTCCAAATATCGTCATCATCACGCCGTAGCATTCTCTGCCTAGGTTGAATTGAGCCTTCAGAGCCATTACTTGCGCGATGGCATCCAGCTGACAAAGCTCAGTCTGCTCGTGGAGAGGACATTTTGAAGACTCCAGCATTTCATAGAAGGCCTTTGCAGATTCCTCCATCTCATCGTCCGAATCACGAGCATCATCAAAGTCTTGCACCATGTCTCCAATCCCGGTACCATGCTCGTCGGTGCGACGACGAATCACCTCATCTCTGGCACGTTGGTCAGACTCACCATGAGAAGTCCACACCGTATAATTAGGCGTAAAACCGCACTTCTACAGGTGTTTACCCATTTCAAACTTTGTCTGCTTTTTCCAGTTGTCGCAGTTG
Source organism: Hordeum vulgare subsp. vulgare (assembly GCF_904849725.1). Classification (NCBI taxonomy): domain Eukaryota; kingdom Viridiplantae; phylum Streptophyta; class Magnoliopsida; order Poales; family Poaceae; genus Hordeum; species Hordeum vulgare. The sequence goes on along the minus strand of NC_058520.1, from coordinate 203,407,258 downwards.
GGACAGGGGCACCATGTTTTATGCTGGCCATTTGCAAATGCGGCTCTCACAAACCCCCTGGTTTTTGTTAACCATTCATGGGTCATGTCTTTCTGACTAGGGTGACCAGTGTACATCCAAGCACGATCACTCATGTTGCCTAGCTACCTATGGGGGCACAAGAAATAAATATATAATTCATCATCTATATTCATACGCTAATCAAGTTTGTCAGTTTTATTACGTCCATGCAACCTACACGCTAATAGGTAAAGATAGGTCCTAATCCCACCCGAGTATGTGTAGACTGGGTTCGTTTTCCCATGCTCTGCTCCAGATGCGACGCAGAATTTCGACAGCACCTCCCCGCTGTTCTCCTGATACACGTCTCGGCAATAAGCAGAGAGGATGTGTACCCGGAGAACAACAGGGGAGGCACTGACGAAATTCCGCATCGGATCCGGAGCACAGCATACGGGAAAACAAACCCAATCTACACATACTCGTGTTGTCCATGGATATGTTGGACAATTCGAAAGGATGGCGGTTATAAATATGCAAAGAAATGCATATTTATAGATGTCGCCCTTTCGAATGGGAGACGCATACTGGTCACGCATACTCATGATTGAAGAAACCTATAGCTAGCAAGTTTCATCGGCACGAAGACCGGGACAGAGCAAATTAAGGGGGTAGGAGGAGAAGTCATTTGTGCTCACCAACAAACGCAAGGGCGGAGCTCGTCCAACGCACGTGGAGGTCGTCGAACAACTGCACGTTGAAATTCACCCGATCAACACAAATACAATGTTTTTATAATTAACATAACTATATGACCTAACTCATAACTATGTGGGTCAGTGTCATCGGGGGTCGAAGGTCACTGGCGTCGGGGATTGGGGTCTTTTCGGTCAACAAGAGGCCGAAGAGGTGTCGGGGCTCGGGGGTAGGGGGTCAGTGGCGTCGGGGGTCGGGGTAGGGGGTCGGGGGTCGAGGGTGAGTGTTGTCGGGGGTCGGGGGTTAGTGGCGTCGGGGGTCGGGGTAGGGTGTCGGGGGTCGAGGGTGAGTGTTGTCGGGGGTCGGGGGTCGAGGGTCGAGGGTCAGTGGCGTCGGGCGTAAGTGGCGTCGGGGGTCGAGGTAGGGGGTCGGGGGTCGAGGGTGAGTGTTGTCGGGGGTTACCTATTATGGATCTGCATGGGGCTTTCATATATACCTTCATGAATCGCTTTACGCCTTGATTTCCAGATAGCCCAAAGAGTTACTATCATGCGCGCAAACTCCTCTTGTGACAACTTCTCATGCATTGTAAGGACCCAAGCTTTAGTATTGAAATTCAGATTTTCACACATGAGCTCCACCGTGTCCTCAAACGACAAAGACCAAAAGCACCTGGCAGTAGTGCAGTTGATTAATGCATGTTTCCAGCTGTCCTCTGCCAAACAGAAAGAACAAGCTGGGGTGGATGACATATGACGATGGCGTAGCATATCTGAAGTTGGAACTGTCTCCTTGCACAATCTCTAGACAATTTTTGAGCTTCGACGACACATTATACTCCACCGGGGTACCCATGCTTTATTCTCAATCTCAGCCGCTGATGAGCTCCCAATACTCGCCAAATAGTTTTCCCTATGAGTTTTAACCTTGTAACCTGGGGCGCCGCCTCCTCCTCCGACGTGTGTGTCTCTTCCTTGGGTTCCTCCCCCATCTCCTCCCCCTCCTTAAAATCCACCTCCAATTCCATAGGTAACCCCGCAACCCTTCGGATTCGGACCAGCTCTAGGAGGAAGAGAAAGTGTTGGACCGTGTAATGCCAGCGGCGTGGTGGCATGGCTGATGGGCTCGGAGAGGGAAGTGCTCAGGTGGTGACGGAGAGAGGGAGGAGGCAGATGTGCTAGGCTGGGGGGCGTCGGACGACTTAAATAGCCGGCCCCGACTCCGAAGCGGCGCCACGCGGCGTTGACACTGCGCTGAAGGTCGAGGCGCTTGTTGAACCGTCGAGTTTCCCGACGAGTCCGCGTGGGGCCAAGCTGTCAGTCCGACGTGACGGGCGTGCCCGGGCTCCCCTATATCCGCCCCATATTTGAATGAAAATGGGGGGTGTCCGTCAACCCGGACGTTGGAGAACGGTTTGAGAGGCCCGTCTTGGTTGATTTTTTATGACCGGACAATGATTAGATGGTCTACTCATACGTTTGAGGAGGATTTGAAGGATCCGACTGTTCATGCTCTTAGTGTGATTAAGAACGAAGATGATCTCTTCGACTCATTCGTAACCTTGTATTTGCATAATTTCTATAACAACATTGTGCCATTCTACATATTCGAAGGTGTCACCTCCTTTATTTTGTATCATTTATTCAACGAGAATAGATATTTGCATGAGAATATTTTCTTTGTGTAGCAGTACGAACTCATTTTTGTCATTTTCTCCTATACAGAATAATCTCACCGTTTTTACAAGGAAATAATCTCACCGTTTTTGCTGGCTTCTCCGGCTAGGCGGCGGAGGAGGGTGCGGGCGACGGAGGGGGGTGGCGACGAGGCTCCAAGGCATCCGGGGCGAGGAGGAGCGTCAGGGGGGCTTCTCGTGCTGCTAACGGGGTGGCCGGATCAGGGGAGAGGTTCGGTCTGCAGGGGGGGGAGCCGATGGGGAGGGGGGTGGCGACGGTGGGGAGGGCGGGGAGGCGCCGGCCGGTGGGGGACGGCGGGGAGGCGCCGGCCGGTGGGGGAGGAGGTGGCGACGGTGGGGAGGGCGGGGAGGCGCCGGCCAGTGTGGAGGGCGGGGAGGCGCCGACCGGTGGGTGAGGCGCCGGTCGGTGGGGAGGGCTGGGAGGCGACGGCCGGTGGGCGCAAGGGAGGGAGCGTGCGGGAGGAGGGCGACGAGCAGGTGGGTTTTTTCTTTTGTTTTAAACACCGAGGTGGGGTTGGAGCGTTAGGGTAGCCGGGGGTTGATTTCTTTGCCGTCCGCTGAGCTCCAAGGCAGACGGCAAAGGGGATTTAGGCGGACGGCAAAGACACGGCGGTTGGAGCGTTAGTGGGCAGCCGGGGGTTGATTTCTTTGCCGTCCGCCGTGCTTCAAGGCAGACGGCAAAGGGGCTTTTGGCGGACGGCAAAGACACGGCCGATGGCAAATTTAATGGCTACAACTACGGTTTTCTTTGCCGTCTGCCTGGGCCATCTTTGCCGTCCGCTAGCTGACGGCAAAGAAGCGACTCGTGGCAAAGCACTTCTTTGCCATCTGTCAGATCTTTGCCATCTATTTTTTGGTAGCTGGCGGCAAAGAGCTTCTTTGCCATCAGCCAGCGGACGGCAAAGACCAGGCAGACGGGAAATTCTCTGATTCCAATAGTGATTCCAAAATTTGGGATGTCACAAACCTACCACACTTAAAATGAATCTCGTCCTCGAGATTTGAAGAGGCTAGACAGAAAGGTTAGTGTTTGGGGGTCTTCTAACAAATCCAATCTCCTGCAAAGTGGGATGCTACCACACTTAAAATAAGAACTACTAGTCCCTCAAAATTTTATAAATCCTCTGGGGTCTTGGCATCTGACTCCTCACATTCTTCATACTAACTCCTTTGGTGATGCATCTTCCATTACATTCATAATGTTTCCATCAAAATCGAGGGTTGTTCTGTTGATATAAGCTTCTTCCGTCACCGAGTCTCCTTAACTAACAGTCTCGTGATCAATTCTAAATAACCTATCGAAGATTCTCATGGTGGTCTACCATTTGTGGTTATCCTGTAGACGCAGGGGTCTTGGTTTCATCGTCACCGTAAAATTTCCTACGCGTGACAACAAATGCCATGTACATGGGTTTTCATCATACCATTATAAGGCTTTAAACAAAAGCTTCAAAGAGTGTCATCTCTCACTATGGGTAAGTCTCTCAGATTTACCATTACGAATAGCAAGAGAATGATAAGAGTAAGTCGTTATGGTGATCAATCCATTCCGCACCCAAATCATTGCTCTGTAAAAGGTTTAGCGAATCTCGCATTCTAACACTTGGGCATCCTCACAAGCATTGCAGAATCTCTCTTGTACACAAACAAAGTTCGGATAATCCATTGATTTTTGCAAGCTGAACCAACATCTATCGTTTCTTCACAACTCTCGGGTTTTACGAATGCTCCTAGGAAAACATTTGCTCATCTATCATAGTTTCTTCCAAGTTTCTTTCTTCATAAAGGTAGTGATTGATCCTTCTTAGTCTAGGGCTCTGGCGGTTACAGGCCAACTTTAACTCATACTTGGAATTACTACGCCTTTAAATCCTATAGTGTTCCATTCCATCATATTCTTGGGGTAACCATCATATAAAAATAATCCTCAGACTTATTTTTGGTACACACTCCACTCTGTGGGATTTTTTTCCATTAGTGTTTTTACCATCAAAAGGTATTGGTTCATCCATAAATCATATTTATTTCATATTCAATCCTTTATTACATCCTTAATTTCTTCTGAAAACTCCAATTCAAAAATAACTTTATTACAAATGCTGCCATCCACATTGTTCAGTATGGTCAAGCATTTCTGCCAACTTTATTCTTTTGTCTCCCTTGGAGATACTTTAGTTCCACTGGAACTTTCCAAGGTGCTCCTTGAAATTATCCATCTTTTTCTTTATCATGGTGGCCATGAGCTTCATCTCCATCATCTCCATGTGCACTTCACTCCAGTATTCCTGGGTATGACGGAGTCTTGCTTCAAGTATTTCTCCAATCTGACGTATGGCTTCCATGGCACCTTCACGACCATCATCGAAGAAGGTTGCTCGTGGTACACGTGAAATGAAAAGGTATTGTTCCATAGTCTTTGGACAAACTCCTTTCACATGGTGGAGGTGTACTCCCACATACCAAAGTTCCACTCCACTTTCCATGAATGGGTAGCCTTTGTAGACTGCATCTCCTTCAAGATGAATGTGCTTCATCATGTCCTTCTGGATTTTTCGAGTAATCATGATCACTAGTCAGGTTCATGATCGTTTCTGGGCCCTTAAGGAAGGACTCGTAGAGGGTTGTCATCTGCAGGTGTCAGAAAAATGGGTACTCAGAGGAATGTATCTGTCTCCTTGGTATGCATGGTACATTCCTGCTCATTGGATCTTGTGGGTTTATCGATTACTACCACACTTAAAATGAAATATACTCATGCCTGCATAGACCATATTTTCTCATGTCAATATACTTGTTCAGAGATCTTTGTTCGAAGAGAAACAACGCATACAGTTTTCAACATAGGCAATCGTGACACAATTTTTTTATTGACTCATGAAGTTATTACAATATCACAGACTTCCGTTACAAACTTTAACTCCATAAGCTCTTGATAACAAGAGGACTTCATGTTACACTTAACTACTCCATCTTTAGCTTTCTTCCACTGTGGACAATTAGTAGCATAATGTCCTGCTTCCTTGCAACAAAGAGAAATGACTTTCAACCTATCTCGAGGCTTCTTGGTCTTTGTTCTTTGCTCCTCGGGTTTCCTACTTCCTTGTTGGGCACATGTTGGCATAGTGACCTAACGTCTTGCATTTAAAACATGACATATGACTCAGATCCTTATCTGCAGAGATTTGCCTTTTTCGAGTGTACTTTCTCTTCTTTTCGGAATTCTTTGTTCTGGTTAGTTCTTCCATTTCGTGAGTATCAAACTCAACTTTTTCTGTCGGCAAGTTTCCTATATATTTATGGCTTTCCTTCGTACAATCCTGTGAATAATGTCCTTCTTCTCCACATGAGTAGCATGCATTGGAGAAAAATCTGGTTAGACCTTGTCCATCAGGGTATTCTATATTTTCTTTCATCACAGGTTCTTCTGGAATCTTATTCTTGAGTGTTTCCTTCATTATTGCTTTCTGCTGCTTGACAACTTGTTGAACCTTCGGGTAAATGTCACACTGGGCTGGGTAGTGGGTGGTTCCTTCACACAAGAAACAAGTCACCTGACTGGTTGGGCATTCTTCTGATGAGTGATTTTCTTCACAATGAGGGCATCCATCATTGTGTTCTTGCTGGGTGCGTCCTATTTATCCACAGATCTTGCATGCACAAGGCTTCTTCATCGGATTATCATAGCTCTTCTGAATTAGACTGGACCTTAACAGAGTCTTCTTGAATTTGTCCCAAGTTTCTGCTCCTCTAAATCCTTGTATGGCATGATGCATTCTCCACCAAATAGCAGCACCTTGGGTAAAGTACTGAAAAGCATGTGCCACTTCATGTTTCCTGGAAATCAAACTGCTCCTGAAGTGGTTCTCCATGTTCTGAATCCATATATCAGCCTCCAGATGGGTCATTAATCCAGAGATTACAAGTCCAGCTTCATAGTCCATCTGGTAGGGTTGAGGTTTTGGGGATGAGATGTGTAAGAGAGAGAGGGAGATACACACAATACAAACAATATTTTTGAGAATAGGTTTTATTTGTGGCTGTTGGAAAACACACACCAATGACGACTCACAAATCATCGTATCTAACGTGGGTATATAACAGGGCTTGGACTTCTAATGGTCATATAAATATTGAACGCTTCAGCGTCTTCATATTCTCTGAGTCTTGAGAGTATTCAAGTGGTGCAGCTTCAACGCTTCAAATGCATGGTGAAATTCTCTTTACTTTGAAGTGGGACTCAGTTGATCCTTCACGTGTTCAAAGGGGAAATGGTATTGTCTAACTATTTGAGGCGGGGGAGAACATTCAATGAAATCAGAAGGGATGAGAAGTAAATGATGTTCTTGAAAATAAATTTTTAGAGAGATCCTTTCCGAAGGGATTTCCAGTTTCTAGAGTCATGTCCTACAGTCAGCATGTGCTTTGATACCATATCTGTAGCGACCCGACTCTAAACGAGTCAAGCCTCTGTGCATCTGTGCCATCCCTGGATCAGTATGCTGGCACACACAGTACATCAATGTATATATCAAAGTGCAATCACATGTAAATAAACGTAAAACTGATATATATCTCAAAATCTCAGCGGAAATAGTCAAGGGAGTGGAGTCCCAATAAACACCAACGGCAAGTTGAGTGCAGACCGTAACCCTGAATCGTACTCTTACTCGTCGAAGAAAGTATCTGCAACATAAGACGTTGCAGCCGTGTATGTCAGCATATTGAATATGCCAGCAAGTCACAAAAGAGAGGGGTAAAAAATAACATCTATACTATATGCATATATGGCAGGTGGGGCTGTCAGTTTTTTTAGCGGAAAGCAAAGCTTTCTCCTACCACAAGAGAGGGGCTAAAAGCAATATATTACTACATTGTTGGTTGTTAATGAGATGGTTCCACCAACCAGTTCTCATGACCAAGTTATCAATATTACCCACATCCATAATAAATGGTGTTGAGAATTCCTGATAGTTTCAGTTCCTTCGGCTCAAGTTGTCCACGACCGTGGACACGGCTAACCGATTAGGTTTGAGTACTCTGCAGAGTTTTGCACACATTCCCCACAAGATTTGATTGCCTCCGTTGAAGTCCTCGCACTTCAGGGTGTTTGAGAACCGTATGATCAAAACATGGTCTTTCATCGGGTTCCTCTAAAACTCTGACGGTGCCCATCCAATCCTACCTTTCTTCTACATCTCGTAGCACCGCTTGTCCAGAGTCACCATGTCGTCCAACAAGCGAGAGCCCATAATGACCTGTGGTTGTGCAGGTAAGCCTTGGGTCTTGAAGTATCCATCCATCTCTTTGTGCGTGGGTGAAGCTTTCCGCAAGATATCATGGCGCTTCTCCATGCATCCCGGGTCGTCCACTAGTTTCTCCACGGAGCCCATCTAAACCATCCTTCACCCAGAGGTATATTTCGTTCCGAAGTCTTGCAAGTCTTTGAGTCTTCAGGTCTTGATTTATTAAGTTCTCGCAACACTCATGATAAACACTCAACCAAACCCCGTCTACCAGGAGCAAAGCACAATAACATCCTGACCAAAGTAACAAGGGTGATGGGCGCCTACCACATGATACTACATCAAGATCCAAATTTCCAAGTACCTACTTTGCATGCAATTGGGTGAAGAAGGTAAACTACTATGCACATAAAACATAGGTAGAATATGATCAACGTGACTTGCCTTGTTGACGATTGTCGAACTCGAGCGCATCTAGAAAACAAGCTTCGCACTCCGGATAATCTAATGAAGAAAATAATTTCACACAATAAGCATCACAAGAACAAAATAAAGCAATAAACAAAAGTAGCTGTAACATGTGAGAGGAAAAATAAAGCAATAAACAATAAGCATCACAAGAACAAAATAACCCAAACAGAATTTGTTTCACATGAAAACATGAGTTAAAATATTCCAACAATTCTGAAATTTTACCGACTGATGAATAAGATCACTAGTGATCAGTAGCAAAAAAAATCAATTAAAAATATATTTTTAAACTCCCGGTATGCAAAAAATACATATTAAACCAAATATGTTCTAACTCACATTTCATAAATTCAAACATAGTCAAATTATATATTATCGAAACTACAAGAAATTTTTATCCAACGCAAAACAAATCACTTTAATTGGATTTGTAGATTAAAATTTATAAGGAAAACAAAAATAGAACTAATTATGTTACAGATTTAAAATAGAAAAGGATTATGATGACGTGGCAAGATCTGATTGGCAGCATCCGTGCGCTGCTAGAACTAACTAACGAACGGCCGATAAGTAAGAAAAATGCTTCTATTAACTTAATAGGTTGACTGTTTCTTTTTGAAGAACCGAAGGGGTACGCCCTTCTAATCTACACCGTAGGTTCAAGATCTAAAGGTAGAAAACAAAAAAAACAAGAAATAAGAGGGGTGGGGGAGTTGTCACCGTTGCTGGCAGAGAAGGGGGGTTCTCCGGCAAGGTGGGCTGCTCCGGCGAGGTGGGGAGGTCGCCGGCGGGGATGGGGGACGGCGGAGGAGGGTGTTCGGCGCTTGGGGAAGGGGGGCATGCTCCTGGAGAGGTGGAGGCGTGAGGGGTGCTGCTCTTGTCGTGCTCCTGTAGGGGCACTGCTTCTTGGAAGAGGCGGCGCCGGCGTGGGGAAGGTCCTGCAGGTCCAAGGCGGCGGGGTATGGGGGGAGGGGGGTAGGGGACGTGGGGTGCAGCGGGGGGTGTAAGGGAGCTCCTGGCGAGGTGGGGAGGTTGCGGGAGGTGCGGCAGTGGCTCCCGGAGCTTCGGCTCCGGCGAGATGTGGGGCGGCGTGGTGCGGCCGGCTGAGGTGAGGAGAGGGCGAGCTAAGTGGGGAATGGAATGAGGATAGGCAGGGCATTCTTATAGGGGTGGTGGGAGGCTTGGGGAGGAAGTAGAGCTCGCGAATCCCGGAAGGGAACCTTCGTGGGAAGGCTCTGCCATGGCTAGAGAAGGAAAGATGTGAGGTGGAAGGAGGAGTAATGGGCGAGATTGGTTTCCAAATAGGCCCAGATAACTTTCCATATAAAGTGATTTGTTTGCTTTTAATTATAATAGGAATGTAAAACATAAAAAGGAAAATAAATATAACTCTAAATATAGAAGTATTATATATGAAAATTCTCAGAAAAGTATTTCCCATCGAGTGGACATTTTATTTTTCACAAAATAAAAACTTTATAAAATTTTATTTTTTTGAAATCAAATAAAAATCCAACTTTTTGGCACTCTTTTTTTTCTACTGACTTTTATTTCTTAGGGGGGTGTCATGTTACCTCCTCTCTTTCTTGCTTGCCAAGTATATTGTTAGGAATTTTTTTTGGTTGAAATCTTGTGCCAAAATAATTCGAATGAAATACCGAAAGAAAATCAAATGCCACCTTGATTCAAATTCTTTATGGTTGAAGAAGTCATGCTATCTTCTCTCACTGATTTTAAATGGATGAATTTGAATTCACAGGAAAAAGGGGACAGTCATCTTATTCCCTCTCATTCAAAAGTTTTAGAAAGTTTCAAATTTCACTCAAGTTTCAATCCTTCAAACAACCAAACAATCAATCTAATAATTATATTAACATTCCAAAATTTGGGATGTTACACTATGCCATTTTTATGAGTTCCAGGCACACCGTTGGTCCCCCCATGGTTGATACTGTCCGAAGTCGGTGCTCGCTAGACGTACAACATGTGGGTTGGGTACCAATCGAGTGGACCTCTTTGTCTAGTATCGTCAGGGGAAAGGCATGGATCGGGTACATACCTCGGGTATGTTATATACCGCGAGTCGTGTATGACACGGAAATGTCCTACATCTAGTGGGTCCAGCGTACTACCTTTCTAGAGTGTAAAACTATTCGAATAGCCGTGTCCATGGTCAAGGACAGTTGGGTGGTGCTGCTTAAACTACGTCCAGTCGTTTCTGCATAAATCATGTGTGTGCGTATGAGCTACACGGAATTGTTACGTAAGTAATGATACGACCAAGTTTGGTGACTTGGCTTATAGGGTGAACCTGGATGGTTCAGCCCTCAACAGATATATTGATATCTGTAACCTGTTTCTTCAAAAGTATTTCTTAACTTATGATGAATTCGTGTGATCATGTTTATTTACCACGAAGAGATATCCACCAAAGATGCATGTTATTGTTATCCTTCACTTTCATTGTTCATATCATGGGTTGTTTGCGAGCACATTCAAAGTACTCATTGGCTTGCCAGTGGTTATATTATTGACCAGACATGGAAGGACTGGAGTTTGGAGATGAGTACGTCTTCGGAGACGCCCCTACGAACTAGGATGCTTCCGAGTCAGAATGCCTGTCCGTGTAGGCTTGATGGCATGGGCACCCGCTTAGCCCCTATGATTTCTGCTATTAGTTGTATCAGTATGATTTGGCCTTAGGCCCAACCTTGTGAACTTGACCATTCGGTCACGTGATGTAATAACTCGGTACTTGGATGTAGGACTCTTATTATTTAGTATCTGTGTGTTCGGTGAGCATTGATCTCTGGGATCACTGACCATGTTCATCCGGTGAACTCGACTTATAAGTCGGGGTCCCCACATAGCTGGTATCAGAGCCATCCTGACTATAGGAAGCCTTAAGAAGCATGGACGATAGCCCAGAAGCTCCGCCGTGTCGTGCTGCTGCTTCTCGTTGAGCCACACGACGCTAGGATATCTCCATCGCCAGAACGCCGCCGTCTTCAACCTTTGGCCGCCATAACCGTCATTGTCGATTCGCTGTCTAAGGTGCTTCTCCGACCCCGCCTCGGACGTCTTTAGCTTCGTTGTGAGCCCACAACTCCATTCCCCACTTCTTCCTGGTCGTTCCCTCACAGTAGCTGTCAATTCCATCGGAGCTCGAAAAGCTCCGTCACGGATCATGACACCAGTTACACTCTCATGCCTCTCCGATCGGGTCAGTGGTCCCATTAGACTCAGGAGCTCGCAAGAAACATGTAGGTGGTCTTGCTTGGGGGTTAATCCCTCTGTAGCCTCGACCTCGAGCTCGCCCGAGCTCCGGCAGCCGCCAAGCTTGCCGACGGAGATGCACCGGGCGATCACAACCCCTGTGGCTTGCTTCTTTGGAGTCGCTCAAGAGTGCTCGATCCGTACATGCCCTCCGCCGGACAAATGGTTGCCGGACGAGGAAATCCGACTCCCTCCGCCGTCCCTGTTGCCACCAGCGGCTCAATGCCGGTGAGATCAAACCGCTCACCACCAGGGTTGACCCCCTCGGTCACTCGCAGGTGGGCCAGCCATGCTTAAAGTTTAATTAGGATAAAAATTAATTAAGTTAATTAACTAAACTCTAATATGTCAGTAACTAGTGGCCCCAGCCCCATTAATTAGGTTTAGAGTTTTATTTTAATTCTGTTCAGTACTAGAGTCAATGACATGTGGACCCCACATGTCAGGTTTGACTTGCAACGGCTAGATTGAGCAGCTGATGCAATGCTCATGCAATGCCGATGCAACAAAGACATTTCTGGATTAAATACAATTCTAGAAATAGTTAAAAACTTCTAACATTCATAGAAAATAATTTGTAACTCAGATTCAAATAATTTATATATGAAAATTTATCAGAAAAAACCAAGGAATCCATTGGTGCTATTATCATGCATGATAGAACCAGTTATACCTGACCATCAGGTCAAATCAATTAAAGGGGTATCTGAAAATACCTTATTTTAAGTGGCATTTGAATCTTTGATTCAAAGTAGCTTCAACCAATTTACTAATGGATTCATTAGTTCATCCAGCATATACCTATCATGTCATGATCATGCATCATATTGTTGCACTTGTCGTGTATTGGTTGTTATTTGTTTGTATTCTATAGGCTCCACTCCACAGGATACTTAGGAGTATCTATTTGAAGGAGTGCATCCCTCCGTTGATCCACAAGGCAAGCACCCCTTTTGAGCATTCCGATAAAATCCCATGTTCTCTCTCCTTCTCTCATTTATTGCATTAGGACACATCATTTCAAATGGTTTTTCTTCCGTAGTTGGACCCATTACTCAGCATGACCTTTTATTGTCACAGCAAATAGCTAAACCATGCAACCTAGCATACCTGGTTGTTGCTTGACCCATGATGTGCTTTACCCTGCTATGCTTGCTAATCTTACTATACTTAGAGTTGTGTGAGGCTTATTTCATCTGGTTGACGAACCGGAGCGAGTGATTGTGTTCTGATGACAAAATGGTTAAGTGTTGAACCTAATTTGGTAAAGGTACAAATGAGAGGCCGTGTAGGAGTACATGGCGGGTTGTCTCATTGGAACTGTTCTTAGGAACTGAGTTCCGTGTATGCGATCCAAGACTAGATACTACCACACATTGGGTTTCGGTAACTAGAACCCTCTCGGCCTATTGATCGCCTAGTGCTCTGTACAGGGGTTGCAAGTACTTTCTATTGTTTGTAGTTATGCTGGGGTCCATGCATAGCGCTGACCTTAGAGGTGGCCGTGACACGGAAGGAAGTGGCACTCGAATGGTGGGCTTGGGAACCCCGCAAACATCGTTTGAGGCCGTAGCGGAAAATTCGGCCGGGCTTCCATGCGGGTTTAATGTCAAATAGGCCATAAACGTGGACTAGGCGTTAGTGTGGTTAACAGTCGTGGCCGACTCCCTCACTGGGCTTCCGCTTGAAGGTTGTCGAGGTGCGTGAAGTGCAGATGGCAATAAGTGGCGAGAACGTATGTGAAGAAGTACACCCCTGCAGGGTTATGATCTATTCGAATAGTCGCGTCCTTGGTTATGGACTACTTGGGAACATATGTTGTTCATAGATAAAATTATCAAGACAAGTGTGAGTTCCATGGATTGCATTCTCGTGGAGAGACGAGAAATGATCCGTGGTAGTGTATTGTTGTGGAGATAGTGGACTCGTGTACAATTTCTCAAACTTGTACAAAAGTACTCATAGTCATAGTATAGGTTAGCCAAGAGTGAAAGCTGGTCTGCTGCATGAAACCCCACAAACCCCTTTTTGATACATGTGCATAAGTAGATATATCTGATTTAAAGTCGTGCTGAGTACTTTCGTACTCATGTTTGCTTAATAATTGTTGCAGAAGACACCCATGAACTATCTGGTGGGTTCTACCTAGATGTTGACAATGACGAGTAGCTGGTGTCCGAGCTACGACCTGGCCCTTGGCAGGGAACTGTAGATAGTGAGGCCTACCTTTCATCTATCTGTACTCAGACAGCTTTAATGCTTCAGCATGGCTTGTATGACTTTGTGTGTATGACTTGAGTGTCGGGTCATGTGACACCTACCTGTATGAACATATTATGCAACGCTCTTCTGAGCCTTCTAAATGAATGTTGTGATGCTATTGTTGTATCAGGCATATTTAGTATGTCATGCGTAAGTGTGATGTGGTGTCATATGTATGGGGTTCGGCACCTAGTTGTGTACCTTTAGTAGTGCTCTTTACAGAGAAATGCCCCTTTGTGATTCCCCTATGCCTTGGTAGCTTGATACTGCTCCGGACACATTAGTTGAATGACATGTATCCTTCTTTGTTGTTGTGTCTATCCCTTCGGGGAAATGTCTCACGGTGTAATGGAGTCCTTGTAGCTTGCTACGACTCATCTACACACGCTGAAGATCGACCCTTGCTTTGTTGGGTTATGTATGTGTGTCTTTGTATGGATGTGCGACTTGGGTTTATAACTAGTTATGTCGACCCAGGTTCGTTGACATTGGTATGCTAGTGACACATTTGCATACGTGAGTCAAAACTTGCAAACGGTCCTGGCCAAGGTAAAGTGGCAGCCGTGGGGTTAACCATGCGTCAGAGCGCAAAGTGATGCGATGTGTTACGGACTGAATTCCTATGGCTTACGATCGGGGTCCCGACAACGTTAGTATCAGAGCCTGGCTAACTGTAGGACTAACAAGCCAAACTGGTTGAAGTCGAGTCTAGAAATGTTTTAGTTATATAAGGGAATTGATTGTGGAAGGGAACTTAATGCTCTTTTTGCTTCTCTTCTCAAGTCAATCTATTCTGAGTCACCCTCTTCTTTTCTACGGGGATTAAGAAATAGGCTTCTTACCTATCTCTCAGGATCACATGTTACTACTCCGTAGACTTGTAGGGAAAATGCTTTGAGAGTCAACTCAAGTTTTCAAGTTTTCTTGTGAGTAAAATTGTTGACTATGGAGCCCTAAACTTGAAAGTTGAGTGGTTATGCTATCCAGTCTTTTGCAAGATCTTTCAAAATTGTTTTTGAGCATTTTCAGCTCTTATGCTGCCCGGTTTTTGCTAGAGCTCTAATGTCGTTGCATTATCCTCTATTTCAGATGCCTCATCGTCCTTCTCATCAGGTGGTCTGTTTGACTAGGTGCATTGATGTACCGGGTCACATGGCCATGTTGGTTAGAGTGATGTGTGTAGCCGGTTATCGCTGGTACCGAGAGTATATAGTGGAGGAGCAGTACCGGGACTTTAACCAGAGTCGGTATATGTGTACTTTTAGAGTATATCCAAATTACCCTCGAGTTGAGGAGCCAATGCATTGGTCTTATGGATTGGGTGTTACCGTTGACATGGCGGTCCAGGATGCCGCCTACTCAATGTTGACTATCCTGAGAGGAAATCATGCACTTCTGCAAAACACAGAATTTTGCAATATTCCAGCCTCCCAGCTAGGAGAAGAAGGTTATTTCAGCGGAGTATACTATGATTCTTCTTTCGAAGACCCGTTACTACAGGTTACCACCTAGATGTTAGAGAATAGAGACCGAGATGCCCGTGCTCTTTGCATGGAGAATTATGCTACCCATGCCCTTCTATGGATAGCTTTGACGTAGCTCGCATGTGTCATTCAGACAGGCTATGGAGACATGGAGATGTTGAACCTAGTACGAACTCATTTTCCAGCTCACGTAGATTGGCCTGCTATCGGAGGTGTCACCCCTCTTCTTGGACCTTTGTTGCCGCCAGCCAAGGGACCAAGGCCACATCCGTGTCCTTATGGTTGCGAGGGATCTCGTGCTAGGGTGTTTCCTGACCCTCAGGTTCAGCTCCCACGTCACAGGGGAAGCCTGTATGAGATGTTCTATGTAGATGCTTGAGTTCGTGAGTGGTGCAGTAGTATTGTAGTAGTTGTATTTTCCACAGTCCTGTGTGTCTTGTGGAATATGACTGACGTGTGAGTTGAGTTCCAGAGGCTTAGATAAATAATGTATAGAAAGTTTGAAAAGCCTCTGATGAGTAGTATCAACTTTTCAGTAGTTTTCTCTTCAGCTTGATTTTGTACTAAACTAAGTCATGGTGTATAAACCATGGTGAATATATGGCAGTTTGCTTGTTACCTTGGTGTTCGGATGTTCATTTCTGCATTCCATATTGTTGAGTGCATTCCTTCACTCTTTTGCAAGAGTTAATGTTGTCCTTGTCTAAGCTATGAGTTTGTTTGTCAGGATGGTGTTCACCAGGCTCAACCGTGCTCCTGCGCATGAGCAAGGAGGAAGTAGTCAAGCAGGTCAGGAAAACTTGCCTTGCCCACCATCATTGGCGGAGGTCATGCTGGACGAAGAAAGGAAAAAGAGAGAAACCAATCGACTGCTGGAGCGTATCAAGCAGAATACGACTCGCCAGCAACGTAATGACTCACTGAACCTCAATGATTTCGTGAAGCTCAATCCACATAAGTTCCATCATTCCGTCAATCCCCTCGATGATGATGATTGGCTGTGTAGCATATCACGTAAGATACATGCTACCAATGTCACCGAGACTAATAAGGTGACATTTGGTGCCTACTTTCTGGAAGGCCCCGCCAATCTGCGGTGGGAAAATAATGAAGTTATGCGCCCTGCCGGACCAGCAACCATTTGGGATAATTTCGGTGCTGCCTTCCATCTGCACCACATTCTAGAAGGGCTAATGGATCGCACAAGAGAGGACTTTTGCGCCTTTACTCAAGGAAATCTTACTATGGATGCATATAGTTGAGAGTTCGGAAATCTTGCTCGATATGCGACTAAAGAGGTGTCGACTAGCCCCAAGCTTCGTAATGATTTTCATCTACATGAATGTGCGAGCTTCCAAACTCTCGTCAATAAGGCTATTAGTGCTGAAACTAGACATACTAATTACGAAGCAACAATGAAGCACTCCCGTGACTCTGGTTCCTCATCCGGCTGAGCATTTCAGAAGCACCGGGTGTGGATTTCGAATAGCTCTCTGCCGCCAAGATACACCGTGAGGCCATCCTATGTGGCGCCTCGTGCTAATCAGGCAAATCCTCCATCCAAGACTTACAGTGGTCCACCTGCCAATGCCGCCCCACGCACCAATCAAGTGGTCTTCTATAAGTGCGGAGAACCAGGTCACTATTCACGTGAGTGTCCTTAAAATAGTGCCACAAATCAATGTGGAATGTTTGTTGGATGTGGCTATCCAGGAAAAGCATTCCATGTGAAGCGAATCCATGTGCATGGATGTGTGAACTATGTTTCAGCAGAACAAGCTTTGGAGGATCCCGACGTCATTTTGGGTATGTTTCTTGTCAGTCATCATCTAGCATCTGTTCTTTTGATACTGGGTTATCTCATTCTTTCATTTCTGAAAGCTATGCATAGTACGGTGGTATTGTGTTCTTGGAGGGAGATTCTCACGGATCAAAGAAGTTCACCATTGACTGGATAAGGAAGAGCCGCTACAACAGTATATTTGTTGACGATTATTTTTATCAGTCTAAAGATCAAAATCAGAAAAGGAGTTCGGCGCCGTTGTGTGTGCGCGACATTGAGCAATCCATCAAATACGAAGAAAAACGGATCTCTGTTGCAGATCGGAGCTCCGCTTCCAATCAGCCACCACAATTTAAAGGTCACAAAGAATGGAAAGAATATGTCGGCGACATCTTATATGCCCTGCCATGGACGACATGTTAAGAAAGAATTCGGTGCTACAATCATAACACGAGGTAGGTGCCCTTTTGGTCGAGTGCCTGAAGTGGCAAATAAATACTGAGGATAATCAATCAGATTCCCTGTCCCAATTCAGATTAGATTCAGCAGGAGCCGTCATCTTGTACAAGTGCTAAAAATCATACGGGACCAAAAAATAGCAGAGACAAAGAATCATCCGCTGGCTGCATGTTGACTTGATCAATCTTCTCATTAGCTGCACGCGTGATTCACTTCGTCGCCGTGACCCGTCCGAGATGGCCCTTTGTGCCGTTGCGGCCTCTCAGCCGCCGCGCCCGCCTTCGAAGTGGCTGACGTCGTCCAGGCCGGCTTCGCCCCGCCGTGCGCGCGTCCGCTCTAACAGGTGCACTTCAACCCGTCGCGCCAGCTTGCGCCATGGTCTCGCGTCCGAGCCGCCGTTTGTTTTTGCCTTGCTATACCCTCTCCGAGTCGGCCTCGCTTCTGCTGCCGCGCCTCTGCAACTACTGCTGTCGCGGTCGCTATGCCTTGCTTCGCCTGCCTTTGTGCGGCCTTACCACGAGTCGGACTCACCGTCCACACCGACTCGGTTTCTCTTTGCCTCGCCAGTTTTCGGGGACGTGCTATCCACAACCAACCCACGGTGAGTCGGCTCTCCGCCACTGGTAGCACCGCCGTAACTTGCTTCGCCGCCGCGCCTCAACCTCCGCGGCCTCGTCTTGCACGCCCACGCTGCTCCATCGCTGAGCCGCCGTCCCTTCACTCCGCCGCCACCATTGAGCCGGCCAGCCGAGTACCTCGCCTGGCTATGGCACTGAGCCGGCCTGCGCCCGCCTCACCCCATCGCCATCACACTCCGGCAGGTTTCTCCCGGAGCCTGGTCGCGACACTCCTGCAAGTAGAATGCCGTGACGCGCCGTGTATGAGCCGCCGTTACGCTAGCTTATGAAGCGCCTGGGGCCACTACGTCGGCCTAAGGTCATTGCCCGTGGACTAAAATCAGTTTGCACATCGTTCACTTCATCCGATAAAACATCAGGTGATATTTATCTATTTTGTTTTATCGATACACATGAATTCTTTTGAGAACAATTACTACGTCCGTGTTATTTTTCTGTGCAGGACAAGTGCTCACTACAAATGCGATTTAATATTACGGATATGGAGCTCACGTTAATCACGCGCTGGCATCCATCCACACTAAACCAATCCAAGTGATCAACTCCCCATCGTCGCCGGTTTACAATGATGCGGCCAACTCTCAGGTCCGCGCAAACCAAGACGATTGCAATGGCAACCGATTCTCAGGTTCGTGCCAAATCGCCAGACAACTCTCCCATTCAACACATCAGTGGCTTTATATCTTGGAGATAGAGCGGCTTACAATGTCGCGGCCAACTATCACGTCCGCGCAATCAAGATGGCTTACAAAACCGTTACCGATTTTTGTGTCAGTTTCGCCAGACGGTTCTTGCACTCAACTAAACTCGTCGGTGGAGTGCCCGCCTGTGCGTGTCACCCAACACACGTACGCAACAGCAGCGGAAAGTTGTGTTGAATCAGATCATACCAAGGGAAAAAAGGTGGCATCAGCCAGGCTGCCAGAGAGTTGCAGATACATAGGTTGCATGCAGCACAACAACAGTCAAAGCGAAGATAGGAGAGAACTCCGTACGAAGTCACCTAGCTCATGGGAAATTCTAAAAGAAATAGAAACCAAGAAGAAGAGGGCCCTACATGGAGAAACTTGAAGGCTGTACATAAGCTAGTTCTATTCACGGATGACGCGTACGGGCATGCCGTGCATGCATATGTACGTCGAGGTATGAAAACATTGCATGCCACTCATCAGCTGTCAAACCCCAAGGCAATTATTGCTAATTGGCACTGCAAGTGGTGACACAAAAATCAACATTTGATGGATCGCCCAGTCCATCACCACGTGATACAATGTCCAAGCAGAACAGGACCAAGAATCGATCATGTCATCGGGATATATCAAAAACCTGAAGCCAGAGGCAGTGCCCGCGTGCGGAGGGAAAATCAACCGGCCGCTACCTTATTATGACGCTCGTACACAGTCGCACTGAAAAAAGGGAAGATCATGTTGATACAACTGCTACAATTAGGAATACATCTTAGGCGGTTGTTTGACTATGTCCAGCGGTATCCAATACCAGCATCGGTGTTCATCCGATAAAAAATCCAGGAGAATTACTCATTACGAAAGCGGTGTCATATTGCAAGAACGAAGCTCGTGTCAAATCAATATCACGGCGGCTCACTATCCGCACAAACATGGTGGCCGATTCACCGTCCGTGTCGGTCTACAATGACACGGGCGACTCACCGTCTGTATTGGCATACAAATGACGCGGTCAATTTTCACGACCGCGCAACCAAGAGGGCTTACAACGCCACGGCCAATTCTCGAGTCCATGCCAAATCACCGGACAACTCTCATGCTCAACATCAACCCAACGGTGCAGTGCTCGCCTGTATGAGCCGCCCAACAGAAGGACGCAAGTCGCCGTCCTCACGGTCCGGATTATATCAACCCGCCGGTGCAGTACTCACTTATACGAGCCGCCCAACAAAGGATGCAAGATGCCACCCTCACGGCCCGGATTACATGAACCTGACGATGCAATGCTCGCCTGTACGACCCGCCTAACAGAAGGACGCAAGTCGCCACCCTCACGGTCCGGACAACATCAACTTGCCAGTGCAGTGGCTTTATATCTCGGAGATGGAGCGAGTACCAGTATCTTTTCTCTGCCGGTTTATCCCACAATCAAGTACGGAGACTCTCAAGCCGCCTCCTTGAGTCGACTTAAGACTCGGGGGCTACATGGACATGGCTCGGCAGGCTCAACTGGGATGAATAATTCAAGAACCCCGGGTCATTACAGAAAAATTAAGCCGTTTTAAATACTTGAGCTTTTGATACAAAAAGTCTCCTTTGGGTGGCGCTTGAGCTTTCTGACTCGCCCTATCCTCTCGCGACCTGATGAGCCGATGAATTCATTATCTTGGGTGGTGCTTGAGCTTTCTGACTCGCCCTATCCTGTTGCGACCGTATGAGCCGACGAAATCATTATCTTGGGTGGCGCTTGAGCTTTCTGACTCGCCCTATCCTGTCGCGACCGTATGAGCCGACGAAATCATTATCTTGGGTGGCGCTTGAGCTTTCTGACTCGCCCTATCCTGTCACGACCTTATGAGCCGACGAAATCATTCTCTTGGGTGGCGCTTGAGCTTTCTGACTCGCCCTATCCTGTCGCGACCGTATGAGCCGATGAGATCATTATCTTGGGTGGCGCTTGATCTTTCTGACTCGCCCTATCCTGTGGCGACCGTATGAGTCGACGAAATCATTATCTTGGGTGGCGCTTCAGCTATCTGACTCGCCCTATCTTGTCGCGACCGTATGAGCCGACGAAATCATTATCTTGGGTGGCGCTTGAGCTTTCTGACTCGCCCTATCCTGTCGCGACCGTATGAGCCGAGGAAATCATTCTCTTGGGTGGCGCTTGAGCTTTCTGACTCGCCCTATCCTGTCGCGACCTTATGAGCCGACGAATTCATTATCTTGGGTGGCGCTTGAGCTTTCTGACTCGCCCTATCTTGTCGCGACCGTATGAGGCGACGAATTCATTATCTTGGGTGGCGCTTGAGCTTTCTGACTCGCCCTATCCTGTCGCGACCGTATGAGCCGACGAAATCATTATCTTTGGTGGCGCTTGAGCTTTCTGACTCGCCCTATCCAATCGCGACCGTATGAGACGACGAAATCATTATCTTGGGTGGCGCTTGAGCTTTCTGACTCGCCCTATCCTGTCATGACCGTATGAGCCGACGAAATCAGTATCTTGGGTGGCGCCTGAGCTTTCTGACTCGCCCTATCCTGTCGCGACCGTATGAGCCGACGAAATCATTATCTTGGGTGGCGCTTGAGCTTTCTGACTCGCCCTATCCTGTCGCGACCGTATGAGCCGACGAAATCATTATCTTGGGTGGCGCTTGAGCTTTCTGACTCGCCCTATCCTGTCACGACCTTATGAGCCGACGAAATCATTCTCTTGGGTGGCGCTTGAGCTTTCTGACTCGCCCTATCCTGTCGCGACCGTATGAGCCGATGAGATCATTATCTTGGGTGGCGCTTGATCTTTCTGACTCGCCCTATCCTGTGGCGACCGTATGAGTCGACGAAATCATTATCTTGAGTGGCGCTTCAGCTTTCTGACTCGCCCTATCTTGTCGCGACTGTATGAGCCGACGAAATCATTATCTTGGGTGGCGCTTCAGCTTTCTGACTCGCCCTATCATGTCGCGACCGTATGAGCCGACGAAATCATTATCTTGGGTGGCGCTTGAGCTTTCTGACTCGCCCTATCATGTCGCGACCGTATGAGCCGACGAAATCATTATCTTGGGTGGCGCTTGAGCTTTCTGACTCGCCCTATCCTGTCGCGACCGTATGAGCCGAGGAAATCATTCTCTTGGGTGGCGCTTGAGCTTTCTGACTCGCCCTATCCTGTCGCAACCTTATGAGCCGACGAATTCATTATCTTGGGTGGCGCTTGAGCTTTCTGACTCGCCCTATCTTGTCGCGACCGTATGAGGCGACGAATTCATTATCTTGGGTGGCGCTTGAGCTTTCTGACTCGCCCTATCCTGTCGCGACCGTATGAGCCGACGAAATCATTATCTTTGGTGGCGCTTGAGCTTTCTGACTCGCCCTATCCAATCGCGACCGTATGAGACGACGAAATCATTATCTTGGGTGGCGCTTGAGCTTTCTGACTCGCCCTATCCTGTCGTGACCGTATGAGCCGACGAAATCATTATCTTGGGTGGCGCCTGAGCTTTCTGACTCGCCCTATCCTGTCGCGACTGTATGAGCCGACGAAATCATTATCTTGGGTGGCGCCTGAGCTTTCTGACTCGCCCTATCCTATCGCGACCGTATGAGCCGACGAAATCATAATCTTGGGTGGCGCTTGAGCTTTCTGACTCGCCCTATCCTGTCGCGACCGTATGAGATGACGAAATCATTATCTTGGGTGGCGCTTGAGCTTTCTGACTCGCCCTATCCTGTCGCGACCGTATGAGCCGACGAAGTCATTATCTTGGGTGGCGCTTGAGTATTCTGACTCGCCCTATCCTGTCGCAACCTTATGAGCTGACGAAATCATTATCTTGGGTGGTGCTTGAGCTTTTTGACTCGCCCTATCCTGTCGCGACCTTATGAGCCGACGATATTGCTATTTTTTACCTTCTTGGCACTGCCACATGGTTTTTCAGGCTTTTTGCTGACTCGCCTCAAAATATCTTGGGCCGATTGCTATTTATTATCACCCATTACTCACTGAGGTGCTAGCCACCATGACTCACTGAGCCGGCTTATTTAAAATAGCTTGATGCCATACTTATCATATCATATACATCCATCATCTTGCACTGCATCATGCATCATACATACATATCATGCCAGTCTTCAAACCGGATCAACACATAAATTCTTGCAGGTGCAAATAAATCTTTGAATAGCCAATTTGGCTGGATTTTCATCATGGTTTATCATAACCAGTGTTAAATGATTGTGGTTTTTAAAGCCAGCTCGGAAGAATTGACTATTGTCGAAGAGATGCCCTATCACATATAATGCCGAGTCATCTAATTGACCAGCCCTTGGATTTCTTCAACTTGTGCTCTGTAGTAGACTACAACACTTATGGATTTCTCAAACATATGGATTTCTCAAACAATATATTTTCTGGGTTACATTGCAAACCACGGTCGAGGATTTCTTTTATCACAAAGGCACCATCAGCTCACAGAGTGGATATGATTTTATTCTACAATGGAAGGAATAACCCCGAGTCGCTGCAGACACGCAACCCGACACTTGGGGGCTACATTATTCAGATCAAGATTACATCAAAGTATGCAAGTTCCATGTTGCTGCAAGCATGCACCATGACACTTGGTGGGTAATGCAATCCGCTTTTCAAATGATCACATCATCAACAGACCCGGCTATTTCAAGAAGATAAGCCGACCTTAGGGGGCTACAGGTCGCTCATTGTTCAAGTATGGATTTAAGGAAGATCCGGCCCATCACACACTGATGACCCGGCCCTTGGGGGCTATAGGTAATATGGATATATCAAAAAATTAAAGAGCACATTTCATTCTGTCATGGAGGTGAAGTATTGGGAGACCGGTTCAGTATATTTTTATCTAGTTGAAGCACCGAAAGAGCGGCTCAACATCACACGGATTTCTCAATTGGAGTTCAGTTGTTTGACGGGGCACTACTAATAATGATGACCCGCCATTGTCAATCATGACCCGCCATTGTCAATCACAACCCGCCGAAGGAAGAGAAGCTAGTTCAACATTGTGTGGATTTCTTATTTCCGAAATTTTCATCAAGCCAAAGCATTGGAGGCCGACTCAATGGCATATGTATTTTATTACAAAGGACGCGTACCAACAAGATGATTGAGAAGACGGCTCAAAGAAACCCGAATTTTTTCAAGGAGCCACTTCAGTAAATCAAGCCGTCCAGAGGAGCAAGCTGGTCGCTTAACTTATTTATTATTCTTATTTCAGGAGCTTACCATGAATAAATTCAAGCTAACCTTGGGGGCTAATGTCGGGGATATACCCCGCAGTGTAACCCGGCTGGGAGTATGACCCGCCAAAGGACTTGGCGATTCATCGGCGACTCAGCAGTGACCTGGCGGGCGACTCATACTTGTCCCCACACGCGACTTAGATAAATGACAAAGGCCCAAGGCCCAGCGTGCACCCTGGCATAAGGCGACTTAGAGAGAGGCCAGGAGGGCCGACTCACAAGAGAAGGCCCAAGAAGAAAGACTCCCACAAGAAGGAAACAAGACCCGGATTAGGATTCAAGAGAGACTAGTCCTATTCCAACTCCTAGTAGGACTCTACATGTAAACCTACCCCTTCCACCTATATAAGGAGGGGTAAGGCGCCCCAAGAGGGACAAGATCACAATTTAGGTCTAGACAAGAGAAATCATGAGATAGACAGATTAGACACCCACGAGATTGGAGGTGGCGAGTCTGCACCCTTGTAATTGAGATCATCATCTTCATCAATGAAGCACAAGTAGGACGTAGGTTTTTACCTCCATCGGAGGGGCCGAACCTGGGTAAACTCGCGTCTCTCGATTCCGACCAACCCCTTCAAGCCGCCACATGGTTGCGATGGCCTCACACCTAAGTTCTCTCACGAGGACATCTGACGTGACAAAACCACGACACATATCATGTCATTTTGTGATATGCCCATTCCATTAGTGGTCCACACTCCTAGTTCTAAATGGTAGACTTCTGGTGTAAGCCGCGACAATGAAATTCTTCTGAATAGGCTAGTATTCCTAGCATCCTTGATAGCTCTTAAGTTTTCAGATATGAATATCATCTTGGGTATGGACTGGATATCAGCTCATTATGCCAAGATTGATACTCATACTAGGAATGTTCATCTTACACATCCATTGGGTGAGGTAGTTAATGTCTCGACTCGAGTTTCCAAATGCCAACTCTATTCTCTCCATGCTACACCTCTTCGAGAGATAGAAGATGTTCCGGTAATTTGTGACTTCTCGGATGTCTTTCCAGAACAACTGCCAAGTATTCCACATGACAAAGATGTAGAGTTTGTGATAAATCTTATGCCAGGGACAGTTCCGATAACCGGAAGACCCTATAAGATGGCACCATTAGAGCTAGCCGAAATTAAGAAACAACTAGATGAGGCCTTGAATAAAGGTTTCATTCGTCCTAGCTCTTCTCCTTGGGCTTTTCATGTCTGCTTCATCAAGAAGAAGGATGAAACGAATCAGATGGTTGTAGATTATCGACCAGTTAATCTGGTCACCATAAAGAACAAATATCCACTCCCCAGGATCAACGACATGTATGATCAGTTTGCTGGATCCTCAATCTTCTCCAAAATGGATTTGAGATTGGGCTACCATCAAATCAAAATCAAGAACAAGGACATTCCAAAAACATCCTTTGTCAATCATTATGGCCAATACGAGTACACCGTCATGTGCTTTAGTTTAACCAATGCTCCATCCACCTTCTCTCGCTTGATGAATTTCATCTTCATGGAGTACTTGGATAAATTTGTCGTGGTTTACCTCGATGATATACTCATTTACTCGAAGAACTAACAAGAACATGCCGAGCATGTAAGGCTAGTATTGATGAAACTTCGAGAGCATTGTCTTTATGCCAAGTTCTCTAAATTTGAATTTTGGTTGCCACAAGTGACCTATCTAGGCCATGTAATCTCTCGTAAGGGTATTGCTGTCAATCTAGAGAGAGTTCAAGCTGTCCTTGATTGGAGTCAACCTGAATAATTAAGCAAGTTAGGAGTTTTCTTGGTCTAGCGAGCTATTGTTGTCGCTTTGTCGTGAACCTCTCCAAGGTTGCAAAGCCTCTAACTGAACTCCTCAAGAAAGATAAAAAAGTTTTAGTGGACCCTGATACGTCTCCAAAGTATCAACTTTTTTGAACTCTTTTGCCCTTGTTTTGGACTCTAATTTGCATGATTTGAATGGAACTAACCCGGACTAACGCTGTTTTTAGTAGAATTGCCATGGTGTTGTTTTTGTGCAGAAATAAAAGTTCTCGGAATGACCTGAAAATTTACGGAGAATTTTTCTCGAATTAATGAAAAATACCTGCGTAAAGATCCACCGGACGAGGTGAGCCAGTGGGCCACAAGCCCACCAGGCGCGACCACCCCCCCTAGTCGCGCCTGGCAGGCTTGTGGGGCCCACAAAGCTCCACCGCTTCCAATCTCAACTCTATATATTCCGTTTCGCGCGAAAAAAAATCAAGTAGAAGAGTTCATCGCGTCTTACGATACGGAGGCACCGCCACCTCCTGTTCTTCATCTGGAGGGCAGATCTGGAGTCCGTTCTGGGCTCGAGAGAGAGGAGATCGTCGCCATCGTCATCATCAACTTTCCTTCATCGCCAATTCCATGATGCTCTTCACCGTTCTTGAGTAATCTCATTGTAGGCTTGCTGGACGGTGATGGGTTGGATGAGATCTATCATGTAATTGAGTTAGTTTTGACAGGGATTGATCCCTAGTATCGACTATGTTCTGAGATTGATGTTGCTACTACTTTGCCATGCTTAATGCTTGTCACTAGGGCATGAGTGCCATGATTTCAGATCTGAACCTATTATGTTGTCGCCAATATATGTGTGTTTTAGATCCTATCTTGCACGTTGTAGTCACCTACTATGTGTTATGACCCGGCAACCCCGGAGTGACAATAGCC
Organism: Hordeum vulgare subsp. vulgare; assembly: GCF_904849725.1. Classification (NCBI taxonomy): domain Eukaryota; kingdom Viridiplantae; phylum Streptophyta; class Magnoliopsida; order Poales; family Poaceae; genus Hordeum; species Hordeum vulgare. The sequence goes on along the minus strand of NC_058520.1, from coordinate 203,380,585 downwards.
GGAACCACTCCCGGAGATGACCATAGTATGAGGAGTTCATGTATTCACCAAGTGTTAATGCCTTGGTCCGGTTCTTTATTAAAAGGAGAACCTTAATATCCCGTAGTTTCCATTACGACCCCGCTGCCACGGGAGGGATGGACAATAGATGTCATGCAAGTTCTTTTCCCTAAGCACGTATGACTACATCGGAATACATGCCTACATTAGATTGACGAACTGGAGCTAGTTACATATCTCTCCGTGTTATAACTGTTGCATGATGAATCACATCTGGCATAATCATCCATCACCGATCCAATGCCTACGAGTCTTTTACTACTGGTCCCTACTATGTTACTTTGCCGCTTCTACTGTTGCTGTTGCTACTGTTACTCTCTTGCTACTTTGCCATTACTTGCTGCAACACTTTATTGGTGCCATTGATACAACAACTTAGGAATAGTTCGCCGTCAACAGACCTTTTCTGGCACCGTTGCTATCATACCACTTTGCTACTGATACTTTGCCTGCACACACTAATCTTTCAGGTGTGGTTGAATTGACAACTCAGCTGCTAATACTTGAGAATATTCTTTTGCTTCCCTTTTTGTCGAATCAATAAATTTGGGTTGAATATTCTACCCTCGAAAACTATTGCGATCCCCTACACTTGTGGGTTATCAAGAACTTTTTCTGGCACCGTTAGCGGGGAGGCACAGCTATATTCTCTGAGTCACTTGGGATTGACGTCTGCTGGTCACTATGAGGAATCCAAAAGATCCAAGAACTGAAATCTTGTCCTCAACTACGAGGACACGTAAGGAACTGCCATCTAGATCTACACTTGATTCACCTTTAGTTATGAGTAAGTTTGCGACATCACCTCCTGTTAGAAATCTTGATATGTCGCTTGTGCTTGATGATGCTACTTCTGCTGCCCATGATGCTTATGATGATAATATGCTTGATACTGCTTTGCCTGATGATGCTATGCTTGATACTTCTTTGCCTGATGATGCTATGCTTGATACTGCTTTGCCACTAGGTGCATTCCTTGATGCACAAATTGCTACAGTTGCTGCTAGATGTGATGATACTTCTGAAACTGCTGATACTATTGAAGTAGAACCTGCTATTTTGCTTGCTAGAACTAGCTCTCCTATGCCTAAATTGCCTGATATGCATGAACGCTATGTTATGGAGGATTTTCTTGCATGTAAGGATAGCTATGATGTTGAGAAATTACAACTCAAGTGGAAAGAAAAATCTCTGAACGCTAGGATGAAATATGACCCGAAGTTTGCTACTTCGCCTATCTTTGTGACTGATAAGGATTATGAATTCCCTGTCGACCCTGAGTTAATCACTCTGGTCGGATATGATCCTTTTCACGGCTATGAGTCTGAAACGGTTGTAGCCCATCTTACCAAACTGCACGATATAGCCACCCTATTCACTAGTGAGGAAAAGATCCGCCACTACTATATCCTCAAGATGTTTCCTTTCTCGCTAAAGGATGATGCTAAGACCTGGTTCACTTCTCTTGCTCCTGGTTGTGTGCGTAGCCCCCAAGATACGATCTACTACTTCTGTGAAAAATATTTCCCTGCCCATAAGAAACAAGCTCTCTTGTAGGAAATATACAACTTTGCTCAAGCTGAGAAAGAGAGTCTCCCACAAGCTTGGGGGAGGCTCATCCAGCTACTGAATGCTTTGCCTGATCACCCTCTTGAGAAGCATGAAATACTTGATATCTTCTATAATGGACTTACCGATGCTTCCAAAGACCACCTAGATAGTTGTGCCGGTTGTGTTTCTAGGGAACAAACCGTAGAACAAGCTGAGATTCTACTGAATAACATCTTGTGCAATGAGAATACTTGGACTATTCCCGAACCACCTCCTAAGACAACTCCGAAGAAAAGAGGTATTCTATTCCTCAGTCCTGAAGATATGCAAGAAGCCAAGAAATCTATGCGAGAGAAAGACATTAAATCTAAAGATGTCAAAAATCTACCACCTATCAAAGAGATCCATGGTCTTGATAACCCGATATAGGTAGTAGAAGTAAATTCTCTACGTAGGTTTGATGAGAGTGATATTCCTTTGGATAAACCTGCTAGCTTATGCCTAGATGAATTTGATAACTTTGTTGCCAAAAACAGATTTTCAGTGATTATGTTAGCAGACAATTGGAACAGAATGCTCGTATGCTTAGTCATTGAAGTGCTTGTGTGGACAAAAATGTCAATGATCTTAAGCTTCTGAGTAAACATGCCTCTATGGTTACTACTCAAGTAGAACAAGTACTTAGAGCTCAAAATGACTTGCTTAACGAGTTGAATGACAATTCTGTCAAAGTAGTTACTAGAGGCGGTAGAATGACTCAGGAACCTTTGTATCCTGAGGGTCATCCTAAGAGAATTGAACAAGATCCTCAGGGAGTTAGCACTGATGCACCTAGTCATCCTAGAAAGAAGAAGAAAGGTGATAGGAACCTACACGCTAGCAACCCAGATGTTGATACACCTGAGAGTCCAAACGATGCCTCTATCTCTGATGCTGAGACACAATCTGGTGATGAACATGAGCCTAATGATAATATCAATAGTGATGTTCATGTTGATGCTCAACCTAGCAACGATAAGGATGTGGAGATTGAACCTGATGATCTTGATAACCCACAGCCTAAGAATGGAAGATACGATAAGAATGACTTTGTTGCTAGGAAGCATGGTAAAGAAAGGGAACCATGGGTTCAGAAACCTATGCCCTTTCCTCCCAAACCATCCAAGAAAAAGGATGATGAGGATTTTGAGTGATTCGTTGAAATGATCAGACATGTCTTTCTGCAAATGCGTTTGACAGATATGATCAAAATGTCTCCGTATGCTAAGTACATGAAGGATATTGTGATTAATAAGAGGAGGATACCTGAGGTTGAGATTTCCATCATGCTGGCTAATTATACCTTCAAGGGTGGAACTCCTAAGAAACTAGGTGATCCCGGTGTGCCCACTATACCTTGCTCCATTAAAGGTAACTACGTGAGAACTGCTTTATGCGATCTTGGAGTCGGTGTTAGTGTTATGCCTCTCTCTCTTTATCGCAGACTTGAACTAGATAAGTTGACACCCAATGAATTATCTCTGCAAATGGCCGACAAATCAATAGCTTTTCCTATCGGTATTTGCGACGATGTGTCTCTTGTGGTTGCTAATGTCACTATCTTAACAGGCTTTGTTATCTTTGATATTCCCGAGGACGATGCCATGGCGGTCATCCTCGGAATACGCTTTTTAAACACTGCAGGGGCTGTTATAGATTGCAACAAAGGCAATGTCACTTTCCATGTCAACGGTAATGAGCATCCGGTGCACTTTCCGAAGAAACAATATCGAGTAAATTGCATCAATGCTACCGAAAAGACTTCATCGATTCTTATTGGGACTTTTGAATGCCCTATACCTCCTGTTTAGATAAAGTATGATATGCTTGTTGGGGAGATACACATCCGCATTGAGGTGACCTAGTGACTATTCATAAATTCTCTGTCTTCTTTTGCGATTCGAAAAGGTTTGTCGAGGAGACTTGATCAACCTCATTGACGGATTTCTTTCGATGACCATGAGATGGACGAATCGAGGAGTCACAAACCTCCGTTCCAAGCTTTCACCTTCGGTTGCTTAGAAGAAAAATGATAGATTTAGTTTAGTTTTCCCTGTTTTCTGTTTTAGTTTCCCGTGGAAAAGTACCCCGAAAATAGAAGTTCTCCGAACATCCTGAAAATCAAGTATGATTTTTTCTGGAAATTTTGAAAAATTCTGAGACAAAGAGCTTGTCTGGGGGATGCACCAGTGGGCCACAAGCCCTGGAGGCGCGGGCACCCCCTGGCCGCGCCTACCAGGCTTGTGGGGCCCATGTGCACCCCCTCCACTCATTCTAGCTCCCATCTGCTTCCTCTACCTCCAGAAAAAATCGTTTCGCAGCTCAAACCCGTCTTCTTGCTCGTCATGCTGGGATTTTCGATCTCCTTGCTCAAAGCACAATTCTCCGAACTGTTTTGGGGAAATTACTCCTTGGTAAGTGACTCCTCCATTGGTCCAATTAGTTTTTTCTCTAGTGCCTAATACTTCGCGTATTTTTGCTGCCTTGGTGACCATGTTCTTGAGATTTGCATGCTAATTTTAGCTGGTCCCAAGTAGTTTTGATGGGTAATATGGCCTCTAGGAACTTGTGGGAGTAGTTGCTACGAGTTTAGTTGAGCTTCGTTCACTTTTCCTTAGAATCACTCAAATTTCAGAAATTTTCAGAGATAGAAAAGGGAAAAGATGAGGAGGTTCTTAAGAGGCTCTTCAAGCCGTGACCCCAAGGATGATGGAAGTGAGAAGAAACCCAAGTACCGGTCCCCCGAGTTGCAGAAGTTCAAGCGTGCGAATGGCCAAGCGATGTGTTCTTACGCGCCGCCGGACTTTATGAGGACTTTTACTACTTGGTGGAGAATGCAGGCCTTACCGCCTTCGTTGAAGATAAGTGTCCCCAATACCTCCTCCTCACTAATATCTTCGTACAAAGCTTTAACTTCTATCCGAGGAAGAATCCTCCTATGGTTGAGTTCAAACTTTATGATACCCCCAGCGCATGCCACTCCAGGATTTTTGCAATGTTTGCAATTTACCTTACGTTGGGGATATTCATGAACCTCGTCCACTGGACTTGGAAGTTTTCATCGACACTATAGCTGTAGGAGAGGAGAGAGGAGTGTCTTGGCCTAGAGCTGCTAGCATTCATTTTCCCGTGCTTCGGTACTTCTCATTATTTCTGGGAAAATGTTTGATTGGTCGTGGGAAAGCTGGGTCAGTTAGTTCCCTCGATCTTGCGGTCTTGCGCGAAGCCCTTTATAATGATAAAACTTATAGCTTGGGCGCCATAGTAGCTCAACGGTTAAACACGAACCGTTCTAAAGGCATTGTCTATGGAGGTATCTATGCTACTCGTCTTGCTAGACACTTTGAGATACCTATTAGACTGGGAGAGGAAGAAGAGATTCTTCTTCCCGAGAGATATCTAGATTACGATAGCATGGTTCGTCATGACTTTCTTGATAGAGATATAAATGGAAGGATGATTTGTAACCTGGTATTTAGTCAGCGTACTCATGAGACTATTACTTGGCCTGCTCCTTCTTTGTTCAATCTTCATGCAGGAAGGTACATTATTATGCCTCCGAACATCTACGCATATTGGGGCTTAGCCCAACCACAGGTGCCCGTGCCCGAGCCACCAGTTAAGCACCAGACACCAGTTTATCAGTGGGAGCCAGAGGAGCTCACACACAAGTGGCATGCTCAGTCCACTCCGGAGTACCCTGGAGCTGGTTATTTCCATCCTTGGGAGTAGACCAACTTAGGCCAAAAGCCTAAGCTTGGGGGAGTACGTGTTTCTCACCGACTTTACATTCTTGCTTATGCTTTCACTTTGTTCATCGGTGTTCACACTTTGCCACTGTATCATCCATGCTAGTTATTTTATTTTTCTCGTTTTCTTTTCGTGTGTCTGTCTAGTTTGAGAAAACCCAGAAAGATTTTATTTTTCTTCTTTTGCTTGTTGGGAGCTTTCCCGTGTAAATAGTTTTCTTTTTCTTTGGGTCAAGGTAGAATACCATGGTTACAATGTTTAGTTTCTCTTGCATGCATACCTATTTAGCTATCAAAGAGCCATATTTCCTTATCTCTCCTTTGTGTTTGCCTGCAGATTCCAGCATAGTCCAATGCACGAGCACTCTTATTATTGTTCACATCGTTCGGTCGTGCAAGTGAAAGGCAATAATGACGATATATGATGAATTGATTGAGCCTGGAAAAGCTGGTATGAACTCGATCTATTTTGTTTTTGTAAATATGACTAGCTCATCGTGACTGATTCAGCTTTGTTGTGAGAGAAACATGTTTCCAATGACAACTTAGAGATCATAGTTGCTGATGCCATGCTTAATTAGCTAGGAGCTTATAATGGGTTGTCTTGGATGCCCACATGAATTTTGAGATGATTGTGTTGTACTATGATAGGATGGTATCCTCCTTTGAATGATTCAACTGGCTTCACTTGGCGCATGTTCACGCATGTAGTTGAAACAAAATCAACATAGCCTCTATGATATTCATGTTCATGGTGATTTATGTCCTACTCATGCTTGCACTCAATGTTAGTTAATGTCAATGCATTTTGATGACTGTTGTCGCTCTCTAGTTGGTCACTTCCCAGTGTTTTGTTATCCTTCACTTGTACTAAGTGGGAATACTGCTTGTGCATCCACTTCCATAAACCCAAAGTTGTTCCATATGAGTCCACCATACCTACCTATATGCGGTATCTACCTGCCATTCCAAGTAAATTTGCATGCGCCACACTGTAAACCTTCAAGAAATAATCTGTTTTACGTGCCTGAACCGCTCACGTGGTGACAGGGGGCTATCAGTATCTTCCATGCTAGGCATGTTATCCTCGATATGTGTTTATTCACTATCATTCACGAGAAAGGGGCCGGTAATTGGAATTCCCAATTCCATACTCAAATCGAAAAGATAATTGCAAACAAAACTCCCCCTGGATTGATGTTGGTATGGACGGCGCTTGAGGATTTGACTAGTCGTGGAGTATGATTGATTGGTGGTGGGGGAGTCAAAACTTTACTTTTCTGTTTGGGAACCGCCTATAGCATGTCTAGCGTGGAAGATGTTGAGAACTCTTAGTCATTGCGTTGACAATGAAAAGCATGCCACCCAAAATTATTATCTCTGTTTTCAATGCTTGAGCTCTGGCACCTCTGCAAATCAATGCTTCCCTCTGCGAAGGGCCTGTCTATTTAGGTTCCTGTTGAGTCATCCTCCTCTTATAAAAGCGCCAATTAGAGAGCACCTCTGTCGTTTTCACGCTTTGCTTTTAACTGTGTTGAGTATGATTGTGACTGGATCTTCCTTGCCATGAATTACAATGTTTAGTCAACCCTTGGTCTTTGAAAGTGCTCTGCATTTATGTTTTGCGGTCTCACAAAGAGCTAGCGAGATACCATCTGTTCGTACTACTTCATGTTGTTTTGATTGAAGTGTTGACATTTGAGGCTTATTATTATTTGCTCGCTAGCTGATTATGCCATTGATATGAGTTTACCCTGAGACCTTGATGTCATTTGCTTATGTGGTTTGCTTGTGATCTTGCTAAAATTCTGGTTATGAGTTAGATACAGTTGCAACAACAAGATCAAACAGAGTTCGTCAAAGTTTTTCTTTTGTCTCTTTTAGTTTGTCAACTGAATTGCTTGAGGACAAGCAAGGCTTTAAGCTTGGGGGAGTTGATACGTCTCTGACGTATCTACTTTTCCGAACTCTTTTGCCCTTGTTTTGGACTCTAGTTTGCATGATTTGAATGGAACTAAGACGGACTAACGTTGTTTTCAGCAGAATTGCCATGGTGTTGTTTTTGTGCAGAAATAAAAGTTCTCGGAATGACCTGAAAATTTACGGAGAATTTTTCTGGAATTAATGAAAAATACCTGCGCAAAGATCCACCGGAGGAGGTGAGCTAGTGGGCCACAAGCCTACCAGGCGCGGCCAACCCCCTGGTCGCGCCTGACATGCTTGTGGGGCCCACAAAGCTCCACCGCATCCAATCTCATCTCTATATATTCTGTTTCGCCCAAAAAAATCAAGGAGAAGAGTTCATCACATTTTACGATACGGAGGCGCCGCCACCTCTTGTTCTTCATCTGCAGGGCAGATCTGGAGTCCGTTCTGGGCTCCGGAGAGGGGAGATCGTCGCCATCATCATCATCAACCTTCCATAATCAACAATTCCATGATGGTCGTCACCGTTCGTGGGTAATCTCATTGTAGGCTTGCTGGACGGTGATGGGTTGGATGAGATCTATCATGTAATCGAGTTAGTTTTGACGGGGATTGATCCCTAGTATCGACTATGTTCTGAGATTGATGTTCCTACTACTTTGCCATGCTTAATGCTTATGACTAGGGCCAGAGTGCCAGGATTACAGATCTGAACCTATTATGTTGTCGCCAATATATGTGTGTTTTAGATCCTATCTTGCAAGTTGTAGTCACCTACTATGTGTTATGACCCGGCAACCCCGGAGTGACAATAGCCGGAACCACTCCCGGAGATGACCATAGTATGAGGTATTCATGTATTCACCAAGTGTTAATGCGTTGGTACGGTTCTTTATTAAAAGGAGAACCTTAATATCCCGTAGTTTCTATTAGGACCCCGCTGCCACGGGAGGGATGGACAATAGATGTCGTGCAAGTTCTTTTCCCTAAGCATGTATGACTACATACGGAATACATGCCTACATTAGATTGACGAACTGGAGCTAGTTACATATCTCTACGTGTTATAGTTGTTGCATGATGAATCACATCCGGCATAATCGACCATCACCGATCCAATGCCTACGAATATTTTACTACTGGTCCTTGCTACGTTACTTTGCCGCTACTACTATTGTTGCTGCTATTGTTACTCTCTTGCTACTTTGCTGTTACATGCTGCAACACTTTATTGGCACCATTGATACAACAAGTTAGGAATAGTCTGCCGTCAACAGGCCTTTTCTGGCACCGTTGCTGTAATACCACTTTGCTACTGATACTTTGCCTGCAGACACTAATCTTTCAGGTGTGGTTGAATTGACAACTCAGCTGCTAATACTTGAGAATATTCTTTCGCTTCCCTTTGTGTCAAATCAATAAATTTGGGTTGAATACTCTACCGTCGAAAACTGTTGCGATCCCCTACACTTGTGGGTTATCAAGTGATCCCACAATGTGAGCATAGTTTCAAGAGTTGAAACGACGACTGACTTCTACACCCGTGTTGGTACCACCAGATTTTTCCAAGGACTTGCATTCTCATGCAGGGTCGTCATGTGATTGCATACGCATCTTGATAGTTGCATCAACATGATTATACTGAAACCCGGCGACATTACCTTCTAGGTAATCGTTGCGATATTTACACTGATCACCAAAGTCTGAAATACATCTTCACCCAACCGGATTTGAACATCAGACAAAGACGGTTGGTCGAGTTGAACATAGATTACTACTTAGGTTTAACTTACAACCCGGGGAAAGACAATGTCATGGCTGATGCACTAAGTTGTAAGTCTTAGTGTAACAATATGATGTTACAAAAAGGTCAACCACTTCTCCATGAGGAATTTTGGAACTTAAACCTCCACATTGTTCCTCAAGGATTCCTTTCCACCCTGCTAGCGAAACCGATCCTAGTGGATCAAATCATAGAGGCCTAGAAGCATGATACTCGAATTTCCTGGATTAAGAAGAATATTAATGGGGGAAATCCTAAATGGTTCTCGGTAGATGATCGGGGTGTTGTTTTCTTTGTGAATCATTTGGTGGTTCCCAAGAAACATAATCTGCAGCAGTTTATCCTTAAGGAGGCTCATGAATATCCTCTCACGATTCTTCCTGGTAGTACCAAGATGTATTAAGACCTACACTAGAGGTTCTCGTGACCTAGGATGAAGAAAGAAATTGCTGAGTTCGTCGCAAACTGCAACGTTTGTCATCGAGTTAAAGCAGAACATCAAAGGCCTGCTAGCACCCTTCAACCTTTAGCTATTCCTGAGTGGAAATGGGATAAAGTCGGTATGGATTTCATCACCGGATTTCCCAGAATCAGGAAAGGGAATAATGCTATCTTTGTGTTCATTGACCGTCTTTCCAAAGTGGCTCATTTTCTTCGTGTTCGAGAGAGTATAACAGCTAAGCAACTAGCGGAGTTATATATTTCCCGAATAGTGTCTCTTCATCTTGTTCCTTTGGAGATTAACTCACACTGTGGAAGTATTTTTACTTCTCGTTTCTCGGATAGCTTCCAAAATGCCATGGGGACTCTTCTTTCTTTTAGAACTTCTTTCCATCATCAATCAAGTGGTCAAATAGAACGAGTCAACCAAAGCTTGGAAGACATGCTTAGGGCTTGTGTTATATCTTTCGGCATGAATTGCGAGAATTGCCTTCCGTTCGCCAAATTTGCCTATAAAAGTAGTTATCAATCAAGCTTGGGCAAAGCTCCTTTTGATGTTCTCTATGGACGATGGTGTCTAACACCTCTTAACTAGTCAGAAACCAGAGAGAGGCAACTCTTTGCTCCGGATATTATTCAGGAGATAGAAGAGCAAGTTTGCATTATTCATGAAAAGTTGAAAACAACCCAATCTCGTCAAAAGAGCCAATGTGATCGCCAACTTAAGGCCGTGACCTTTGAAGTTGACGAGAAGGCTTACCTTCGGGTTACACCTGTGAATGTTACCCATCGATTAGGTATCAAGGGCAAATTGACTCCTTGTTACATTGGTCCCTTTCGCATTCTTGCCAAACAAGGAGAGGTTGCCTACCAATTGGAACTTCCTCCGCATCTGTCCAATGTCCAAGATATTTTCCATGTCTCGCAACTCACACGTTGCTTCTAGGATCCTATCCGTGAAGTGGACCATGAAACGCTTGATCTCTAGGATAACCTTTCGTATTGAGAATACCCTCTTCGTATTCTTGATCAAGCTGAGCATACCACTCGATGTCGAAACCTAAAGTTTCTCAAGGTCAAGTGGTCAAATATTTCTGAAAAAGAAGCAACCTCGAAAAGGGAGGACCATCTCTGATTAGAGTACCCCGCGCTCTTCCCAATGGCTCCTAAATCCCGGGACAAGATTGTTTTGAGTGGGGGTGAGTTGTCACATCCTTGGTTTTTCATTTTCTTTTTGCTAGCTAGAGTGTGCATCATGTTTAACTTTTTCTAAAGTGAGATGGGGAATAAGAAAACCCTAGCACCTCACCTAACTAACACAATTCAATATGGTGTTATTTTCAATGAACCCAAAATGACCTTCAAAAATTTTCACCATGTCTTATAAATGTTGGCAACAACATATCAGGGGTACACTATATTTTTAAGGTAATTTGGACATTTTAAATAATTCACACAAGCCACTGAAATTGTCAGAATAAATAGTTATAAATATATAGATATCTCAAAAATGCTGAAATATTCTGTGGAGTTTGGAAATAATCCAAATGTACCCCATAATTAATTTCATGGATTTTGGTTTAAGTTTTGTGACCAAACAAACTTAGAAGCACTGTCAGAATTGTAAAACCGAAACAAAATAGAAAAGAAGAGGGAGAAGAAACTTACTTGGCGCTCTGGCCCAGCTCACCTGGTCCTCACCCGTCATCTTCCTCCTGCCGACTGGCAGGGGAGGAGCTGGACGCCGCTAGTCGTGGCTTTGGCAGCAAGTTGCGTGCCTCCCTGTCCTCCCTGTCGTGCTGGCGTGGTGGATAGACACCACAAGATCCATGTTCATCACCGTTCGCCCCTCTCTGCTTCTCCTCCCCTCTCTCCTCCGCCATGGCCATAGCTCGCCGCAGGTTGTCGCAGTAGCTACAGCCACTCCCGAGCCCTCCTATCTTGCCAGAAGCTCCGCCGTGTCCTCTTGCTGCTTCTCGCCGAGCCACGCGACGGGATACGTCCATTTTGCATCATGATTTTATGTCAATATTTATTGCATTATCGGCTGTTAATACACATTATGGTACAATACTTATGCCTTTTCTCTCTTCTTTTACTAGATTTACATTAAGCGGGAGAATGCCGGCAGTTCGAATTCTGGACTTGAAAAAGAGCAAATCTGAGAGACCTATTCTGCACAGCTCCAAAATTCCTAAAAATTTACGGAGAATTGTTTGGAATATATAAAAAATAATGGGCGACAAAAATACTGGAGGGGACCCACCAGGAGGTCACAAGCCAGGGGGAGCGGCCTACCCCCCCTGGCCGCATCCTGCATGCTTGTGGGCCCCCCTGTGCCCATCTTCTGCTATATGAAGGGTTTTTACTTGGAAAAATCATATTAGAGCTTTTAGGACACTACGCCGACGTCTCGAGGCGGAACTTTGACAGAACCAATCTAGAGTTCTGGCGGAGCTATTTCGTCGGGGAAACTTCCCTCCTAGAGGAATTTGAAGCCATCGTCATCAAGAACAATCCTCTCATCGAGAGGGGTTCAATCTGCATCAACATCTTCATCAACACCAGCTCCTCTCCAAACCCTAGTTCATCTCTTCTATCCGATCTTTGTCTCAAAACCTCAGATTGGTACGTGTGGGTTGCTAGTAGTGCTGATTACTCCTTGTTGTTGATGTTAGTTTGTTTATTTGGTAGAAGATCGTATGTTCACAACTTTAATGATTATTAATACTCCTCTGATTATGAACATGAATAGGATTTGTGAGTAGTTATGTTTGTTCCTAAGGACATGAGATAAGTCTTGTTATAAGTAATCATGTGAATTTGGTATTCGTTCGATATTTTGATAAGATAAATGTTATCTCTCCTCTAGTTGTGTCATGTGAACGTCAACTACATGACACTTCACCCTTATTTGGGTCAAGAGGAAAGCATTGGGAAGTAATAAGTAGATGATGGGTTGCTAGAGTGACAGAATCTTAAACCCTAGTTTATGCGTTGCTTTGTAAGGGGCTGATTTGGATCCATAGGTTTAATGCTATGGTTAAATTTACCTTAGTTCTTCTTTCGTAGTTGCGGATGCTTGCGAGAGAGGTTAATCATAACTGGGAGGTTTGTCCAAGTAAGGGCAGCACCCAAGCACTGGTCCACACACATATCAAATTATCAAAGAAACAAACGCGAATCATATGATCATGATGAAAACTAGCTTGACATAAATTCCCATGTGTCCTCGGGAGCGCTTTTATTTGTATAAGAATTTGTCCAGGCTTGTGCTTTTCTACAAAAAGGATTGGTCCACCTTGCTGCACCATATTTACAATTGTTACTTGTTACCCGTTAAAAAATACCTTATCACAAAACTATCTATCACCGATAATTTCAGTGCTTGGAGAGAATACCTTACTGAAACCGCTGGTCATTTCCTTCTGGTCCTCGTTGGGTTTGACACTCTTACTTATCGAAAGGACTATGATAAATACCCTACACTTGTGTGTCATCAAGACTCTTTTCTGGCGCCGTTGCCGGGGAGTGAAGCACCTTTGGTAAGTGGAACTTGTTAAGGAAAAAATTATATATTGTGCTAAAATTTACTGTCACTTGTCACTATGGAAAATAATCCTTTGAGGAGCTTGTTCGGGGTATCTTCACCCAGACCGGAAGCACAAAGAGATGCTCCTCAACCTTCTTCACCTACTAAAAATATTTATTATGAAATTCCTTCGGGTATGATAGAAAAACCGCTAGATAATCCTTATGTAGGAGATGAAACACTACATCGTGATTTGCACCTAATCTATGTCGATGAAGATTGTGGATTATTTAAGCTTGCTGGTCTGCCCGAGGACCATGTCAAGAATAAGTTCTTTCCTTTATCTTTGAAGGAAAATACGTTGACATGGTATAGGCTATGTGATGATATTAGATCATGGAACTACAACCGATTGAAATTGGTATTTCATCACAAGTTTTATCTTATCCATCTGGTTCATCGTGATCGGAATTATATTTATAATTTTTGGTCTCGCGAAGGAGAAATAATTTCTCAAGATTGGGGGAGGCTTAAGTCAATGTTATATTCATGCCCCAATCGTGATCTCCCGAGAGAAATTATTATTCAGATATTTTATGCTCGGCTCTCTTGTAATGATCAATCCATGCTTGACACTTCTTGTGTTGGTTCCTTTCTGAAGAAACATATTGAATTCAAATGGGACTTATTGGAAAGAATTAAACACAACTCTAAAAATTGGAAACTCGATGAAGGTAATGATTCAGGTATAAGCCTTAAGTTTGATTGTGTTAAATCCTTTATAGACACCGATGCTTTTAATGATTTTCGCACTTGTAAGTGCATCTAATGCCCCTTAGTGATTTTGGTGGTTTCAAGACTTATAGGTTAAGTATCTAATGTGTTCATGAGTGTACACAAGATCTATAAGTCGCTGAGGAGCTTGAAATATACGATGAATATCGACCCCTAAAAATGTATATCTTCGGCTGAAGAAATTGGTCTTCTGCTAAAGACTTTGATCACGAAGAAACTACAGAGAAATTGATATTCCTCATGAAGATATTGAAGATGAGGAATTTGGTGTGTCCTAAAGAAAAACGATCCGAAGGCTTTGAAGCATGAAGATTTATTCTTTTTGTTTCATTTTCTTCACTCTTGAGTCATAGGAACACCGTACTGTTAAAGGGGGTCGAGGTAACACTACAGAATGAATTTCCTCATGATGCTCAACCCAAGCCTAAACCTACCAAAAGCCTCAAGTGAGGAATAAGAGAGACATGAGGACTCTCGCAGTTGAGGGTCCCAACCGTTGCCGCAATTCATGCCACATCACCGATCTTATCCACACCAATAGTCATATTATTTAAGGGCATTAATGTCAAATCATGTCGGGATGCTCCCAGGCTATAAATAGCCGCCCCACAACCATTAGCTGGTTGGCTGCTCCGTGAGAAACTGACACTTGTCATTTAGAGCAATCCAAATTCCTTAGAATCTTCGAGAGTAAATCATCAGTGAGGAAATACCCCAAACACCAAACCACAAACCAAAAACCAAGTGATTGATCATCACTGAGAATTTGTTCGTGTGTGGAACTGAAGCCTTTTACCTTTGAGGACTATGCATCCTCGAGACGGTTAGGTGTCATGGTCTAGAGCAATCCAGTAGTTAATTGTGGATCGCCGGGTGACCAAGTTTGTGAGGGTTTGGAAGTCTGCCCTGAAGACTTAGGACGAGTGTTGGGCGAGGACCGTGTGTCCTTAGCTCAAGGATAATATGGTAGGGACTGTGTGTCTTTTGGTTTCAATACCAAGCCGCTCCAAACCAGACGTACAACTGTCACAGCAGTTGGAACTGCGTCATCAACCACTGTCTTCACTGTGATACGAGTTCTATTTCTTCAACTCTTTCAATTCCTCAATATTGTATGTTGAAGATTTTCATTGTCATTGTTTGAAGAATTTGCTGAAGACTTTCTTTGAATTTCCTCCACCACAAATTCTTCACGCGAGTTATTCCTCACCTGTTTTCTTTATGCCTGCGTACTGTGCAAACTGTTTTTCATATTCCTCATCTTGAAAACTGTTGTAATGATATTTGCACACCTGATCCTTTCTTGTATCCGCTGCAAGTTATTCATCAGTGAGGAATTTGCTCAAAAGGAATTTCCTGAGTGATGAAATTCTAAAAATCTCCTATTTAGCCCCCCTCTAATTGATATAACGCACTTTCAGCACTAAATATGGACTTAACTCTGAGGTAGTAGTTTCATTTTGTGAATCTTTTGCTACTCATGTTGATCTCCCCAATGAGAAGTCGTTTAAATATAATCCTCCCATTGAAGTTAAAGTAGTAGAACCTGTTAAAGTTGAAGAAGAAACTACTATTGATAATGCTGATCCTGTTATTCCTACTGCTTATATTGAGAAACCACCCTTTACTGTTAGGATAAAGGTACATGCTAAAGCTTCAACTATGGTTCGTATGAATTGTGCTATAACACCTATACCTCCTGAAAAAATTAAAGTTGAACCTAATATTGCTATGGTTAAAGATCTCTTGGTTATTAATATTGATGGGCATGTCATTCATTTCTGTGATGAAGCCACTAGAATTGCTAGACCTGATACTAAGGGTAAACATAGACCTATTGTTGGTGTGCCTGTTGTTTCTGTTAAAATAGGAGATCATTGTTATCATGGCTTATGTGGTGTGGGTGCTAGTGTGAGTGCAATTCCATTTACCTTATACCAAGAAATTATGAATGATATTGCACCAGCCGAATTAGAGGAAATTGATATTACTATCAAGCTTGCTAATAGATATACTATTTCACCAATTGGGATTGTTAGAGATGTTGAAGTCTTGTGTGGGAAAATAAAGTATGCTACTGATTTTCTTGTTCTTGGATCCTGACGAGATGAGTTTTGTCCCATTATATTCGGTAGACCCTTCTTGAATACTGTTAATGCTAAGATCAATTGTGAAAAAGAAATGGTCACTGTAAGTTTTGGGGATGCATCTCATGAGTTCAATTTCTCCAAATTTCGTAGACAACCCCATGACAAAGAATTACCTAGTAAAGATGAAATTATTGGTCTCGCTTCCATCCCTGTGCCTCCTACCGATCCCTTAGAACAATATTTGCTAGACCATGAAAATGATATGCATATGAATGAAAGGAATGAAATAGATAAGATTTTCTTTGATCAGCAACCTAGTGTGAAACACAACCTGCCTGTTGAAATACTCGGGGATCCTCCTCCACCTAAGGGTAATCCCGTGGTTGAGGTTATACAATTACCTGATACTCTGAAATATGCTTATCTTGATGAGAAAGAGATATATCCTGGTATTATTAGTCCTAACCTTTCATAGCATGAAGAAAAGAGATTATTGAAAACTCCGAGGAAGCATCGTGCCGCTATGGGATATGTTCTTGATGATCTTAAGGGCATTAGTCCCACTCTATGTCATCACAAAATCAATATGGAGCCTGATGCTAAACCAGTCGTTGATCACCAACGACGATTAAATCCTAAAATGAAGGAACTGGTAAGAAATGAAATACTAAAACTTCTGGGGGCAGGTATAATTTGTCCTATTGCTGACAGTAGATGGGTTAGTCCCGTTCATTGTGTCATTCAAAAGGGAGGTATTACCATTGTTCCTAATGATAAAGATGAATTGATCCACCAAAGAATTGTTACAGGATATAGAATGCTAATTGATTTTACGAAATTAATAAGGCTACTAGGAAAGATCATTTTCCGCTGCCTTTTATTGATCAAATGCTAGAAAGACTATCCAAACATACACATTTTTGCTTTCTAGATAGTTACTCTGGCTTCTCTCAAATAACTGTATGAAAAGAGGATCAAGAGAAGACCACTTTAATTTGACATTTCCGTTCCTTTGCTGGCCTAGCCTCGACCGACGAGGTCGGTTCCTCCACAAGGGAGAGGCGCAGCGGAACCAGCGGGTCGGCGCGTGGAGGAAAAATCGCCCGGAGTAGCGTCGCTTGCAGCCTGCTCGAGGCGAAACCGCGGCGGCAGCTGGCCAGGAGTACTACAACTGCAACAGAAGCGAGGCTGCGGTGACTAGTAGCCATGGTGTGGAGGCAAGGTTGTCCCAAACCGGGGCCAGCTCGAGGCGGGCGGAGTCGGCTACAATGCATCAGGCGTGGCGACAGCGAAGCCAGCCACGATGAACTGGGCGAGAGGTCGCAGCCGAGGGCCGGCTTAGGGCAAGGCGAATCATGGCGGAGCTGTGGCGCGCTAACGAGCGAGGAAGCACATAGTGTGGCTAGTGGAGTGACGTCATAGGTTAAGGCGAAGTGACGCGCGGCAGTGGCGAGCCAGCGGAGGGGCGCGGTAGCGGCCAACCGGCGTGTTAAGCCAGCGGGAGCGAGGTCAGGCGGCCATGGCGAGGCGGCTGCAAAGGCCTGATCGAGGCGGGGTGAGGCCGTGGCCGATGATGCCGCGGCGGAGGCAAGGTGACCCGGCTCGGGCACTTCGATCGTGGAGTGCACTAGTGGAAAAATGGGCTTTCGTCCCAGCTCAATTTACACATTGGTCCCGGTCCCATTACGAACCGGGACTAATGTTAGCATTAGTCCCGGTTCGAGTAGCAACGACGTCGGTCAGGCATTAGTCCCGGTTCAAATGGGACCTTTATTCCCGGTTCGTGTCTCGAACCGGGACTAAAGGGTTTGGAGGCTTTAGTCCCGGTTCGTGTCTTGAACCGGGACTAAAGGGTAGACCTTTAGTCCCGGTTCAAGACACGAACTGGGACTAAAGGGGTTTTGATTTTTTTTAAATTTGTTTTCTGTTTGTAGTTTCTATTTTAAATTGCTTACATCTTTTAGGATATTTGATGTTTTTTAGTGATTCTTTTTGCATTAGATTCAAAATTTTGTCTAGTTTCTGTTTATGCCATTAGTTTTCAAATTTGAATGGCTTAAATTTGAATTTTTTCAAATTTGCTTCAAACCCAAATTGTGAATAACTTGAGTTTACAAATAGTTTTTAACTTAATACTTTTTGCTCCTAGTCATCTCTTAGATTGTTGTCACAGTAATATTTATTTGGTTATTTTTATAATAATTTAAATTAGGATTTTAATTAAAACAATATTGTTTTTCTTATATAGTTGTTTTAGTCATTTAATTGTTGTTTTTTATTATTTTTAGTTAGTTCTTTCTTTAGATTTTAACATGTTGTAGTATGGTGCATATTAAATGCATAAAAAGTATGGAGTTAAAATAATTTTAATAAAATGCCTTTGTAGCAGATGG
Organism: Hordeum vulgare subsp. vulgare; assembly: GCF_904849725.1. Lineage (NCBI taxonomy): Eukaryota > Viridiplantae > Streptophyta > Magnoliopsida > Poales > Poaceae > Hordeum > Hordeum vulgare. Next base: position 203,362,226 of record NC_058520.1, on the reverse strand, counting down.
GTTTTCGTTTGAAACCTTGATACTTCGAAAGAGATTGTCAATTTTGTACACGAAGTTCGTCCAGTTTTTGTCGTAACCCTCTCAACTGTTTAGCACTTGCTATGTCGGTGAAATGATGATACCATGCCAAGTTTCAACATTTTCAGAGTTCATTTGTCGGGCTTTACAATTTCAGGGTCATTTAGGTCAAAAAATCATTAAATGCATGAAAAATAGAAAATGAAGTTATAAAGGGTTTAAATTTTAGGATGTGGTTTTGAATGGTGCATATTTAATGCACAAGATGCACACAAAGTATGGAGTTGAAATAAGTAAAAAAATAAAATGCCTTTGTAGCAGATGGGTTTTCGTGTGAAACCTTGATACTTTGAAGGAGATGGTCGACTTTGTACATGAAGTGCATCCAGTTTTTGCCGTAACCCTCTCAACTTTTTAGCAAAAGCTATGTGGATGAAATGATGATACCATGCCAAGTTTCAACATTTTCAGAGTTCCTTATAGTGGTTTTCAATTTCAGGTTCATTTAGCTCAACATAGCAAATAAAGTTAGAAAGGGTTAACTCTGGCTTGGTTAACCTTAGTTGTGACTCTTGGCTAAGGGGGATTCTGAAATTTTCAAACTCTACCCCCCCCCCCTGGACCGTCTTTTTTAGTTTTGTATAAAATAAACAAAAATGATAAAATCTTCAAAAAATAAATTCCTTTGAGATGTAGTTAGGTTTTAGTGTCTAGTTGGTATAGAAATTTTTAGATATGATTTTGACTGATTTTGAAAAAAAAGAAAAAAAATGTAAAACGGCCATAACTTTTGCATACGACGTCCAAAAAAACTTTAATATATCAAAAAAACTAGATGGCAGGAAGTTAAAAAACCCTTTTCTTATTTTTGGTTAATTCAAAACCCCTTTGGTTAATTCAAAAAATGATAGCTTCTACCCACTTAGTGACATAATCAACATCAACCAATATGTGAGTATACCCATTGCATTTTGGAAAAGGTCCCATATAATCAAAGCCCCAAACATCAAATGGTTGAATGACAAGTGAATAGTTCATAGGCATTTCCTGACGTTTGCTAATATTACCTATTCTTTGACATTCGTCACAAGACAAGACAAACTTACGGGCATCCTTGAGGAGAGTGGGCCAATAGAAACCTGATTGCAATACCTTGTGTGCAGTTATGTCTCCTGCATGGTGTCCTCCGTAGGCCTCGGAGTGATACTTTTGTAGGATCTGTCCCTGTTCATGTTCAGGTACACAATGTCTGATAACACCATCTACTCCTTCCTTACAAAGGTCAGGATCATCCCAAAAGTAGTGTCTCAAGTCAAAGAAGAATTTCTTCTTTTGCTGGTACGTGAAACTAGGTGGTATGTATGTGGCAACGATATAGTTTGCATAATCAGTATACCACGGTGCACTACGTGAAGCATTGATAACATTCAATTTCTCATTAGGAAAGCTATCATCAATAGGTTGTGGGTCATCAAGAACTTTCTCCAACCTAGATAAGTTATCTTCTACTGGGTTGTCAGCACCCTTTTTGTCAACAACGTGCAGATCAAATTCTTGTAGCAAGAGAACCCATCTAATAAGTCTAGGTTTAGCGTCCTTCTTCTCCATGAGGTACTTAATAGTAGCGTGATCAATGTGAATAATGACTCTGGAATCAACAATGTAAGACCTCAACTTTTCACACGCAAACACGACTGCTAAAAATTCCTTCTCCGTAGTAGCATAGTTTCTTTGGGCAATGTCTAGAGTTTTACTAGCGTAGTGAATAACATTCATCTTCTTATCAACTCTTTGCCCAAGAACAGCACCAACAGCATAGTCACTAGCGTCGCACATGATCTCAAAGGGTAGGTTCCAATCAGGTGGTTGAACAATAGGTGCAGTTATCAAAGCCCTCTTAAATATTTCAAAGGCTTCCTCACAATCATCGTCAAAAACAAAAGGAATATCCTTTTGCAAGAGATTGGTAAGAGGCCTAGAAATCTTAGATATGTCTTTAATGAAACTTTTATAGAAACCAGCATGACCAAGGAAACTTCTTATCCCTCTGATATCTGTGGGGTATGGTATTTTCTCGATTGCATCAACCTTAGCCTTATCGCCTTCAATACCTCTTTCAGAAATTTTATGTCTTAAGACGATGCCTTCATTAAGCATAAAGTGGCACTTCTCCCAATTCAAGATAAGATTGGTGTCTTTACATCTCTGTAAGACTCGATCAAGGTTGCTGAGGCAATCATCAAAGGAAGACCCATAAACGGAGAAGTCATCCATGAAAAACTCAACAATATTTTCACAAAAGTCAGAGAATATAGCCATCATACATCTTTCAAAGGTGGCAGGTGCATTACACAAGACAAAAGGCATACGTCTATAGGCAAAGGTACCGAAAGGGCAGGTGAAAATGGTTTTCTCCTGATTAGATTGTGCAACTGGTATTTGGGAGAAACCAGAATAACCGTCTAGAAAGCAGAAGTGTGTGTGTTTCGATAGTCTTTCTAGCATTTGGTAGATACAAGGCAGAGGGTAATGATCTTTCCTAGTGGCCTTATTCAACTTCCTAAAGCAATCACCATCCTATAGCCAGTAATAATCCTCTGTGGGATCAACTCATCCTTATCATTAGGGACAACGGTGATGGCTCCCTTCTTAGGAACGCACTGCACCAGACTCACCCAATCGCTATGAGCAACAGGATAGATAATATCCGCTTCCAGGAGCTTTAGTATTTCATTTCTCACTACTTATTTCATCTTAGGATTCAATGTCCCTTGATGATCAGCAACTGGTTTGAATTCAGGATCAGTTTTGATGTTGTGCTGGCATAGAGTGGGACTAATGCCCTTAAGATCATTAAGAGTATATCCAATAGCAGCACGGTGCTTCCTCAGAGTTTTTAGTAACTTCTTCTCTTCATGCTCTGAGAGGCTAGCACTAATAATAACAGGATATATCTCCTTTTCGTCAAGGTAGGCATACTTAAGAGTATCAGGATCACCCTTTGGTGGAGGTGGATCCCCAAGCAGTTCAATAGGCAGATTATTCTTAAGGATAGGATATTCTTCTAAGACAACTCTATCTATTTCATCCCTTTCATCCATATGCATATCATTTTCATGCTCAAGCAAGTATTGCTCTAAGGGATTAGTAGGAGGCACGGCAATAGAAGCTAAGGTAACAGTTTCATCCCTACTAGGCAACTCCTTTTCATGAGGTTGTCCAGGAGCTTAGAGAAATTGAACTCATGTGACACTCCTTGAAAGCCAACAGTGATTGTTTGCTTCTCACAATCAATATGAGCATTGATAGTGTTGAGAAAAGGTCAACCAAATATGATGGGACAAAAGCTATCTTGAGCAGTAGCAAGAACAAGGAAATCAGTAGGATACTTCGTTTTACCACACAAGACTTCAAAATCCCTAACAATTCCCATAGGGAAGATAGTATCTCTATTGGCAAGCTGGATAGTGAAATCTATAGGTTCTATCTCAACACGTGCAATCTCATCTTTGACTTCATCGTATAAGGATTGAGGTATTGCACTAACACTAGCACCCAAGTCACATAAACCATGATAAAAATGATCTCCTATCTTAACAGAAACCACAGGCATGCCAACAACAGGCCTATGCTTGTCTCTAACGTGATGTTTAGCAATTCTAGCAGCATCTTCACAAAAGTGAATATTGTGTCCCTCAACTTCTTCAGACAGAAGATCTTTGATAATAGCAATGCTAGTTTCAACTCTAATTTGCTCAGGGGGTGTAGGTGTTCAAATATAGCCTCTACGTATCACAGTTGAAGCTTTGGAATGATCCTTTGTCCTAACAGGGAAAGGTGGTTTCTCAATGTAAGCACTGGGTACCACAGGATCATTATAGGCAATGACTCTCTCTTCAAGTGGAGTGTGTTTAACTACGTTGACTTATAAAGTAGGATGAAATTTAAATCACTTCTCTTTAGGGAGATCAATATGAGCAGCAAAAGATTCACACAATGAAGCTACTCTCTCAGAGTCAAGTCCATACTTAGCGCTAAAGTCACAAAAAATATTTCTCCCAACAAAGGATTTAACGCAATCAAAAGTGAAATTCATACCTGACTCCTTACCTTCTTCAAGCTCCCAATCTTCACAGTTGCATTTAATTCTCTCCAATAAATTCCACTTGAAGTCAATATCTCTCTTCATAAAAGAACCGGTACAAGAAGTGTCAAGCATGGTGCAATCATCATGAGAAAGCCGAGCATAGAAGTTCTGAATGATAATTTCTCTCGAGAGCTCATGATTGGGGCATGAATATAGCATTGATTTAATTCTCCCCCAAGCTAGTGCTTTCTCTGTCACGAGGCCAAAAATTATAAATATAATTCAGATGACGATGCACTAAATGCATAGGATAAAACTTTTGATGAAATTCCAATTTCAACCGATTGTAGTCCCATGATCGAGTATCATCACATAGCCTATACCATGTCAACGCCTTATCCTTCAAAGACTAAGAAAATACCTTCTTCTTGACCTCATCCTCGGGCACACGTGCAAGATTAAATAAACTACAAACTTCATCTATATAGATTAGATGCAAGTCTGGATGTGATGTTCCATCTCCTATAAAAAGATTAGCCAGCAGTTTCTCAAGCATACCCGAAGGAAATTCAAAGCAAATATTTTTAGTAGGTGCAGTAACTTGAGGAGCAACTCTCTGTGCTTCCGTTCGAGGTGAAGATACCCCGAACAAGCCCCTCAAAAGATTGGTATCCATAGTGACAAGTGACAAGAAATTTCAGCACACTATATGAATGTTTCCTTACCAAGTTCCACTTACCAAAGGCGCTTCACTCCCCGGCAATGGCGCCAGAAAAGAGTCTCAATGACCCACAAGTATAGGGGATCAATTGTAGTCGTTTCGATAAGTAAGAGTGTCGAACCCAACGAGGAGCAGAAGGATCTGACAAGTGGTTTTCAGCAAGGAAAAATCTGCAAGCACTGAAATTGTCGGTAACAAGTGATTGTGTGGTGAGATGATTCGTAGCAAGCAACAAGTAAAAAAAGTAGCAACGGTGCAGAAAAGTGGCCCAATCCCTTTTGTAGCAAGGGACAAGCCTGAACAAAGTCTTATAGGAGAAAAAACGCTCCCGAGGACACAAGGTAATTTCTGTCATGCTAGTTTCATCATGTTCATATGATTCGCGTTCGTTACTTTGATAGTTTGATATGTGGGTGGACCAGCGCTTGGGTACTTCCCTTACTTGGAAAAGAATCCCACATATGATTAACCCCTCGCGCAAGCATCCACAACTATGAAAGAAGAATTAAGACAAAGTCTAACCGTAGCATTAAACTAGTGGATCCAAATCAGCCCCTTACGAAGTAACGCATAAACTAGGGTTTAAGCTTCTGTCACTCTAGCAACCCATCATCTACTTACTACTTGCCAATGCCTTTCTCTAGGCCCAAATAATAGTGAAGTGTTATGTAGTCGATGTTCACATAACACCACTAGAGGAAAAACAACATACAACATATCAAAATACCGAACGAATACCAAATTCACATGACTATTATTAGCATGACTTATCCCATGTCCTTAGGAACAAAAGTAATTACTCACAAAGCATAATCATAATCATGATCAGAGGTGTAATGAGTAGCATCAAGGATCTGAACATAAACTCTTCCACCACGTAATCCAACTAGCATCAACTACAAAGGGTAATCAACACTACTAGCAACCTTACAAGTACCAATCGGAGTCACGAGATGGAGATTGGTTACAAGAGATGAACTAGGGTTTGGAGATGATATGGTGTTGATGAATATGTTGATGCAGATGAGTCCCCTCCAATGAGAGGAGTGTTGGTGATGACGATGGCGACGATTTCCCCCTCCGGGAGGGAAGTTTCCCTGGCAAGATCGTCCTGCCGGAGCTCTAGATTGGTTTTCCTCAAGTTCCGCCTCGTGGCTGCGGGGAAACCACGAAAAAGCTCCCTTCTGGTTTTTTCCTAGATGAAACCCTCCATATAGCAAAAGAGGGGGCAAGTGGGCTAGCAGGGTGCCCACAAGCCCCCATGGCGCGACCTCGGGGTGCCCGCGCCGTGCAGGCTTGTGGCCACCCCGTGGCGCTCCTCTGGCACTTCTTCGGCCCTGTTTTTTTTATATATTAGGAAAAAAAATCTCCGTTGATTTTCACGACGTTTGGAGTTGCGTAGAATAGGTATCTCAACTTTGCTCCACTTTCAGGCCAGAATTCCAGTTGCTGATATTCTCCCTCTTCAGGTAAACCTTGCAAAATAAGAGAGAAAATGCATAAGAATAGTACCGTGAAGTGAAATAACAGCCAAAGAAGCGATAAATATCAACATGAAAGCATGATGCAAAATGGACGTATCAAGGACCGCCTCAGGCGGAAGCCACAGGGAAGGCGGAGGCGTTGGAGTAGCGCTCCGCCTCCCCCGGCCTCGGCCTCCACGACGGCCGCGGCCCCTCATCCTTCCTCCGCCGCGGGTGCTCGGGCCGTCTTCCGCCGCGGCGCCCCCAGAAGCTGTGGCATGATCCGAACGGGATCCCCTTGCCGCCCTGGCAGCCGACGGTGGCCGATCCCATCCCCTAACCATGATTAGGGGCGAGTGCCACCTGCAGACAGAAGAAGATTTTGAAGACCAAGGCTGAGGAGTTGGTGGATTGAGGAGGAGTTGGGTGAGCAAAACCCCTCGCAACCCTCCCAATTTATAGGACGGGGCACAAGGGCTAGCCTCCCTTACTCCATAAGCCACCACCCTTCTCGCGCAATCGCCCGAGCTCTCGGGCGAACAGAGAACCGCCCTGCTACACCAATGCATGCACGGGCGGGCCCAGCCACCACTATGCCTTTCAAGGCCACGTCTGCCAGCTGTTCGTTCATAACTGCATGTGGCAGAGGTGTTTCAGGAGGCAGAGAGGCCTCTCCGGGCACGACCTCCCACTTCGCACATCCGATCCACGACGTGGGGAAAAGCAACCGCCAGCAGATCCAGCCACGAAGGCTCGTGCACCTCTTTGGGCCTAGCCCAAAAATGCTCCGCACGCGTGTGTGGCCCAGGCCCGGGGGCTCCTGTCGGTGCACTAAAGACTAGGGTCCCTAGTTCCCCAGACTTGTGCACGGGCGCAAAGATCTCCTGAAGGCAGGGCATGGCAGGATCCAAACAAGATGGACCCCCAAGATTACCAAGGCCCCAACAAGCCCGCCTTGCCGGGAAGATAACCAAGGCCACGCCCGTTCAGTGGGTGTGATGAACTCACCAAGCACAAGACCTCGGAACCAAGGCCCCGGCAAGCTCCCTTTCCAGGATGACGGGCTAGACACTAGAGGGCAACCGCCCTTGTTACAGTGCCACCGCGCCCAAGTGCCAGCACATTCCGCATGCGCAAGCGTAGGGGTCGAGGTGTCGAAACGCCTGGACACGTGTCTTCACCAGCATATTGCTGACAAGGACAAGACGTGCATTTAATGCATGTGACAGCAGTAGATGGATAAGCAACGCTCTAGGTTCACTGTAACTTCTCGTGAACCTACCATCGAGGACTGTAGGTGACTCCTTTGCCTATAAAAGGAGGCCCTTAGCTAATTCTCATGGGGTTGACTCTTTGGACATTGGCCAGAAGACCATTATCATCGGTCACTGTAACAGACAACAAAACGCTTAATACAACCAGACGAGTAGGACGTAGGGTTTTACACGTAAGCGGCCCGAACCTGGGTAAAAAGGCTTGCCGGGTGGTGATCGTTAGCTCTGCTCTTGTTGTCGTCTTTCCCCGCCCTACGATCACAAGGGTTTCATGTTGATTCCCATAGGTGTCGACCTAGCATCGCCGACACTTTATTTTCTAGATCCAGAGGTAAATGACAAGCTTTTGCATAGGTCATTTTATTTGGGGACATCGCCATGGGATTCTTATAAGCAGTCCTATAAGCCCACCAAGCATCTTCAAGTTTCTTAGACCAATTCTTTCTGGACCTATTGACAATCTTTTGCAAGATTAATTTTATTTCATGATTGCTCGGTTCAACTTCTCTACTAGATTGAGGATGATAAGGTGATGCAATTCCATGGTTAACATCATATTTAGCTAGCAGTTTACTGAAAGCATCATGGATAAAATGTTAACCACCATCAGTCATTATGTATCTATGGACACCAAACCTCAGAAAGATAATATCTTTAAGAACTTTTATAGAAGTATTATGATCAACACTAGTAGTTGGAATAGCTTCGACCCATTTAGTAACGTAATCAACAACAACTACAATATGAGTATATACATTAGAAGAAGGACAAGGTCCGATAAAGTAAAAACCCCATGCATCAAATTGTTCAATAGCTAGTGAATGATTCATAGGCATTTTGTGACATTTACGAATATTACCAATTCTTTGGCACTCATCACAAGAAAGGACAAACTTACAAGCATCTTTAAAATGAGTAGGCCAATAAAAACTGGATTGTAATACCTTGTGTGTCGTTCTATCACCAGCAATATGTCCTCTATAAACTTCAGAATGGCATTTCCTTAGGATATGTTCCTCTTCATGCTCAAGTATACAAAATCTAATAACACCATATACTCCTTCTTTATAAATATGTGGGTCATCCCAAAAGTAATGTCATAAATCATAGAGGAGTTTTTTATTTTGTTGATAGGCGAAATTAGGTGGAATATATTTAGCAATAATGTAATTAGCATAATCCGCATACCAAGGAGTACTATGTGAAGTGTTTATAATCCCAAGTTACTCAACAAGGAAATAATCATTAATCGGTAGTGGGTCATCAAGAGCATTTTCTATCCTAGACAAGCTATCTACTATAGGGTTATCGTCTCCCTTTCTGTCAACGATATGGAAATCAAATTCTTGGAGTAGTAACACCCATCTAATGAGTCTAGGTTTAGCATCCTTCTTTTCCATAAGGTAGTTAATAACAGCATGATTAGTGTGAATAGTTACTTTAGAATCAACAATGTAAGGTCTAAACTAATCACACGCAAACCCAAATGCTAAAAATTCATTTTCAGTAGTAGAATAATTCTTTCAGCTGTGTGTGGGGTCTTACTAGCGTAATGAATAACTTTCAATTTCTTGTCTACTCTTTGCCCTAGAACAACACCAACAACATAATGAGTAGCATCACACATAATTTCAAAGGGAAGGTGTCGGTGTCAAAATCAGCCGGTCTCGAGTAGGGGGTCCGAACTGCGAATCTAGGGTCCATGGGTAACAAGAGACGATGGAGACAGTGTTTTACCCAGGTTCGGACCCTCTTAATGGAGGTAAATCCCTACGTCCTGCTCTTCCTTTTATTGATGGGATAGTACAAAGTACAAGGTTGATTTACTACGAGATTGGTGTTATGGTCTAAACCCTAATTGTAATGAGCTTGATGTACCGTGCGAGCTATGCTCCGTGGCTTATATAGACGCCACGGTAGTCAAGATCTAGACAAGGTTGATTAAAATATAAAAGGAATATGTCGATGCCTATATCTCCTTGGATTGCAAACCAAGTATATGAAAGAGTCCATCTGGAATACAACACTTCTGTCAAGGGCTGAACTACTAAGAAAAGCTCGGCCCGTAGAGATAAGTACACGTCCCAACGACCCCCTAGTCCGAGACTCCAACAGTCGCCCCCGAACTAGCCCCCAATACCGTAATCCTCCTCCATAGTTGACGTCATAGGATACATGCTTGCGAGGAGAGTTCCTCCATTATACTCTGACCAAAGATAGCTCAGATCTTGACCATTCTTTCCCTTTTATACATGAGGTCAAATATATAGATTTTTATCCCTGGCTCTACCGATTTAACAACAGATGACAACTTTCATAAGTCAAAAGGTCACAATTTTTTTGCACAAACGGCTCGAGATCGTTTTATTTGGCAAGTCCCATCATGGAGATCGTGCCCCCCTTTTCAAGGATATGGTTTATGGATTAGGCCTATCCCACACACACACTTAATTGCGAGTTTATCGGGTAGTGGTGGAGTTTACGATATAGCAGTGATTACTTGCGTATTCTAGCAAGTAATAAAAGGTAAAATCGGTCACTCCGACCTCATCTCGCTCTGGAGATCTTGGTTGCCATCACCATTCCCCTTTCTCCAAGCTCGAGTGCCCTAGTCCCTTCTTGCACTCCCAAGCTTTCAAACCCGCTCACAAGTCCGGCAATGGCCAGTGCTGGTTTCAAGGGCAAGTGGGAGGTCTCCTCCATCTCCGAAAAATACATCATGGAGCTGAAGAGCTACGACAACCTCCCGGAAAACATAGCCCAGCGTAATCCCGAGGAGGACTAAGTTATCCCCACCCCATGGGATGTGGAAAGACAGGTTTTACCCCTCATTTCATTAGAAGTTTAAGCTCCCCCTTGACCCATTTGTTCGAGGGATCATGTTTTACTATGGTCTCGACTTCCATGATCTCCCCCCCAAATTCCATCACCCATCTCTCCACTTTCATCATGGTATGTGAGGCCTTCCTGTGGGTCCAACTCCACGTCGACCTGTGGCTGAAGGTCCTTAGCGTCAAGCCCAAAGTCATCAATGGCGAGGAGGCTGACTGTGAGGGGCTATGATGGCAAGCTCAATGAGGCTACATGGCCAAAGGGCACATTCATCGACACCATCAAGTCATGGAAAAAGGAGTCATTCTACATCATCGAGCCATGCAATGCCGATGAGGTAGCTCCTCCTACATTCAGACCACCCCCCCTTACGCGCCTCACATCGTGGATGATGAAGGCCCTAGATTGGGGGGAGGCTACTGATGTGAAGGAGCTCACGAAAAGGTTCTCCGATCTAATGGAGAAAATCAACCTTACCAACATGTTTTAGGTGATGCCGTATCACGGCCTTGTCCCGTTGTAGCTTCGATACGTCCCGTTGTGGGATTTTTATCTGGAGGATCCAGACAATAGAGCTGGCCAAGTATAGAGTTTTTTTCTGTAGCTTACTCGAACAGCTGTGGAAGGCTCTATCCAAGTCCTAAAAGACTGGCCCGATGGGGAGTAGGATGAAGGCTTTCCCTCCTCAATCTGGGTGGAACGGTAATGTTTTTACCAAATTGTTTATCTTTCATCGCTCCTTTAATAAGTAACTTACCCCTTCCTCCCTCATACCTGTAGATCTCGCCGAAGAAATCCAGATGCATTAACTATCTGGAGCCTCTACCCGAGGACGCCATGACCCCTCTGCTTGCGGCCATGTTCACTGAGAAGCCGTACATGGCTCCGATGGAAAATGAGGAACAGAAAAAGGGGAAGAAGAAGATCTTGGGGGCTCCGAGCAAAGGGCCCACCGGATACCAAGTCAGAAGAGACACTGGCTCCCTCCCACATGGAGGGAGAAGAAGAGGATGATGAGGAGGAGGTGAGCGACTCCTCTCATACAAAAAAGACAACAACGTCCAAAGATGCTGAGGGAGACCATGCTCCTGTTGCTTCAAAAAATCCGCGTAGGGTCCATATGCCCTATGAGCTGATATTTCGAACTAAGACGAGGAGTCTATGGATGAAGCACTTGTCCCTCGAAGGATCCTCAGGGTGAAGCCCCAAGCCAAAAGGTATGTACGAAAAATTCGAATACACCTTCTATCTAATTACTATGGTTCTAATTAGGCTCATTCTTTGTATTACAGCCCGCAGCGTGATGTTCCCACCGGTCAGATTTCGGAGGGGGATTCCGTGCTAGCTAACCTGGCTGAAAGAGGGACCGGATCGCCCTACTCAGCTCCCCTATGGCCGAAGGGACCGGAGAAGCGGTATCCAAGGAGGGCCCCCTGATACCGTTACCACGGCCGGGGGTGACGATACTATGGCCGAGGCCAATACTTAGGCCACCAAAAACCTGGAGGATGAACTCCTCGTGGCGATGAAGGAGGGAGGGCCCGACCCTTTGGGTCTCCTATGAAGACTACTTCGGAGAATCCCCGTCTCTGGTGCCAGCGGTACTGGTCTGTGTGCTAAGGGAGACTACTACGGCACACCTGGAGCCATCCACGACGGAGCGAGACAGGACTAGATGGCGAGAGGTAAAGGAGGAAGTTATAAATGACCCCTCCATTCCCGAAGAATGCCGCACTTATCTAAGTGTGGTTTTGCAAAGTATTCAGTCCATTCATAGTGGTCTAAAAGGAGCTTTCGACACACTCTTAGCGGGCATCAAGGTAATCCACATACTTTTTGGGTTTATAACTATGCGTTGTCTAAAAGTTTTATTATGCCTAGTAGCCCCCAAGCATGTGTGAGGTTGAAAGACTCGTGGAGGGGTTAGAATTATCTGTAAAACAATGCATGCAGCCCCCAAGGCTTCGGTGGGATACCAAGAATGCATCTGGAGTTCGAGGAAATGAATCAGAAATTAAGAGTTTCCGACGAGGAGTGCTACGGCAACAAAAGTCCTTCCCCGGCAATGGTGCCAAAGATCCTTCTGTCGTCTCTTGAGCTTGCGTTGGTTTTTCCCTTGAAGAGGAAAGGGTGATGCAACATAGGAGCAGTAAGTATTTCCCTCAGTTTGAGAACCAAGGTATCAATCCAGTAGGAGAATCTTGTCAGGTCCAGAGTACCTGCACAAACACAGAGAGCTTGCACCCAACGCTATAAAGGGGTTGTCAATCCCTTCAAGATTGATTGTAAAGTGAGATCTGAAGGCGGAAAGTGCAACGAAGAAAAAGTGTAAGGCTGAAAATGTGGTGTGGATTAGACCCGGGGGCCATAGTGTTCACTAGAGGATTCTCTCAAAATAGCAAAAATCACAGTGGGTGAACACATTACTGTCGAGCAATTGATAGAACCGCGCAAAGTCATGACGATACCTAAGGCAATGATTATACATGTAGGCATCCCATCCGAGAGAAGTAGACTGATACTTTCTGCATCTACTACTATTACTCCACACATCGACCGCTATCCAGCATGCATCTAGTGTATTGAGTTCATCACGAACAGAGTAACGCCTTAAGCAAGATGACATGATGTAGAGGGATAAACTCAAACCAATGATGAAAAACCCATCTTTTTACCCTTCATGGCAACAACACGATGCATGCCTCGCTACCCTTTCTGTCACTGGGTGAGGTCACCGCACGGTATGAACCCAAAACCACGCGCTTCCCCCATTGCAAGGATCTTAGATCAAGCTGGCCAAACAAAACCCACAACTCAAAGATAATTACAAGGATATGAAATCATGCATAAGAGAGATCAGAAGAAACTCAAATAAGATTCATAGATAATCTGAACATAAATCCACAATTCATCACATCTCGACAAACACATCGCAAAAGAAGATTACATCGTATAGATCTCCATGAAGATCATGGAGAACTTGGTATTGAAGATCCAAGAGAGAGAAGAAGCCATCTAGCTACTATCTATGGACCCGTAGGTCTACGGTGAACTACTCACGCATGATCGGAGAGGTCATGGTGTTGATGAAGAAGCCCTTCATATCCGAATCCCCCCTCCGGCAGGGCACCAGAACGTGCCCCAGATGGGATCTTGCGGAGACAGAAGCTTGCGATGGCGGAAAAGTACTTTCGATGATCTCCTGATTTTTTCTGGGATTTTAGGGAATTTATAGGCGAAAGTCCTAGGGCAGAGGTGGCCCAGGGAGCCCACAAGCCACGGAGGCGCGGGCCCCCCTGGCCGCGGCTAGGGGGCTTGTGGGGTCCCTGCAGGCCCCTGCGTTGATTCTCCGGCTTCCCGATCTTTTTCTATTTCGGAAAATATCTTTTTGGTAGTTTCATTCCGTTTGGACTCTGTTCAAAATCCTCCGCCAAAAGGGGTCAAAAACATGGAAAAACAGGAACTGGCACTTGGCACTGAGTTAATAAGGTAGTCCCAAAAAATATACAAAAGGCATACAAAACATCCAAAGTTTGACAAGATAATAGCATGAAACCATCAAAAATTATAGATACGTTGGAGACGTGTCAAGCATCCCCAAGTTTAACTCCTGATCGTCCTCGAGTAGGGAAGTGATAAAGACTGAATTTATGATGTGGAATGCTACCTAGCATAGTTGTCCTTTGCAACTTCTTTCACGTGACATGAATGTTCAGATCCGTAAGATTCAAAACAATAGTTCGCTATTGACATGAAAACAGTAATACTTCAAGCAAATTAGGAAGGTAATCTTGAACTTTCAAAATAACAAGGCCAAGGAATGTTATCCCTACAAAATCATATAGTCTGGCTATGCTCCATCATCCTCACACAACTAATGTAAATCATGCACAACCCCGGTATTGGCCAAGTAATTGTTTTCGCACTCTTACTTTCTCAAACTTTTTATAACTATCACGCAATACATGAGCATGAGCCATGGATATAGCACTATAGGTGGAGCAAAGTGTGGTGGTGGTTGTGAGAGAAAAAGGAGGAGATGATCACATTGACTCGGCGTATCAAAGGGTTATAGAGATGCCCATTAATAGATATCAATGTGAATGAGTAGGGAGTGCCATACAAGAGATGCACTAGAGCTATAAGTATGTGAAAGCTCAAAAGGAGAACTAGTGGGTGTGCATACAACTTGCTTGCTCACGAAGACCTAGGGCAATTTGAGGAATCCCATCATTGGAATATACAAGCCAAGTTATATAACGAAGATTCCCACTAGCATATGGTAGTGACAAAGCAAGAAGCTCTCAATCATGAAGAACATGGTGCTATTAGGAAGCACAAGTGTGGAAAAAGATAGTAGCATTCTCCCTTCTCTCTTTTTCTCTCTTTTTTTTATTTGGGCTCTTGGGCATCTTTTTTTTTCTTTTTTCTCTTTTTTGTTTTTTTATGTGGGCTCTTTGGCCTCTTTTTTCTATTTCCTCACATGGGACAATGCTCTAATAATGATGATCATCACACTTTTATTTACTCACACCTCAAAGCTTAGAACGATGATGACTCTATAGGAAATGCCTCTGGCAGTGTACCGGGATGTGCAACGATCTAGCTTGGCGTATGACGTTGAAACATCTCGCTAGCTATCTTACGATCATGCAATGGCAATATGAGAGTGACGACACAAGTCATGAGACGAAACGGTCGGAGTTGCATGGCAATATATCTCGAAATGGCTATGAAAATGCCATAGTAGGTAGGTATGGTGGCTGTTTTGAGGAAGGCATATGGTGGGTTTGTGTACCGGCAAAAGTTGCACGGCACTAGAGAGGCTAGCAATGGTGGAAGGTGAAAGTGCATCTATACCATGGACTCACATTAGTCATGAAGAACTCAAATACTTGTTGGGAAAGTTTATATTAGTAATCAAAACAAAGTGCTAAACGCATACTCCTAGGGGAAGGGTTGGTAGGTGTAAACCATCGCGCGATCCCGACCTCAACACAAAGGATGAAAATCAATAGATCAATTATGCTCGGACTTCCTAACATAGCGGTTCACCATACATGCATGCTACGGGAATCACTAACTTCAACACAAGTATTTCTAGATTCACAACACCCTACTAACATAGCTCTTAATATTACCAAATCCACGCCTCAAAACTAATTGAGAGGAATCAATACTTCTCTTTCTACTCAATGCACATGAAGATGGAGGTTTTTGTATCCTCTTTGGGTACCTATCACCTTTGGGACTACTTTCATAGGATAAGCCAACTACCAAGTCACGCACCGTCGTGCTCTAAAAGATATAAGTGAAGCACATAGAGCAAAATTATCTAGCTCAAAAGATATAAGTGAAGCACCATGAGCATTCTAGCAAAATCACGATGAGTGCATGTCTCTATCTAAAG
This sequence comes from Hordeum vulgare subsp. vulgare, assembly GCF_904849725.1. NCBI lineage: Eukaryota > Viridiplantae > Streptophyta > Magnoliopsida > Poales > Poaceae > Hordeum > Hordeum vulgare. The sequence continues at coordinate 203,346,421 of NC_058520.1, read as the reverse complement.
GTGTGCAGCAAGGATGATTGTGACACAACAAAAAGAAAAGACTCCTACGATACAAGATGCTCCAAGCAAAACACATATGATGTGGTGAATAAAAATATAGCTCCAAGTAATGTTACCGATGGATTGAAGAGGAAAGAGGGGATGCCTTCCCGGGGCATCCCCAAGCTCAGGCTTTTTGTTGTCCTTGAGTTTGGCTGGGGATGCCTTGGGCATCCCCAAGCTTGAGCTCTTTCCACTCCTTATCTCTTTGTCCATGATAACATCACCCAAAACTTGAAAACTACACAACACAAAACTTAAACACAAACTCGTGATAACATTAGTACAAGAAAACAAACTGCCACCACTTTTGGTACTTTAGCAAACTTGAATTCTATCTATATTGGTGTTGGGCTACTATATTCTCACTTTTACATGGCTAGTACCCCCAATACTATCCATAGTTTCATCAAAACAAGCAACCAACTCAACAAAAACTGAATCTGTCAAAAATCGACCAGTCTGTAGAAATCTGTATACTTCGTATACTTCTGGTACCTCAATTTTTTTGAAACATTACGAATGCCTGGGAAAAACGCATATAAACTAGCAGCAAAAAGAATAAACTCAAAAGCTCTTTCTGAATAAAAATGAAAAATCATCTCGTGAGCAAAAAGTTTCTGTCTTTTTCCAGCAGGATCAAACAACCATTACCAACACTAGTCATAAAGGTTTTTCTTGGCTCAAACACAAAAAAAACACACAAAAAACACAATCACAACATAATTATGATTGTGTGGACGCAACAAAACAGAATGAAAAAGATAAATTCATTGGGTTGCGTCCCAACAAGCGCTATTGTTTAACGCCCTTAGGTGGGCATAAAAGCGATAGAATGACGTATCGTCGTCTTTGGTGCTCAAACCATAAGTGGCACTCATCATGGATTCATAAGGCAATCTTATTTTATTTCAAGGAAAGTGCTCCATGCCCTTATTTAAAGGAAATTGAAATCTAATATTCCCTTCCTTCATATCGATGATAGCATCGATAGTCCTTAGGAAAGGTCTACCAAGAATAATAGGGCATGCAAGATTGCAATCAATGTCAAGCACAATGAAATCCACGGGTACATAGTTCCTATTTGAAATAATAAGAACATCATTGATCCATCCCATGGGTTTCTTGACAGTAGAATCAGCAAGATGCAAATTAAGAGAACACTCTTCAATCTCATTAAAACCAGAACATCACATAAAGACTTTGGAATCCCGGAAACACTAGCACCCAAATCACACAAAGCATTGCATTCATAGTTTTTGATTTTGATGTTGATAGTAGGTTCCCACTCATCATGAAGCTTTCTAGGGATAGAGACTTCCAATTCAAGTTTCTCTTCAAGAGATTTTATCATAGATTCGATGATATGATCGGTAAAGGCCTTGTTTTGGCTATAAGCGTGTGGACAGTTTAACATGGATTGCGTCAAGTAAATGCATTCAACCAAGGAGCAACTATCATAATTGAATTCCTTGAAATCCATAGTAGTAATTTCATTACTACTCAAAGCTTTAATATCCTCTACTCCACTTTCAATGCTTTTAGCATCAAGATAGATGGACTCCGAATCATTGGGGCACTTTTCAACCAAAGTGGATTCATATCCAGCCCCATAATCATTAGGTTTGTCACAAGAAAATAAAGATTCAATGGGAGTCACACCAAGCACTTTAAGATCTTCGTGATTCTTATCATGAGAACCCGCCTTTTTAAGCCATTCATGTCTAACACGAATTTGGGCGGTTCTTTCTTTGCTCTCAATCATGGAAACACGTATAGCTTTCAAAGTTTCATCCATATTGATCTTGGGAGGAGCACATCTAACTTTCAAAGCATCAATATCACTAGACATTCTATCAACGCTCTTAGCCAAATCGTCAATTTTGAGTAGTTTTTCCTCTATGGACGCATTGAAAATCTTTTGTGAGTTGATAAACTCTTTGATAGTACTCTCTAGGTCAGAGGGTAATCTATTGTAATTTCCATGAGTATTGTTGTAGGATTTAACAAAGTTATTAGAGTTACTAGGAAAAGGCCTAGGAACATAGTTTCCTCTAAAAGCATTGTTGTTGCCAAAACTATTCCTACTAACAAATTAACGTCCAAGCTAGCGTTGCTACTCTCAACCATGGAAGACAAAGGCATATCATTAGGATCTAAAGGAGAACTTCTACTAGCAACCAAATTCATTAACTCATCCATCTTAGCACTCAACGAGTTAATTTCTTCTATAGCGTGTACCTTCTTACTAGTAGGTGACCTTTCAGTGTGCCACTAAGATTAGTTCGTCATGATATTGTCTAGCAGGCTTGTGGCTTCTCCTAACGTGATTTCCATGAACGTTCCACCTGAGGCGGAGTCCAAGATATTTCTAGAAGAGAAATTCAAGCCAGCGTAGAAGATTTGAATAATTATCCAAAGACTCAAGCCATGAGCGGGACAATTTCTAATCATCAATTTCGTTCTCTCCCAAGATTGTGCAACATGTTCATGATCAAGTTGCTTGAAATTCATGATATCATTACGGAGAGAGACAATCTTAGATGGCGGAAAATACTTGGATATATAAGCATCTTTGCACTTATCCCAAGAATCAATACTATTTTTTGGCAAAGACGAAGACCAAGTTTTTGTGCGATCTCGCAACGAGAAAGGAAAAAAGCTTCAATTTAATCACATCATTATCCACATCTTTTTTCTTTTGCATATTGCAAAGCTCAATGATGGTATTAATATGGGATGCGGCATCTTCACTAGGAAGGCCCGAGAATTGCTATTTCATAACAAGATTCAGCAAAGCGGCATTGATTTCGTATGACTCCGCACTAGTGGCGGGAGCAATCGGAGTACTAATAAAATCATTATTATTAATATTCGAGAAGTCACAAAGTTTGGTGTTTTCATTCATGGTGACTTCAGCAAGCAAGCAAGCACACAAGCAAACAAAGAGGAAGCGAGAGAAAAGGGCGAATGAAAAGGCAAAATGAAAAAGGCAAATTTGTGAAGTGGGGGAGAGGAAAACGAGAGGCAAGTGGCAAACAAAGTAAATGCAAGAGATGAGTTTGCAATACCTACTTGGATGAGTTCTTGACTTGATCCTCCCCGGCAACAGCGCTAAAAATTCTTCTGCTACGACAACAAAAGTCCTTCCCCGACAATGGTGCGAGAGATCCTTGTGTCGTCTCTTGAACTTGCGTTGGTTTTTCCCTTGAAGAGGAAAGGGTGATGCAACATAGGAGCAGTAAGTATTTCCCTTAGTTTGAGAACCAAGGTATCAATCCAGTAGGAGAATCTTGTCAAGTCTAGAGTACCTACGCAAACGCAAAGAGCTTGCACCCAACGCTATAAAGGGGTTGTCAATCCCTTCAAGATCGATTGCAAAGTAAGATCTGAAGGCGGAAAGTGCAACGAAGAAAAATTGTAAGGCTGAAAATATGGTGTGGAGTAGACTCGGGGCCATAGAGTTCACTAGAGGATTCTTTCAAAATAGCAAATATCACGGTGGGTGAACAAATTACTGTCGAGCAATAGATAGAACCGTGCAAAGTCATGACGATATCTAAGGCAATGATCATACATATAGGCATCACGTCCGAGACAAGTATACCGATACTTTCTGCATCTACTACTATTACTCCACACATCGACCGCTATCCAACATGCATCTAGTGTATTGAGTTCATGACGAATAGAGTAACGCCTTAAGCAAGATGACATTATGTAGAGGGATAAACTCAAACCAATGATGAAAACCCCATCTTTGTACACTTGATGGCAACAACATGATGCGTGCCTCACTACCCCTTCTGTCACTGTGTGAGGTCACCGCACGGTATGAACCCAAAACCAAGCACTTCTCCCATTGCAAGAATCAAAGATCAAGCTGGCCAAACAAAACCCACAACTCGAAGAGAATTACAAGGATATGAAATCATGCATAAGAGAGATCAGAAGAAACTCAAATAAGATTCATAGATAATCTGATCATAAATCCCCAATTCATCGGATCTTGACAAACACACTGCAAAAGATGATTACATCGGATAGATCTCCATGAAGATCATGGTGAACTTTGTATTTATGATCCAAGAGAGAGAAGAAGCCATCTAGCTACTAGCTATGGACCCGTAGGTCTATGGTGAACTACTCACGCATCATAGGAGAGGTCATGGTGTTGATAAAGAAGCCCTCCATATCCGAATCCCCCCTCCGGCAGGGCACGAGAACGTGCCCTAGATGGGATCTTGCGAAGACAGAAGCTTGCGGCAGCAGAAAAGTACTTTCAATGATCTCCTGAGTTTTTTGGGATTTTAGGGAATTTATAGGCGAAAGTCCTAGGGCAGAGGTGGCCCAGGGAGCCCACAAGCCAGGGAGGCGCGGACCCCCTGGCGCGGCTATGGGGCTTGTGGGGTCCCTACAGGCCCGCTGCCCTCATTCTCCGGCTTCCCGAGCTTTTTCTGTTTCGGAAAAGATCTTTTTGGCAGTTTCATTCCGTTTGGACTCCGTTCAAAATCCTCCTCTGAAAGGGGTCAAACACATGGAAAAACAGGAACTAGCACTTGGCACTGAGTTAATAAGTTAGTCCCGAAAAATATATTGTAACATCCCAAATTTTGGAATGTTAAAATAATTATTAGATTGTTTGTTTGTTTGCTTGAGTGATTGGAGCTTGAGTCAAATTTGAAAACTTTTCAAAACTTTTGAATGAGAGGGAATAAAATGACTTTCCCCTCTCCGGTAAATTCAAATTCAGAAGCAATGAGAGAAGATGATATGACTTCTTCAACTATAAAGAATTTGAATGGAGTTTGCATTTGAATTCTTTCAAATTTTTGCTTTTGCTTTTCTATTTTTCTTCCCCGAGAAATACCCCGAAAATAATTACTGCAAGCAAGAAAGAGAGGAGGAAAATGACCCTCCCAAATCAGGGGTAATTTTTGAAAATATTTGAGCCAAGAAAAACCAAAGTTTTATTTAAAAAATTATCTAAAAAAAGAAAATAAAGCCTTAGGGGTTCTTGAGAAAAAACATTTGAAAAAAATATTTATTTTGGTCTTGGAAAACTCATAAACAAATAGGAAATTTTTTTCTGAAAATTTTGGTATATAATACCCCTATATTTATTATTTATTTATTTCCTTTTAATTTTATTTACTTTCTGTTTTTACAGAAAACCAAAATCTGGAAAGGTATTTTCTTTCTTTTGGAAACCGCTCGGGCGACATTTAACTGCTGGCCCACACCCCCCAGCCCGCGATCCCCTCCCCTTTCCTAATCGGTCAACCGACCGCCCGCATCCGCGCCCCCCCTCGCTGCCACATCGGCCCCACCGGCCGAAGCCCCCACCCGACCGGTCACCCCTTTCCTGCCCGACCTGTCTTCCTTCCCTGCCCACCGGAGCCTCGCCGGAATTCTCTCTCTCCCCGGATCTCCCTCTCCTTCCCTCGACAACGCCCCCCTATCCCCTATAAGGCCCCTACCCCTCCACAGCCCCGGTCCCCTACCCTCGACCCCGTCCACCTGCCTCGCCACCTTCGCCGCCCCACGCCACCGCGCCTCCCCTCGCCGGAGTTCGGCCGCCACCAGGACCTCGAGCTCCATCGCCCCGAGCCCCTCTCCGCCACCACCAAACGAAGGAGGAGGAGCTCCGCCACCTCCTGTACCCTCCAGACGGCGCCAGAGACCGCCGGAGGACCAGCCCCGACCGCCGCCACCCCCTGGGTATGAGCCTTCTCTCCTAACCCCCCATAGCCGTCGGATCTTAATTGAACGTGTGAGATTAGATCTGAAGGTACCCCTTTGGTTTTAGTCAAAAAATGAACAATTTTCTTCATTTAATATTAGCCAGGGAGATTTTGGTTACTTAGCGGCCGTTTACTAGATAGCACTGCTGTACACGCCCTTCCAACCAACCAGGATCTGCCACCTACCCCCCCCCCCCCCCCCCCCCGTTGACTAGTTAGTTTTCTGTTTATTCTGCTTTAATTCAAAACAGAGAGTTTAGATTTTCTTTTGCTCATAACTTTTGATCCAAAACTGCAATGGAGTTCAAACTTGTTCCAGTAGATCACAATTTTTACGTAGTTTTCAAAAACGTATTATTGGCCTATGTTTGAAATTTTCAAATTTGAATTAGATCAAATTTAGTTTAAACCTTGTTTTGTTTATTATGGTAGTTTAAAAATAGCTTTTAACTTGATTCTTTTTGCTCCTGATCACTAGTGATCTTATTTATCAGTGGTAAAAATTTCAGAATTGTTTGAGCATTTTAACTCATTATTTCTTGTGAAACAATTTCTGTTTCACCTCTTTTAGGATTGTGACTAATTCTCTTTCTTTAGTTGTTTTTATATTAATTTCTTTTATATTTCAGAAAGTTTATGTTTTGTTTCTGTTAGTTAACAATAGGTTTTCAACAAGTTTTTATTTTTATTCTTATTTGTAATCAAGAAATCAATTCTAGTTCTTTGATAACTCGCAATTGATTTCTATATTGTTTTAACTCCCAATTGAAAATACTTTCAAAATAATTTTATGAAAAATAAAATACTTTATTTTATATTAGTTAAATTTATATCTAAGTTCTCTGCTATTTTAGTTTTATTTTATGTTAGACAAAAACTATTTAGGTTTTGATGTAGTAGCAGACTCCCTAGTTTTATTTGAAGTTTCCTTTGGATTCTTTCACTCTCTCTTATGGTTTGGCTTGTTAGTGTGAGTGCCTAGGTGAATGATATGTTTGTTATATAGATTTCATCGGAGAGTGACCAGTAGTCTATCAAGTTATTTCTCGAGAAACGATAGTTCTTCCTCGTCAACATCACCAGGCAAGTCATTTGATCATGTATCACCTATGTTTTATGCATCGTAGTTCTACCATCCTATGCCCAATTGCATGCTGAGTAGGTACTTGGAAATTATGGTTACATATTGTAGTATCATGTGGTAGGCACCCAACAACCCCGTTACTTGGCCTGGGATGACAAATTTCATATTGCTATGCTTGAGTAGACGAGATTCTGGTTGAGAGTTTATCACGAGTGATGCGAGAATAATTTAATAACCAAGACCGGTTAAGTCAAGACTTTTCAAGACCTCGTGATGCAATGCAACTCTGGGTGAAGGACGGTTGATCGGCTCCCTGGAGAAACCAGTAGATGACCCGGGATGTTAGAGACGTGCCATGACATTTTGCGGAAAGCTTCACCCAGGCTCAAAGAGACGGACAGATATTTTAAAGACCCAAGGCTTACCTGCACAGCCACAAGTCATTATGGGCTCTGGCTTGGTTGGACACCGCGGCGACTCTAGACAGGCTGTGCCAGCAGATGTAGAAGAATGGTAGGATTGGATGGGCACCGACAGGGATTAAGAGGGACCCGTTGAAAGACCATGTTTTGATCATCCGGTCTTCAAACACCCTGAAGTGCGAGGACATACACGGAGGCGATCAAATCTTGTGGGGAACGTGTGCAAAACTCCGCAGAGTACTCAAACCTAATCGATTAGCCGTGTCCACGGTCATGGACAACTTGAGCCAAAGGAACTGAAGTTATCTGGAATTCTCAACACCATTTGTATATATTTGATGTGGGTAATATTGATAACATGGGTATGAGAACTGGTTGGCGGAACCATCGCATTAACAACCAACAACGTAGTAATATTTTGCTTTTAGCCCCTCTTGTTGTAGGAGAAAATTTGCTTTATGCTAAAACTTACAACACCACGTGCTATATATGCATATAGTATAGATGATATTTTACCCCCTCTTATATGTGACATGCCGGCATATTCAATATGCTGACCTACACGGCTGCAACGTCTTATGTTGCAGATATTTTTCTTCGACGAGTAAGAGGACGATTCAGGGTTACGGTCTACACTCAACTTGTTGTTGTTGTTTATTGGGACTCCACTCCCTTGACTGCTTCCACTGAGATATTTAAGATATATATCAGTTTTATGCTATTTCCATTTGATTGCACTTTGATATGTACATTGATGTACTGTGTGTGCGAGCATACTGATCCAGGGATGGCACAGATACAAAGAGGCTTGACTCGTTTTGAGTCGGGTCGCTACAGAAATGGTATCAGAGCACATGTTGATTGTAGGACGTGACCCTAGAAACTGGAAATTTTTAGGAAAGGATCTCTCAAAAAAAATTATTTTCAAAGAACACCTTTTACTTCTCATCTCTTCTGATTTCATTGAATGTTCTCTCTCACCTCAAATGGTTAGACAATGCCCTTTGACCACAAGAAGAATCAACCAACTCCACTTCAAAGTAAAGAGGATTTCACCATGCAATTGAAACTACACCAATTGAAGACTCTCAAGACCCAAAGAATTCGAAGACCCTGAAGCGTTCGAATATTTATATGACCACTAGAAATCCAAACCCCAATTATATACCCTCGTTAGTTACGATGATTTGTGAGCCGTCATTGGTGTGTGTTTTCCGACAGCCACAAATAGAAACCTATTCTCAAAAATATTAATTGTATTGTGTGTATCTACCTCCCTCTCTTACCCGTCTCATCCCCAAAACCTTAACCCTACCAGATGGAGTATGAAGCTGGACTTGTAGTCTCTGGACCAATGACCCAGCTGGAGGCTGAAATATGGATTCAAAACATGGAGAACCACTTCGGGAGCAACTTGATCTCAAGGAAGTATGAAGTGGAACACGCTCTCCCGTACTTTACCCAAAGTGCTCCTATCTGGTGGAAAATGCACCATGCCATACAAGGATTTAGTGGAGCAGAAACTTGGGACGAATTCAAGAACACTCTATTAAGATCTCAACTTATTCAGAAGTGCTATGATAATCCGAAGGAGAAGACTTGTGCATGCAAGATATATGGAGAAATAGGACACACCCAGGAAGAACACAAGGATGGATGCACTCATTGTGAAGAGAATCACCCAGCTGAGGAGTGCCCCAGTAGTCAAGTGACTTGTTTCCTTTGTTAAGGAACCACCCACTACCCAGCTCAGTGTCACATTTACACCAAGGTGCAATAAGTTGTCAAGCAGCAGAAAGATGCAATGAAGGAAACCCTCAAGGAGAAGATTCTAGAAGAACCTGTGATGAACAAAAATATAGAAGACCCTGATGGACAAGGTCTGACCAGATTTTTCTCCAATGCGTGTTACTCATGTGGAGAAGAGGGACATTATTCATAGGATTGCACGAAGGGAAGCCAAGAGTATCTAGGAAAATTCCAGACGGAAAAGGTGGAGTTTGATCCACTTGAAATAGAAGAACTGGCCAAAATGAAGGAGTCCGAAAAGAAGAAAAAAAGTACCCGCGGAAGGGCCAAATCTCTGCAGATAAAGACCTGAGACATGTGAGATGTTTCAAGTGTATGGAATTTAGCCACTACAAATACATGTGTTCAGGAAGGAAGCCGGAAACCCAAGAAGCAAAAGCAAACACTAAGAAGCCTCGACACTTGTGAAAACTCATTTGCTTTCATTGCAAGGAAGCAGGACATTATGCTAATGATTGTCCACATGGGAAGAAAGCTAGAATGGAGTAGTTAAGTTTTGACCGTGACAATAAGTGTAATCTGAAGCACTTTTTTTTTTCATGAGACCATGGAGTTGAATTTTTTGTAACAGAGGTCCCTGAGATTGTAATAACTTCATGAATCAATGGAATTTATTGTCTCATGATTGCCTATGTTGAAACTATATGCGTTGTTTCTCTACGAACAAAGATCTCTGAACATTTATGAGGATATGAGAAAGTATGGTCTATGCAGGCATGAGTATAATTCATTTTTAAGTGTGGTAGTAATCGGTAAACCCACAGTATCCACTACGTAGGACTGTACCATAATTACCAAGGAGACACATACATTCCTCTGAGTACCTATTTACTGACACCTGCAGATGACAACCCTCTACGAGTCATTCCTCAACGGCCCAGAAATGATCACGACCCTGACTAGTGATCATGATTACCCGAAAATCCTGAAGGACATGATGAAGCACATTCATCTTGAAGGAGATGCAGTCTTCAAAGGCTACCCGTTCATGGAAAATGCAGTGGAACTTTGGTATGTGGAAGTACACCTCCACCATGTGAAAGGAGTTTGTCCAAAGACTATGAGGCAATACTTTTTCATTTCACGTGTACCACGAGCAATTTTCTTTGATGCTGTTCGTGAAGCTGCCATGGAAGCCATACGTCAGATGGGAGAAATATTTGAAGCAAGACTCCGTCATACCCAGGAATACCTGAGTGAAGTGCATGCGGAGATGATGGAAATGAAGCTCATGGCCACCATGAGGAAGCAAAAGATGGATGATTTCAAAGGAGCACCTTGGAAAGCTCCTGTGGAACTAAAGTATCTCCAAGGGAGACAATTGAATAAAGTTGGCAGAAATGCTTGACCATACCGAACAATGTGGATGGCAGCATTTGTAATAAAGTTATTTTTTTTGAATTTGGAGTTTTGAGGAGGAATTAAGGATGTAATAAAGGATTGAGTATGAAATAAATGTGAATTATCGATGAGCATTATCTTCTTATGGTATCCCATAGAGTGGCGTGTGAACCAAAAATAAGTCCGAGGAACTTTATTATATGATGGTTAGCCCAAGTGTATGATGGAATGAAACACTATAGGATTTAAGGGTAGAGTAATTCCAAGTATGCCTGCAATCCACAGCCCCCGGAACTAATAAGGATCAAGTACTACCTTTTTGGAGAAAGAAACTTGGAAGAAACTACGATGAATCATCAAACATTTTCTTAGGAGCATACGAAAACCTGAGAGTTGTCATGTCACGATAGATGTTTTGTTCAGCTTGTAGAACCAATGGATTATCCGAACTTTGTTCATGGACAAGAGAAATTCTGCAATGCTTGTGAGGATTCCCAAGTGTTAGAATACGAGATTCACTAAGCCTTATACAAGGTAATGATTTTAGTGCGACATGGCTTGGCCACCATGACGACTTACTATTATCATTCTCTTGCTATTCGGAATTGTAAATCTGAGAGACTTACCCATAGTGAGAGACGACGTTCTTTGAAGCTTTTGTTTAAGCCTTAGAATGGCATAAGAAAAGCCCAAGTACATGGCACTTGTTGTCACGTGCAGGAAATTTTACGGTGAGGATGAAGACAAGACCCCTCTCTTTGCAGGATAACCACAAATGGTAGACCACCATGAGAATCGCCGATAGGTTATTTAGAATTGACCACGAGACTGTCAGTTAAGAAGACCCAGTAACAGAAGAAGCTTATGTCAACAGGATAACTCTTGTTTTTAATGGAAACGTTACGAATATAACGAAAGAGCATCACCAGAGGAGTTAGTATGAAGACTATGAGGAGTCAGATGCCAAAACCCCGGAGGATTGTTAAAATCGTAAGGGATCACTAGCCCTCATTTTAAGTGTGGTAGCACCCCACTTTGCCGGAGATTGGATTTGTTAGAAGACCCCCAAACCCTAACCTTTCTTTCTAGCCCCTCCGAATCTTGAGGACGAGATTCATTATAAGTGTGGTAGGTTTGTAACATCCCAAATTTTGGAATGTTAAAATATTATTAGATTGTTTGTTTGTTTGCTTGAGTGATTGGAGCTTGAGTGAAATTTGAGAACTTTTCAAAACTTTTGAATGAGAGGGAATAAAATGACTTTCCCCTTCTCCCGTAAACTCAACTTCAAAAGCAATGAGAGAAGATGACATGACTTGTTCCACTATAAAGAATTTGAATGGAGTTTGCATTTGAATTCTTTCAAATTTTTACTTTTGCTTTTCTATTTTTATTCCCCGAGAAATACCCTGAAAATAATTCTTGCAAGCAAGAAAGAACGGAGGAAAATGACCCTCCCAAATAAGGGGTAATTTTTGAAAATATTTGAGCCAAGAAAAACCAAAGTTTTATTTAAAAAATTATGTGCAAAAAGAAAATAGAGCCTTAGGGGTTCTTCTGAAAAAACATTATTTTTAAAAAGTATTTATTTTGGTCTTAGAAAAATGATAAACAAATAGGAATTTTTTTTCTGAAAATTTTGGTATATAATTTATTTATTTCCTTTTAATTTTACTTACTTTCTGTTTTTACAAGAAAACCAAAATCTGGAAAGGTATTTTCTTTCTTTTGGAAATCGCTCGTGCGCCATTTAACTACCGGCCCACTACCCAGCCCGCGATCCCCTCCCCTTCCTAATCGGTCAATCGACCGCCCGCACCCGCGCCCCCCCCCCTCGCTACCACCTGGGCCCCACCGCCCGAACCCACCACCCGACCGGTCACCCCTTTCCTCCCCGACCCCTCCTTCCTTCCCTGCCCACCGGAGCCTCGTCGGAATTCTCTCTCTCCCCGGATCTCCCTCTCCTTCCCTCGACAGCGCCCCCCTCTCCCCTACAAAGCCCCGGCCCCTCCGCAGCCACGACCCCACCCTCTATCCCCTCCCCCTGCCTCGCCACCCTCGCCGCCCCACGCCACCGCGCCTCCCCTTGCTGGAGTTCGGCCACCACCAGGACCTTCACGAGCTCGAGCTCCATCGCCCTGAGCCCCTCTACGCCACCATCGAACGAAGGAGGAGCTCGGCCACCTCCTGGACCCTCCAGACACCGCCCGAGACCGCCGGAGGGCCATCCCCGACTGCCGCCACCCCCTGCCTCGCCGGAGAAGAAGCCAGCCCGGCTGCCCCCTGTGAGCCTTCTATCCTAACCCCCCATAGCCGTCGGATCTTAATTGAACGCGTGAGATTAGATCTGAAGGTACCTCTTCGGTTTTAGTCAAAAAACTAAACGGTTTTCTTCATTTAATATTAGCCAGGGAGATTTTGGTTACTTAGCGGCCGTTTGCTAGATAGCACCGTAGCGCACGCCCTTCCAACCAACCAGGAGCTGCCACCTAGCCCCCCCCCCCCCGTTGACTAGTTAGTTTTCTGTTTATTCTGTTTTAGTTCAAAACAGAGAGAGTTTAGATTTGCTTTTGCTCATTACTTCTGATCCATAACTCCAATGGAGTTGAAACTTGTTCCAGTAGATCACAATTTGTCTGTAGTTTTCAAAAACATATAGCCTATGTTTGAAATTTTCAAAGTTGAATTAGATCAGATTTAGTTTAAACCTTGTTTTGCTTATTCTGGGAGTTTAAAAATAGCTTTTAACTTGATTCTTTTTGTGTCTGATCACTAGTGATCTTATCTATCATTGGTGAAAAATTCAGAATTGTTTGAGCATTTTAACTCATTATTTCTTGTGAAACAATTTCTGTTTCACCTCTTTTAGGATTGTGACTAATTCTCTTTCTTTAGTTGTTTTCAAATTAATTTCTTTTATATTTCAAAAAGTTTATGTTTTGTTTCTATTAGTTAACAGTAGGTTTTCAACAAGTTTTTATTTTTATTCTTATTTGTTATCAAGAAATCAATTCTAGTTCTCTAATAAATCGCAATTGATTTCTCTACTGTTTTAACTCCCAATTGAAAATACTTTCAAAATAGTTTTATGAAAAAGAAAATAATTTATTTCATATTAGTTAAATTTATACCTTAGTTCTCTGCTATTTTAGTTTTGACAAAACTATTAAGGGTTCGATGTAGTAGAAGACTCCCTAGTTTTATTTGAAGTTTCCTTTGGATTCTTTCGCTCTCTCTTATGGTTTGGATTGTTAGTGTGAGTGCTTACGTGAATGATATGTTAGTTATATAGATTTCATCGGAGAGTGATGAGTAGTCTATCAAGTTATTTCTCGAGAAATGATAGTTCTTCCTCGTCAACATGACCAGGCAAGTCATTTGATCATGTATCACCTATGTTTTATGCATCGTAGTTCTACCATCCTATGCCCAATTGCATGCTGAGTAGGTACTTGGAAATTATGGTTACGTATTGTAGTATCATGTGGTAGGCACCCAACAACCCCGTTACTTGGCCCGGGACGACAAATTTCATATTGCTATGCTTGAGTAGACGAGATTCAGGTTGAGAGTTTATCACGAGTGATGCGAGAATAATTTAATAACCAAGACCGGTTAAGCCAAGACTTTGCAAGACCTCGTGATGCAATGCAACTCTGGGTGAAGGACGGATGATCGGCTCCCTGGAGAAACGAGTGGATGACCCGAGATGCTGGAGACGTGCCATGACATCTTGCGGAAAGCTTCACCCAGGCTCAAAGAGACGAACGAATATTTTCAAGACCCAAGGCTTACCTGCACAGCCACAAGTCATTATGGGCTCTGTCTTGGTTGGACAATGTGGCGACTCTGGACAGGCGGTGCCAGCAGATGTACAAGAACGGTAGGATTGGATGGGCACCGGCAGGGATTCAGAGGGACCCATTGAAAGACCATGTTTTGATCATCCGGTCTTCAAACACCCTGAAGTGCGAGGACATACACGGAGGCGATCAAATCTTGTGGGGAAGGTGTGCAAAACTCAGCAGAGTACTCAAACCTAATCGATTAGCCTTGTCCATGGTCATGGACAACTTGAGCCAAAGGAACTGAAGTCATCTAGAATTCTCAACACCATTTATATATATTTGATGTGGGTAATATTGATAACCTGGGTATGAGAACTGGTTGGTGGAACCATCTCATTACCAACCAACAGCGTAGTAATATTTTGCTTTTAGCCCCTCTTGTTGTAGGAGAAATTTTGCTTTATGCTAAAACTTACAACATCACCTGCCATATATGCATATAGTATAGATGATATTTTACCCCCTCTTATATGTGACTTGGCGCCATATTCAATATGCTGACCTACACGGCCGCAACGTCTTATGTTGCAGATATTTTTCTTCGACGAGTAAGAGTATGATTCAGGGTTACGGTCTACACTCAACTTGCCGTTGGTGTTTATTGGGACTCCACTCCCTTGACTGCTTCCGCTGAGATATTTAAGGTGTATATCAGTTTTATGCTATTTCCATGCGATTGCACTTTGATATATACATTGATGTACTGTGTGTGCCAGCATACTGATCCAGGGATGGAACAGATACTCAGATGCTTGACTCATTTTGAGTTGGGTCGCTACATATATATAAGGCATACAAAACATACAAAGTTTGACAAGATAATAGAATGAAACCATCAAAAGTTATAGATACGTTGGAGATGTATCAAGCATCCCCAAGCTTAACTCCTGCTCGTCCTTGAGTAGGGAAGTGATAAAGACTGAATTTTTGATGTGGGATGCTACCTAGCATAGTTGTCCTTTGCAACTTCTTTCACGTGACATGAATGATCAGATCCGTAAGATTCAAAACAATAGTTTGCTATTGACATGAAAACAATAATACTTCAAGCAAACTAGCAAGGTAATCATGAACTTTCAAAATAACAAGGCCAAGGAAAGTTATCCCTACAAAATCATATAGTCTGGCACTAAAGACTCGGGTCTCTAGTGCCCCAGACTAGTGCACGGATGCCGGCAGCCCCTGTGCAACGGCAAGGCGCGTCGCTAGGGATTAGGGTGGAAGCAAGACTCAGAAGCCACCAAGAATAGATTGCAAGCCCCCTGCCAAGCCCTCGCTTGCTCGGAAACGAGAAGAGACCCCGACAGGAGCTCCCTGTCGGGGGGGATAGACAATGCCACGGCAAGACCCTCCCGCCAGAGAAGAAGGACTGAGCCCCGGCAAGCCATCCTTGCTAGGAAGATTGACAAGGCCTCGGTAGGGCATCGCCTCCCTGCCGAGAGGAACAAGAAGAGCCCCGAAAAGGTAACCCTTCTCAGGAAGGAAGATAATCCCTGAGGAGAGGCATGGGCCCAGGGCACCTTCGCGTCATGTGAACGCTTCCACCGACGAACACATCATCACCGATGCATGGACCACGCGTCCACCCGCACGCCAGCGCAACACCGTGAAGTTTCCACGTGTGCGTACGTGTCCAACCCCCCTGTCGAGGTGAGGGAAGTCTGTCGAAGCATTAAATGCACCGCAGTAACAGTTTGGCTGTCGATCGATGTTGTTCCACTCGTGAACCACCGTTCACCCACTGAGCCACTGTGGTGACCCGCT